>NC_063164.1:40054802-40357833 GCF_023159225.1 Perognathus longimembris pacificus | reverse complement strand
CATGTTTTCCAAACTTCTTTAATTCAGTTTTTCAAATCTACTGAACACATGCACTGTTCATTCCCTATAGCCTAATTTGGGGGACCTTATTAATCCAATCTGGGCCACTCTCCTCCTAGTTTTATTTTAATCATAATGTAGAGTTCACAGAAATCTACCCAATACTCCCATTCCTAAGTCTAGATCCGTCTTCAAGTAAGGGTCTGTCCTCAGGAAATAACTTACTAGAGGATCCCAAATTATGAGCCATCCTACTACCAAGAGGCACTGTTAAGCCCGGTGCCAGGGACTCATACCTGTAATGCTAGCTACTCAGGAGGCTTAGATCTGAGCATCACCTGGACTGTAAAAGTCCAAGAGGCTCTTATCTCTAATTAACCTCAAGGCAGAAGTGGGACTGTGACTCAAATAGTAAAATGCTTACCTTGAGCAGAAGAGCTCAGGGACAGTGAGTGCCCAGGCCTCCAGTTCAGGCCCCAGGACCTACATAGGGGAGAAAAAGACACTGTTGTTATTCCAGATTCATGCTATGTTTTTTAGAAAGTTTTTAGGGTACCAGACTGCCCTATAACTTGACCAGCCTTCTCTGTAAAGTACATAGTTTTTCATAGTGGAAAGAACTAAGTCTTTCCTTACAGTCAAGTAAGTCATTTAATAATTGACACTGTGCTAATAAATACGGTCAATTCTTAGTGTTTGGGAGGAAGAAAGACCAACTGAATATATAGCTTCTCTCAATTTCCTAGTGTTAGATTTCTTATTCTCCTTTTTACAGTTGAGGAAGTAGGCACAGAGATTAAAATAGCTTGCCCAAGGTTACTAAACTAAGGCACAGCCAGGATTCAGCCATGGAATTTGGTTCCTAAGTTCTTACTGACAGCCACTGTGTTATACTTGCCTCTCTGTTGTAAATCTTTTAACTCTTAGAAGGTTAGAGTGAGACCTATTTTCTAGTAAGTAAACTATAGCTCAGAGGGTAGTTGACACAACTCTACTTAGAATTAGAACATAAGCAGTCTGACTACAGCTTATACTACCAAACATTCACTCTATACAGCTTGGATCTTTTAGCCACATTAACTTCAAGAGAATTGAACATTCCCAAGTTTCAGTACTTTTAGAATAAAAAATGCTCAATTATAGTGTTAAGATTCAAGAGTTTATACTTAAGAGAATATGTTTAGTGAAAGATAAGTCTATTTCTCTGGGATAAAAATTGTGAACTCTGAGATGATCAAAATACAATTTATTCCTGTGATAGAGCAGTATAATTAACCAGATTTTTTTTTTTCCTTTTTGGGTCTGAAGTTTATATACCTTTGGTAGAAACTGCTGTTGTTTGTACTTTATTTTCTATCTGGACATGTTCCCTTAGAGACTTTTTTCCCCTTGTGTCTGTAAATGTCACTATCTACCTTGCTGTTTGGTCTTATTTACTCAGAGCTTGATTTCTTCTCTATAATTACATATGGTCATGAGTTGAACCCCAGTTATACTTCTTTCTGGCAGTACATCTACAGATACTCTTGTACTTTGATCCGGAAGGTATTCTTACGTAGAGTCTCCTCCTATTCTCATGACAACCCATGTTTTCTGGAAAGTTTGCTGTTTCATACTTAGAGGCTGTGATGTGTTCATTTCTCAGTCACCTTACCTTGACCATCTTAGCTTTGAAGTAGATGGAATATTAAAGATATTTCCACTAAAGGAGTGTCACTTATTAAATGCTTGGTGCAGAAAACTTTAGCTCATATGCTTCCTTTTTTCATATACATAAGCTTCAGAAAACACATCACTAATTTGTAGTACTTTATTGGGTTACTAAAACATAAAATAGTCATTTAAATATGGGAAAGCAAAGTGTATGGATAGACAATAGGTGTTGTGAATACAGTGGTACTTTTCAATCTTAAAATCAATGAAGATCTGTTTTACTGGTTCTGAAATAGTCTTGATTGTATTGTGGTTATTTTTATCTAAGTAGTTATAACAAGAGTTTCAATTCAACATGTCATTTTATGCGTACAGTGCATCCTAATCAATGTCACCATATTCTCATCTGTCCCAACCCTTGATCCCCTCAGTTTCCATTTTCATATAAGATCATTGAATATTATGTGTATATTCAACCATCCTCTCTCTCTCCATTCCTCTACTTCCTCCTCTTAAATACTCCTCCCCACACACACATAAACATTCCATCTTCTTAGTAATCAATCATTGTGATAAATCCGAAGTTGGTTGTTCCAAGGAGTAACAACACCATTGGAATCCTCTGCATATACTATATGTTAGTTACTTTGTTAGTGTACACATGCATATGACTGCATGTTTGTTTATATATTTATAATTTAGACTGACTTCCACATATGATAGAAAATATGCATCTTTTGTCTTTCTAGCTTTATTTAGCATTTTTTCCTCAATGTTTCAGATAAATTCTTAGGAGAGGGTTCGAGACAACAGAATGAGAAACAAAAATACAAATTCTAGTTTGGAATCAGTTGACATCTATACCATTGAGCTTCATCATATGAAGATTGTTAATAGTTGGATGAGTTTAGAAAGCAGAAAAACTGGGGCTGGGAATATGGCCCAGTAGCAAGAGTATTTGCCTCATATACATGAAGCCCTGGGTTCGATTCCTCAGCACCACATATAAAAAGAAGCACTAGGGGCTGGGGATATAGCCTAGTGGTAAGAGCACTTGCCTTGTATATATGAAGCCCTGGGTTCGATTCCCCAGCACCACGTATACAGAAAATGGCCAGAAGTGGCTCTGTGACTCAAGTGGCAGAGTGCTAGCCTTGAGCAAAAAGAAGCCAGGGACAGTGCTCAGGCCCTGAGTCCAAGGCCCAGGAATGGCCAAAAAAAAAAAAGAAGCACTAAACTTCAGTTCACTAGATTGAAGTTTTGAAGTAAGATTTTCTTCAAGTTCTCTTTTCTTCAATAAATAGTGTCATGATGTATAAACCTTTAAAAAAAAAAAAAAGAAAGCAGAGAAACTGGAACTGAATGCCCACCGAGGAGTAAGCCATTAAAAATCAAGTACATTTGCTCTACAATATTCTGGGGAAGCTAGATAGTGCAGAAGGCAAGAAGCTGAAAACTGGATTAGAAGCATTAGAAGTAGCTAGTTCTATCCACAATCACTTGTGACTTCCTGACTGCAACAAACAGGAGGTATATTTTCAAGGGAGAAAAATCAGACTTCTCTGTTTTAGGAACAACACTAGGCATAGAGGCCTTAAGTTTGAATCCCCATAGCAAAAGAAAAATGTAGCATACTAACAAATTTTTTATGGTGCTAGTTATTTAGGGGTGTTTATTGTGACATTTCCATACATACATACAGTGGATCCTAATCATACTCCCTACCAACAAAGCCAATATGTTTTCCTTTCATTAATATGTTAGATTTTATATAACAATTAGTGATGATACGTTTTAATCTGCATCATGCTAGTTCTAAGTTGTGAAGATGTGATGTTTTGAGGTCCTATATTGCCTTGGCTTGATTTACTGTTTTAAATGTCTTCCTGTGGTATAGGGAATTATTTTTGAATTAATGAGTAAATGATCTTTAGATATCACTGAAAAAATGGCTATATAAATTGCTAAGATATTTTTATATTCTTATTTAGGACAAAACTTTTGGCCTAAAGAATAAGAAAGGAGCAAAACAACAGAAGTTTATCAAGGCTGTCACTCACCAAGTTAAATTTGGTCAACAAAATCCCCGTCAGGTAAATAAATTTCCATATTTTCTTAGGACATATTATTATACATTGTCACAGATAAAAGTATTTGATTTTGTTATTGTATTTTAAAATAGAATCTTATTCTAAGCTTTTTGAATATTAACCTTTATTAATACAGCGGTACCTCTTGCATATTCCTCCAAGCCACTTTGATTCAGCGCTCATTCTAGAGTAGAATGGCTGGTCTACAGGATGGTTATAGTTAGTTTATCTGTTTAGCTCCTCGGGAATGTTTGATTTGTTTCAACTTTTATGACACGGAATATTTCTACAATCTCATACATGTGTTCTTTAAACATATCCTTTTATTTCTTTGCAGAAATGATCTGTTAGCAGTCTTTCTGTTTCTGGAGGAAGGGAATTTGATTTCTAATTTTAATAAATCCACATGATCAGATTCCATAGGGCTGTAATACTTCAAAGTTTCACAATGCATGAGTAATAGGCATTGAGGTTCTTTAGTATTTACCAGTGTGATGCATATAAAGAGGTATTGCATTTTTGCATTGCCTTCTCTATTAGGGAGTCTCACATGCTGTTAGATGTTTGCATCTGTTCTTCTATGACTTGCCTGTTCAAATCCTTGTGGATTTATTTTTTCTTTGTTTTCTTTATTTTTTCCTTGTTATCTCATTACTTTGAGAGATACCTTTTGTACACATTGTAGATAGTTTTTGATTTTTCAGACTAAAAGCAATGGATTTTTAGTTTTTATTATATCAGATGGGTCTAGGTTTATGAAATACAGTTTAAAAGCTTTACTCTTCAAGGCACTGTGTGTTAGGTGTTTTTCTAGTCACTTTATTTTCATAGATTATGGTTTGTATCAATACACATATACAAATATATTTTCATAGGTAGTAGGATTATTGGCTTTAGCCACCAGGCTATACTGTTGAATTTTTTTATACTTTGTTGTGTAAATGGGCTCTCTATGTACAGAGTACGTAGCTGCTATGTAACTTTGAAGATAAGCAGTAGTTGGCTGGGCCTGCTCTACCCTGCCCCCAGCCCTGTGTAATTGAAGATGTCCCTACTCCTTTGTCTTCCCCAGACATTTTTCTATCCAGCAGAAAGGAGTCAGTGAGGGTGAGAAGATGTGTCTACCCACAGGTTTCTATAATACCTTTGAGCCTTACAGGACCTACAAAGGCTTCTTCCCCATATCTATGGATGAGGGCACATGCTGCATCCACACTATTTCCTCTCCAGGGCCTTCTGCTTGCCCTCCACATAAAAAGATAAGATGAAATAAAGGACAAAGAGAAGAGGAGCCATGGGATGACTATATTAGAGCTGTGTTATTGCTGGCCTTCATAGCATGAATGAGCCTAAGCATTTTAAATTTGAACCTGCTCTTACAGGTCATAAAATATATCAACTAGGTATACAACTCATTTTATTTATTATTTTATTTTTTATTTATTTATTTTTTTTTGGCCAGTCCTGGGCCTTGGACTCAGGGCCTGAGCACTGTCCCTGGCTTCTTCCCGCTCAAGGCTAGCACTCTGCCACTTGAGCCACAGCGCCGCTTCTGGCCGTTTTCTGTATATGTGGTGCTGGGGAATCGAACCTAGGGCCTCGTGTATCCGAGGCAGGCACTCTTGCCACTAGGCTATATCCCCAGCCCCATTATTTTATTTTTTGAGATGAAGTCTGACTACATAGCCTAGAATGACCTCAAACGTGATCCTCCTTCCTCAGCCTCTTGAGTGCTAGAATTACATGCATAGGCTGCCACACTCAGCTTGATTTATAACAGAGTGACTTAAATTATTTCTTCATAAGGAAATGCCTCCACCATCTGGTCAGAGTAAGAATTTGGAAAGTCATTGACCCAATTCTAGCATTGGGCCATTCCTTCCCTAAAATTTCCTCTTGAACATTTTGTTCTGATTTCTCCTAGTAATCTTAATGTTCCTGATTTCTTCAGTAGGTTTTTCAGGTCCTGTTGGTTTATTTAATACAATGATATTCTTCAAGGATTAGTCTTCTGCTGTTGCTACTTTTTATTACCGTCCTTGAGAAATTTCACACATTCTCAAAATTTTTATCTGTAAATGTGTAAACAATTATCTATAAACTGCTGTTTTAAAATTATCTCTCTCAGAACAAATCCTCTCTAGATTCAGTGAAGTGGTTCTATGACCAGTGTAGCAGCCTTCTGAATTGTTCCACATAGATCCTGTGTAAGCATTCTGTACTCAGTATGTCCAAAACAGAGCTGGTCTCTACCTTCTGTACTCTAACCTGTTCCTCCTGTATTTCCTGTCTTGTTTAACAACATTAATCATACATATGATAATCCTAGATTTTTCTTGCTCCTGTACACTGAACACTTCATGTTCAATCACTTGGTTATATTCATTCTTCACTTTGGCTGTCCTTTTTTTCCCCCAATCCTTACTATTAATGCCTGTTCTAAGCTCTTGTGTTTTCTTGCCTATAGCAGTTGCAGTAGGTTTTCTTGGATTCCCAATGTATCCACTGTCATCCTGACCTATATAAAGTAAAACCTAATCTTTGTCACTTGCTTTCTGAATACTTAAGTTGAGCCCTGTTCCCTACTGATATACTCTAGTCCTCCCATTAATGTTGTTGATAGCTTTTTTTCTCTCATCTCTGTCCTGACAGTGGCTCACACTTTCTATGTTCTTTGCTTGTTCATCAGAACAATTTGTTTAGGCATATTGTGATCCTTGTTCTCAAAGTGCCATGGTATTATAGTTGTTGACTTGTCTCTATTCCCACTGGACTCTGAGCTTGGTTAAACATGTTGTCTTCTCTTTGCATTATTACCCGACATAAGACCTGATATATAAATATTTGGATGAAATCTCTAATTGTATTAGATATGTATGTAAATCATAAACCTAGAGCCATGTTACATTTCTGTTTTATTTAATTTCCTACTTTGACTTAAACTCGACATTTTCAACAAGTATCCTCTAGTTTTTGGGTAGTACAGTCATTATTGTGTGACTCTATACTTTGGGACATAGTCCCATCATCAAAATAGGCCATCCATTTCTGAAAGTGGGCCATTTTCATTGGAAAAATGCCTCAATTTAGAGCCATTTGTAAAAATTGCTGTCATGTATTAAATGTTTAATTGGCAACAATCCTTGTTGCCATAAAATTCTGAATGTGCTTTTAACTAGGTATGGTACTGATTATAGACCAAAAGAGAATTCATCACAAGGCTTATCAATTTCATTTAACAGTTTAATTTACAATATTTTATATTACTACAATTGGTAAAGATTAAATATTTAGATGCCTTTGTTGTTATATTAGTGATTACTATGTAATGAAAACACTTCATGAAACAACCAAGTTTATATGTTAAACCTGGAAATATTTGTAGGTAGCACAGAGTGAAGCTGAAAAGAAATTGAAGAAAGATGATAAGAAGAAAGAATTGCAAGAACTAAATGAGTTGTTCAAACCTGTAGTTGCTGCTCAAAAAATAAGTAAAGGTAAAATTTAAATATCAAAGGTGTTATTTTTATCAGATGTAATTATTATTTTATCCTTTTCAGGTTTTCATGTTTACTAGCTATGTCATAGTACAATATAATCCATTAGCCTTACACCAAAGACAAAACTAGAAATTAGTTTTTATTTATAATATCTGATTGTTTGCAATGACCAAAGTTTGAGTTGTGTAAACTCTGGTCTGGTGTAATAATCTGTGTGTTTGGTATCCCACCTTCTGCAGCTTATTTTAGTAAGAGTTATAAAAAGAAACATGGACATATAAACTGCTTAATATAGGAAGAACTTCTTTAAAGATTCTACTAACTTTCTTTAAGTGATATTTTTCTTTCACACCAGTGAATAGAAGATAAGCTAGCTATATCCCAGAATGCAAGCTATACTTAATAGTATGGTTTATATGTGATACAAGCATTGTAATACAAGTTTCACATCTCATCTGATATAGGTGCAGATCCTAAGTCTGTGGTATGTGCCTTCTTCAAACAAGGACAGTGTACTAAAGGAGATAAATGTAAGTTCTCTCATGACTTGACTTTGGAGAGAAAATGTGAAAAACGAAGTGTTTACATTGATGCAAGGGATGAAGAACTTGAAAAAGGTATTTCTTTTTAATCTTAAAAATAAATGCTTATTTTTTATTTATTAGTATGATACTTAGTAACTTGAAAAACACAATAGTCCTACTGATATCGTTCAGAAAGAATAAGTAGCTGACTTTACTATTTTTTATAAAAGTTGAATTTCTCACATTATTGCCTTTTATTCAGTAAATAAGAATGCTTAAAATTTATTTTGAATTTGTCTTTACTCCAGTACGTACTACATTCTTCTTTGCCTAAACCACTTAGAGAGTTTTCGTAAATAATTTCAGTCTATTATTGTTTCAATGGGAACAAAAATAATTTTTTAACTATGTGTCTTAAGAGTATTGCTGTCTTAAGACGTATATGTGGTAGGAACCAAAGATAGAAATAAACATATAGTCTTCATGTCTCTTTTTATTTAGACACAATGGAAAATTGGGATGAGAAAAAGCTGGAAGAAGTAGTGAACAAGAAGCACGGTGAGGCGGAAAAGAAAAAACCAAAAACTCAAATAGTATGTCCTTTTCTTGAATTGAGTTGCTGTGGCATTTATTATTAGGGAGAATTATATGGCAAGGTATCTGTTACTTTCTACTGGATAACTAAGTTGTTAGAAAATTTCATCTCACCCGTGTAAGGTACATCAAGCTTAATTAAACTCAAAAGGATGCTTTGGGATTAAGTGGTGGCTCAAGCCTGTAGTCCAGGGCCCTTGGGTGTCAAATCAGGAAGATCATGGTTTCACACAACTCAGGCAAAAAAAAAAAGTTGCAGTGATTCCATCTCAGCCAGTCAGCTGGGCATGGTGAAGCAGGTACATGAGAGGCTTAATAGAAGGTTAGCCCAGAAAAAACTGAGAGCACCTGTCTAAAAAACTACAGCAGCACCAGGCACTAATTGCAATCCTAGCCACTCAGGAGACTTGAGGTCTGAGATCTGAGAGTTGCTGTTCAAAGCTAACCCCATCAGGAAAGCCCAGGAGACTCTACCAACAATTAACTACCAAAGAGAAAAAGCCCACCAAAAAAATAAATAAATAAACAAACAGAAATTGACTGTGGCTCAAAGTAGCTCAGGGACCGAACCCAGGCCCTGAGCTCAAGACAGACACAGACACACACACACACGCACGCACACACACACACACACACCCCAAAAGACAGACACACACACGCACACACACACCCCAAAAGGGGCTAGTGTCTCAAATGGTAGATGGTCTGCCTAACAAGCACAAGGCCCTAAGTACATCCTAGTAATGTCCCATGTGAATAGTCATTCATTCATTCATTCATTTATTTATTTTTGCTCGAGGTTAGCACCACCCACTTGAGCCACAGAGCCACTTCTGGTCCTTTCTGTTTATGTGGTGCTGAGGAATCAAATCCAGGGATTCATGCATGCTAGGCAAGTGCTCACTAAGCCACATTCCCAGCCCCTAATAAAGTCCTTTAAATTCATCTTCTGTGATGATTTACTTTCTCAATAAGAATTAAATCCAAGCCTGGCACAGTGACTTGTCATTCTAGCTGCTGAGGAAACAGATCAGAGGGTCATAATTTGAAACCAGCCCAAGTACAATTTCAAAAAAAAGTTTGAGACTATCTCAATCCAAGACTGAGTGCAGTGTATATACAACTGTCTCCCAATGGCAAGGGGACTCACAATGTTGCCAGCCACACTAGCCTGGCTATAAAGTGGATTCCTGCCTAGTTTGAAAATAACCAACAATAAGAGGCTGGTAGAGCTCATGCCCAGCTAGACCAAGGTCATGAGGTCAACCAGTACTCATCCCCAAAAAAGTATAGCGACCAAAAAGAAACTTGTAAGTAAATTAACCTATTAAGAATTTATTCTTTGGCAGCTGGCTTACTGGTAGAATGTTTGCCTAGCGTGCCTGAGGCCCTGGGTTCAGTTTCTCAGTGCCACATAAATAAACAAGCAAGAATTTATGGAGAATTTTTAAATTAAATTTACCAATGAATTCCAAAATGAATTTTGGTAGGTAGTAGCTCTGTTGTAGGAAATCTACCTTCAAAAGTAGTTGATTTAGCTGGGCACTGATGACTCACACCTGTAATCCTAGCTACTCAGGAAGCTGAGATCTGAGGATCACGGTTCAAAGCCAGCCCTGGCAGGAAAGTCCATGGGACTCTTCACTCCAGTTAACAACCATGAAACCAGAAGTGGTGCTGTGGCTCAACTGGTAGAGCACTGAGCTGAAGAGCTCAAGGACATTGCCCAGGCCCAGAGTTCAAACCTCACAAGAGAGAGAGAGAGAGGAGAGAGGAGAGAGAGAGATTTATTTCTTAGACCCTGAATTCTGTCTGCATATTAAGTACAGTACAACTGGCAAATCTTGACAATTCTGCAGTGTTTAAAGTGCTGGATTCACACACACATATTGGTTTTGGGAGTTTGGTATCATCAGTTTTTTTGTTTTTTAGAAAAAAATAGTTAATCTTACAATTGGACCCCTACATGTTTGAAAGGGCAAAATCTTTTTTTTTTTTTTAACTTTATTCCCTCATGACTAAAACATAGGAAGTAGCTTATAGAGTAGATCCTTGGTATCCATAAGTATATTTTCAAGAAACCATTGTGAGGAGACACTTTGAATACTCAGTATACGTAGAGTTTATGGCTCTAAAATTACTCAACTAGAGCTGTATTATACATGTGGTACATCTCAGCATCCATAATTTGGAACCACATTGGATAGGTTACATTACTATCATAAAAATTAATTGTATATATTAATTACTGCCCATCAAAACTATCCTATTTTGTGCTCTTTATCCTGAATACCATGGATGCATGATTCAAAGAAATGCCTCTTTAGCAAACCTAAAATTTTCATATTGTCACTGAGAGTACTTTATATGACCTTTCTGTCTTCAGAAGCTTACTATAAGTTTTAATTTGGGGGAGGCAGGTTTTCACAATAATTAAGAGTAGGGAGGGCTGGGGATATAGCCTAGTGGCAAGAGTGCCTGCCTCGGATACACGAGGCCCTAGGTTCGATTCCCCAGCACCACATATACAGAAAACGGCCAGAAGCGGCGCTGTGGCTCAAGTGGCAGAGTGCTAGCCTTGAGTGGGAAGAAGCCAGGGACAGTGCTCAGGCCCTGAGTCCAAGGCCCAGGACTGGCCAAAAAAAAAGAGTAGGGAAAGAGCAGATCACACAGTGCAAACATGACTGAAGATAGGGGACTAGCTTAGAGTATGTTCACAACAAGTAAGCTGTGTAATGCACATGTGAGGATTTAACATGTTGGTTTTTTATTTTGAATGCAGTTGTTCAAACCTTCATGTAAGCAATCTGGAACTAAGGCTTATTGTATAACCTGGTTATTGTATAACCTAAATATTGTCTATATCCTTGTATATGACAAGTTTGGGGAAACAATCAAAACAAAATCATTGTGGGTTTTTTTGGTTGTTTCTTCAGAAATCAGAAAATTTACATAAGGAATTTGCCACTGTACTAAATATTTTAGGATACTTTTTATGTGTATAAGTATCCTTGCATATGTACATAAAGTTAGCATCAATAGCTGAACAAATGTGTTTGTTCCATGTATCTAAGTGTTTACCAATGAAACAGACTACACTGAGCCAGTATTTCTGAATAATATTTTCCCTTTAGGTATGCAAGCATTTCCTTGAAGCTATTGAAAATAACAAGTATGGCTGGTTTTGGGTATGTCCTGGCGGAGGTGATAACTGCATGTATCGTCATGCTCTTCCTCCTGGATTTGTATTGAAAAAGGACAAAAAAAAAGAGGAGAAAGAAGACGAAATTTCATTGGAAGATCTGATTGAAAGAGAGGTAATTACTAACCAATTACTTCCTAATATTAAAAATGTATTATAATTTCCAATATTCACCACTTGAGGGCAATAGCATGTTATGAAAAGCAAAAAAATGCAGTCTTTTCCTAAAATTATCCTATTTTAGTTATTTTCATGTCTAAAATGTAAGCCCTGATAAAACAAACTTTACCCATGTACATGATCCAATGAGGACACTTATTTCAGGATTATATAACATTGCTAAGTGCTAGCTATGATTAGCAAATTGTTTTCCTGAGAATGAATTATTCAAAATGCTTGAGCAACCAAGTGCTGATGGCTTATGCCTGTACTACTAACAATCAGGAGGCTGAGATTTAAAGATTGTGGTTTGAAGCCACCTAGAGCAAATAAGCCACTGAGATTCTTCCCAACTAGCCAGTAAAAAGCAGGAAGTAGAAGCCTGTCTCAAGTGGTATAGCACCAGCCTTAAGGAAAAAGCCAGGCAACAATGCGTGGCCCTGAGTTCAAACCCCAATACTAGCTTTTAAAAAATGCTTAGTTTCCAGTTTGATTGAAATTTTACTTTTAGACCCTTTCATTGGTATCATTTTAGTAATGACTAATACATAATGGAGAGAACTTCCCTCTGGTATTTTGTTGTGTTTTTCTTTACATTTTTATTTTTTATTTATTTTTTTTTTTTTGCCAGTCCTGGGCCTTGGACTCAGGGCCTGAGCACTGTCCCTGGCTTCTTCCTGCTCAAGGCTAGCACTCTGCCACTTGAGCCACAGCGCCGCTTCTGGACGTTTTCTGTATATGTGGTGCTGGGGAATCGAACCTAGGGCCTCGTGTATCCGAGGCAGGCACTCTTGCCACTAGGCCATATCCCCAGCCCCTTTTCTTTACATTTTAATGACATCAATTAGTTGTACAAGGGATTTCATTTATGCATGGTATGTAATTGATCAGGTTCATCCCCTCCATCTTCTCAATCCCACTTTCCAAACCAATCTCACCCAGCTTTATTGTAACATTTTCATACATGTGCATAAAGCATTTTGACCATATTCACTTCTTTCATTCACCTTCCCCTATTGGTATTCCCCCTCCCCCCAGTAACCCCAGAAGGACGTGTACTTGTTTTATACTCTTGTCATTTGTTTTCTAATACTGTATGCTAATTGCCCAAAGTGGTCTCACTTGATATTTTACACATTCACATACAATATTTTAATCATATTGACCACCTCATTTGCTCTTCTACTCCATCTACTACCCCGCATTATTCAGCAGCTTTCAGTGAGTTTCATTTTGCTATCTTCATTCACAAATGGAATTGAATATTAGTATGTACATCTGCTAACGTTCTTTCCTACACTGTGCACCGTCACCCTCAGTCTGTCCCACAGTTACAAGCATGTTCTTCCTCTCACTGTATGTGTGGGTGTGTTTGTGATCCTGTGTGTTACATAATATTTATTGTATCATTGGACTCAAAAATACTGTTACCCTATGAACAGTATGACAAAAGAGGTTTTTAAAATACTCCTTTGTGGCTCACCAAAAAAAAAAAAAAAAGAATTCTGTGAGTTTAAACTACTCTTTTCTGGCTCAGCAAAGAAGTGTTACTCTGAGTTAACTTGTGACTTCAGAGAATAACTATTGTTAGATTACTGAAAATACTAAATTTAGCAGTGTATTTTTAAACTATTCTTCATATTTGATAATCTAATAAAACTGTCTAATTGTTTATCTTCAGTTTTTGTTTCTGGCACTAACTACAAATCTTTGGACGTGGCATAGGATATTTTAACACATGTATACAGTATATAATGATCAGATCATGTTGATTGGCATATCTGTGACTTCAGACATTTGCCATTTCTATATATTGGGGACGTTCAATACAATTTAATATAGACAGAGTCATCACCAAGTGATCTCAGCAGTGTAAAGGAAATCAACTCACTAGAGGGACAGTCTAGTTTGAAATGGCACCCCCAGATAGCTATGGTGAATCTGAGGGAAAGATACTATTCATAGAGCGTGCTGGAGCCCCACCTATTACAGAAAAGACCCAGTGCGCCAGGTATTACCTATTGGCTTGTGGTTCAGGATAGATTTTGAAACCTGTTTTTTGGGTTTTTTTGGCCAGTCCTAGGGCCGTGAACTCAGGGCCTGAGCACTGTCCCTGGCTTCTTTTTTGCTCAAGGCTAGCACTCTGCCACTTGAGCCACAGCGCCACTTCTGGCCATTTTCTGTATATGTGGTGCTGAGGAATCGAACCCAGGGCCTCCATATATACAAGTCAAGCACTCTTGCCACTAGGCCATATTCCCAGCCCCCTGGCTCAGGTTTTAATTTCACCATAGTTCATGTAATAATCAGCAGCTGTACCACTTTCCAGTGACCTCACTCATTAACCCCTCTTATGTCTCAATTTCATTGCACCTACTTAAATGGAAAAGGATAATAATCACAGCCACTTGCCAAATGGCAGTAGATTTCATGAAACAGTTTGGCTGTCAGGCTGCTAGTACATCCTCTTAACATCTAGGCAAGTTGCCCTGCTCTTCTGTTCCAGACACCCCCCTATGTAATTGAATTAATGTTGACTCACAAAACCTCCTTCCCAAGTTGTGTATTTTATTTAATAGGCTTGGAAATACCCAACTGAATAGTCTAAAGGAAGGTCAGGTTTACCAATGCAAGTATTTGGGTGCCAGTACCAAATGAAGTCTTACCGCACACCCTTTCATAGATGCAGATCAGATTCAGAAATTGAAAGGCTCTCCAGCGTGGAGACAACAGAACAGAACAGCATCTCTAAGCATGAGAGGACCCTTTGTATTCAGCATAGATTTAACCAATCAGCAAATTAGAGTGGCTCTCTTTGCTTTGCCCCTCAAGATGAACTACAAAAAAAGTTCAAGTAGAGAAGCAAGGACCAATCCAGAACACAAGTTGTAGAGGCCCTTCCTAGGGGAGGGCTTGTCTCCATCAGAGACCTATGGGAATCCACTTTCAGGAGGATACAGAACTTGATACTTGGTAGTACAGTGGAATAGACAATCATCGATACTACCACCTAGGTTAAGGCAAATAAAGCTAGCCACATTTGGGCATATTTGGTTGGTGGCCCAATGTGCAGTATACTGCAATCAAAAATGTAGACTAATTTAGAGTCAAATGTGTGAGGATTTTTTTTTATTTAGTTTTACCATCAAGTAGCTATTAATATTAGAGAAATTTCCCATTGTCCTTGTTTTTATGTTAACATCTATGTATTCAAGCTTTTAACACCGAATATTTGGCAGGTATTTAGCAGATACTATTTTACTATATATTTATTACCTAATTTTTATCCTGAAGAGCTGGTGTGCTTTTTGTGGCTTTTGCTTTTCTCTTCTGAGGAACACATGGATATTGGTTTGATACATTTTTTGGGGGGCCTTGAGGCTTGATCTCTGGGCCTAGGCACTGTCCCTGAGCTCTTCAGCTCAAGGCTAGCTCTCTGCCACTTGAGCCACAGCACCACTTCCAGTTTTCTCCTGGTTAATTGGAGATAAGAATCTCATGAACCTTCCTGCCCACGGTGGCTTTGAACCTTGATCCTCAGATCTCAGCCTTCTGAGTAGCTAGGATTATAGCATGAGCCATGAGTGCCCAGCTTGTTTTGATACTTTTTATATTTATTGTTTCCAGATTCCCTTGTGTTAAAATAATTTTCTTGATAAGTTTGCTACTCATATTTAACATTAAAAGATTATCCAGTTCTGGGAACGTGGCTTAGTGGTAGAGTACTTGCCTAGCACGCGTGAAGCCCTGGATTTGATTCCTCAGTCCCACATAAAGGGAAAAAGCTGAAAGTGGCACTGTGGCTCAAGTGGTAGAGTGCTAGCCTTAAGCAAAAGAAGCCCAGGGACAGTGCCCAGGCCCTGAGTTTAAGCCCAAGACTGGCAAAAAAGATTATCCAGATCAGAGGAACACATACTACACTGAGCACCATTGTTTCTGGGTGCTCATCTTGCTTTTTGCCGTATAAGGTAAAAGTCCATTAACTTAGTTCAGTTCATATTTTTTCTTAAGTATAATCATAGTCAAGGAGGTAATGACCTTAAAAGAAAACTGCTATTAAATGTTACTCTGGTAACCTTAACTCTGTCTTTGCAGCGTTCTGCCCTAGGTCCAAATGTTACCAAAATCACTCTAGAATCTTTTCTTGCATGGAAGAAAAGGAAAAGACAAGAAAAGATTGATAAACTTGAACAAGATATGGAAAGAAGAAAAGCAGACTTCAAAGCAGGGAAGGCACTGGTGGTATGTCCTGTACTCACACAAACTGATTGATAACAGTGGCAAGATTTCGTCTTTCCTTAATCATGCCAATGTTTAAAATTAGTGATCACATAAATTTGATTTTTCTCTGAGTTGCTATGTTTGTGTCTGAATAGATCAGTGGTCGTGAAGTGTTTGAATTTCGTCCTGAACTTGTCAATGATGATGATGAGGAAGCAGATGATACTCGTTACATTCAGGGAACAGGAGGTGATGAGGTAAGAAGAAATTTTGCATTCTGCTGTGTTCATTGGAAAAACAAAAAGATAATAGAATAGAGTAACATGTTAAAAGCCGTAGTCCTAGTACCAGACTTCCTCCATTTGTTCCTTATTCCATCATTGGGAAATTACTTATTGTGGAACTCCACTCTGTAATAGTAATCTCTGATTTGTAGAGTACAGTCCGTACTGCCCTAAATAGTACTGAATTGGGGGCGTGAGTAGTCATGTAACTGTGAACAATTTTAGTAGTAGCAAATAACATCTTATTCACTTTTTGTATAGTCATTATAAAATTGTAAATTGGATATAATACTCTAAATATATGATGTAGAGGAAAAAGCACCAAACATGAAAGAAGTTTAGAAAATGAAGTGAATGAATTTTGGCAGTAGTTGATCCTTTGTTTTTACTCGACTTCATTGTTGTCATGTTAAGGAGTAAAAGTAGTTCGTGAAAATTGCTGTCATATGTAACAACTTTTCTTTCTCTGTGTTAAAGGTTGATGATTCCATGAGTGTAAATGACATAGATTTAAGTCTGTATGTCCCTAGAGCTGTGGATGAAACTGGTATTACGGTAGCCAGCCTTGAAAGATTCAGCACATATGCTTTGGATAAAGATGGTAAGTAGTTTCCTTTTGTTAGTAAGCTATCCAAAGATCAAGCCAGGTTTGGCAAATTTCATATGTGCAGGTATCAGACCAATAACATAAACACATATTTTGGCCATATATAAAAGTAGTAGTGAATAGTGGAACTGTAGAATTAATTATCTGAGTGGATATTAAAACATTAACGAGCCAGATACTGGTGGCTCATGCCTGTAATCCTAGCTACTCTGGAGGCTGAGATCTGAGGATCAAGGTTCAAAGCCAGCCTGCAGAGGAAAGTCCATGAGACTCTTATCTCCAATTAACCACTAGAAAACCAGAAGTGGCACTGTGGCTCAAGTGGTAGCGCACTAGCCTTGAGTAGAAAGAGTTCAGGGACAGCACCCAGGCGCAGAGTTCAAGCCCTACGACCAACCTAAAGAGAAGGGGGGAAAAAAAAGAAAACTAGAAGAGGAGCAAAAACAAGGTTATAGATGTAGTTAATCGGTTCAATTGGAGACCTTTATGAATTTGGGGTGTTTTTTCCCCCTTTCTTATCAAAAGTGATACTATGTAGGATACCATGCAATCATTTGTAGAAGAAAACAATTTTAAAAGTCATCTCCATTGATATCTGAGTAAATGAGCTCATTTAGGCATAGGCCATAGATACATTTGGTACACACAGACACTGATGCAGTGTTCTACAATAGGCAAAAGAGAAAAGCACTTAAAAACAGAGATTTAAAGAAAAATTAAGACATGAGTTTCAGGGGGGAAAAAAAACTAGTAGGATAGAAATGCAAATAAATTACTAGTTGAAATTAACTCAAAATAGAGATTTGTTAAAATAGGGTCCCAGTGTTCACTACAACAATTGGAGAATGAAAAGGATAAAATGAATATAGACTATCCACACTTACTGTGAAAAGGAGGCATGATCATGGCAGGGGCCGGAGGGGGGGGGATCTTTTTAAGACCTGGAAAACTAAAATGTGTACATAGTCGAATGGAAGAAGAAAGTATACAAATTTAAAGTAAGCAAGACCTGGAAATACAAATAATGTGAAAACGGAGAGAAGGCAGTCTAAAGTGCTTTTGATGATAAAGGTTGTATTATGTCGGTTTATGCTTTGACTTAGGGATAGGTTTGAAAACAGCAGTAAAAGATTGATATGCTTAGCGTGGAAAGGGATACTAAGCAAGGCTAAAGCTGAGATTTTTTTAAAAAGGCAAAACTTTATTTTTACAACAAAAGTACACAAATTAATAACATGAAAAGTGGCACCTGAGAATGCTGACAAACTGTTAACTTCCCCAACATACCAGTTAGGCTTATTTTTTAAGTAGGGCTTTTGGTGACTTAGGTACAGTTGCAAATATTTTAGAAGTTATGATTCCCGAGACTTTTTTATGTGAGCTGAAATGTAAATTAGGCCATTAAAAATTGTTCTGTGGAAGTAGAGATGTGGCTCCAAACGGTAAAGCACCAGCCTTAAGCAAAAACGTCTTCATTTGGCATTGGAGAAGAAAAGTCAGCCTTTTCGTTTTACCAGTCTTTTACACCTATAAGGAAACGGTTCCTGGCACTAGGGTCTGTCTGTGTGTTTAGTGAGGATTGTTTTGCACCAGTTTATCAGGTACACTAGTACTGAGTCTTTTTCATGTTCAGAACATTAGAACTAGTACAATTGAACAATTGAACTATTATTTGCTAAATACATTTTGGTCAATAACCATTTATTCAAACAAAGGATTACTTTGAAGTTGACTATAAAGCTAGGGTTGTAAGAAACAAATGTAGATATTTAATTTTGACATGAAATGTATAAATCATATATCAGACAAATATGTAAAATGAAAATCAAGATTCTTCAGTAAACATAGGTAATTAATAAAAATGAGCTCAGAAAAAGAAAACCCAGTTCTTCTGTAATCCCAGGAAATGCTTTCATAAAAAAGGAAAAAAGTTAGATAATTAGTCTTTGCATTCGATTGTTAATGCACTAGTGTTTTCCATTTCAGTGCCTTAATGCTTTCAATTTTTATTTGTAGAAAACAAATTAAGCGAAGCATCTGGAGGTAGGGCAGAAAATGGTGAAAGAAGTGATTTGGAAGAGGACAACGAAGGGGAGGGCCAGGAAAATGGAGCCATCGATGCTGTGCCTGTTGATGAAAATCTTTTTACTGGTGAAGATTTGGATGAATTAGAAGAAGAATTAAACACGCTCGATTTAGAAGAATGACACCAGACAAGTTGATAAAAAGTTAAGTCAGCTCATCATGAGTTGAAATGGACAGCATTGATTTTTTTTTCCACTTAGATACAACAGGATGTTTATTTCTCATGCTGGTTCTGGAGGGCTTACTCTCCTCCAAAAAAGAAACATTCTCCCTACATCTTTTCTTCTGACTTTGGCTACATCTCATAGTAAGTTCAGAGTAGTTCATGATAAATTAAAAATATAATGGTCGTTGCAGAAAATGATTGGTTGTTGTAACTGTTCCTAGGAAGTGCAATTGCTTGCCCAGCTTTTGATTTTCATTGCATATATGTAATTACCAGGAGCAACATGAATTTATATTTAAAATACTCTACATTTGATGCAGTTTTTAATGAATGATTTCCTTTCCTCTGTATTTATGTGTCTTCAAGACTGCCTAAAATGTGAGCACTGTACTTGATAAAGGAAACTGCATATGCAGATTCAGTATTGTATATCTGTGGACAATTAGATAGTGAGTTGAAACAGATCTTCTTTGATCAGATAGGATCAGCTATAATGTCGTGTGTTAAACTGTCTTAAGAGTTTTCCTCTTCTTTTTGCCAATAAAATTGTAAATAAAGACCATCATACATTAAAATCAAAATAAGAGCCTTTGTTTTAAGTTTTTCTATAAAGAATTGCTTAGCATTTGTAGTGTGAGGATTTTAGCTAAATGTCTGGTAGGTATCTCTTAAGGCAAAAGACACACTGGATTTCCTTAGTGCTTATTACAGAACTGACAGTACTAACAATAAGTTTAATAAATCCTAAATTTCCCAAAGACACACTAAGTACCGTAATATAAAAGGGTAATTACTGAATTGACAGATTATCAACGTAATCAAAGATTGACTACAAGGGAACTAATTTGTACTTCAGAATCAATATTGAGATACATAGTTTACATACTGTAAAGTTTGCTCTGTTTGCAAAAGTAAACACATTTACTAGGAAATTTGGGGCCAAAGATGTCTTCCATTGACATTCCCTTGAGGACATACGGTTCATATCACATTTTATTTTGACATAATTTGTTAATAACATGCTTTAACTGCATAAAGTTTACCATCATTTCATTGTCTAAACGCTACAATACGCTTTAGCGATTTGCAATTACCAATTTTTAATGTAACTATAGCATTAAAATGTCAGGTAACCTGGATTCTGATCTGACTTCAACATAAGATGACTTATACAATTTAAAACTTTAAACAAGATGACTATAAGTCTTGTCAAACTTTATAAACATCTTCCTAGCTTTCCAATAGTAGAAATAAAGTTGACATTTTTTATAGAGAATAGTTTATTATGTAAACCTAGTTTATTTCCCATCTTTTTATACTTTTTTTTTTTTTTTTAAGCCAGGCACTGGTGGCTCACACCTGTACTCCTAGCTATTCAGGAGGCAGAGATCTAAAGATGAACGTTCAAAGCCAGCCCTGGCAGGAAAGTCCATGAAACTCATATCCAGTCAACCACCGGAAAAACAGAAGTGGAACTGTAGGTCAAAGTAGTACAGAACCAGCCTCAAGCCGAAAAGTTCAGGGACAGGTGACCAGGCTCCAAGTTCAAGCACTATAACTGACCCCCTCAAAAAAGTTTCTTACATTAAAGCATTATTTAAGCACTAGGCAAATAAATCTTGAAGTCTTGTTGCTGTGAGTCAAAGAGACTGTTTCTGAATAAAAGTAGTCAGTGGTTCATGGATGCCTCATCTATCTGGCCTGAAAGTCCCTTCAATTATAAAGACTGCATACTTATTACACAAAGCAGAAGCATGTATTCTGAGAAAATCAAAGTGGAAAATTAAATGTTTCTAAAGTAGTTAAACCAGTGACTAATATTAACAGCTTCCTTATTGCTTAAGGTACACTCCAAATTAGTGCAGTTAATCACTACTAACCCATTTATGTATAACTTTAATTTCAAGTAGTATTTTTTGTATAATTCCCACTGGTAGCATAGCTATATGATCTATTTTCAGTGAACCTATTTTAGGTTCATTTTAAAATGGCTATAGTTTAGAAAACCAAGAACTTAAAATATTTCCTTTCTACCACAAAGGGAATGGACTTTGTGAGTGGACTTTGTGTGTACTTTAAAAGATGATTTGCATGTGTTAAGAACATTTTTGTTCTTCATATCTAAAATTTGAACAGCATAATCCTGCTCGGGAATATTGTTGTACTTAGTAACGATTCTGGCCTGTAACTATTCTGACCTATAATGAGTGATTTCCTGTTTTTCAGAACCTTTATACTTCAGAATACTAATATAGATTGACCATTACCTTATCTTACACAGGTGGCTTTTCAGCTATTGCTTGTCCTCCAGTACATGGGCTGATGTAAATTATGTAACTATACATTGTATTTTGATTTTTGAAGTAATGAACTGTGACTGTTTGAATGTGATAGTAATGTAACTACAGGATAGAATGTTTAGATGTAGTAAATCACTAGAAAAGCATTGTATCCATCCCCAAGTCTTAACTCACTAAAAGAGTTTGTGACAGTGTTTCATCAACATCATCCATGGTGTTGTAAGTTCTATTCTTTTTCATAGTAATTAACTTTGTATTTCATGAAAAGTTCAGATCACTCCATATATTACAGGAATGCTTCCAGGGACTTAATGTACTGTTTTGTTCATCTCGTATAAGCTCAACAACATGTACTACCAAAGTCTTCTGTTTGGGGTTTTCACCCTTTTTTAAGTATACATTCTACTAATTATAATTGTGTTTTCTGGAAAATATCATTCAATTAATACACATGGTTGTTCATTTTCAAAGGCAGTACTTACTTTAGACACCATAGATAATATGGACTATGGGTTGTAATTTTAGACATGGTTGTCCCTGTTATAAGTATGTATTTTAGAAGGGAGATGGAACATTGAAGTAGTACCTAACCATTAAGAGGGATACCTTTTTAATCAAACTATGGGCGAGCCCAATGATTTTGTGTTCATACATCATTGTTTGTTTTTAAGTATAAATCTCTTTGTGAAAATACTCTGATGGCCATTTTTTAAGCAATGATGATTATTTTGTGCTTGATCCCTGGAGACAAACATTTACATGCAGCAGATCTACTTTTTATAAACAGATGTATATAAAGTTAAATAAGTTCTTATAGGATTTATGCACCAGGGCTTAGTTTCCTTAGTCTTACCTAGTTAGCCTTACTAATCCAAAAGAAAGTGAAAGGCTGGGAAGATGCTGAGTAGTAGAGTGCCTGCCTAACAATCAGGTTTTAGGTTTGATTCCTATAATACTGTTGTGTTCGCACAGACACACAACTGTGAATACTTACCAATGTTTTTGCCAATTCATCTCCAAATTATACCAGTGTTTTCAAAGGACCACATATATCAATTTCCTTCCAAATGCACAACTGTGTTACATGTGAATTCTTTATACTTTTATCTGTATTCAGAAACTGTGTTAGTGACAGAGACTATCACTATGCCTCTTATTACTGTACATTCAAAGAACTGGTGTGTTACCATATTTAATTGGTAGTTATTCTGAGTAATCTTGTTTACAACATTACAGCATGCATAAAGACTAATTCAGAAGTATTTAACTGAAACCTCTCAAATCAAAAGTATAATAATGTAATTGTGTAGCTCATTTCAGGTTTGTTCACTATTGCACATATTGTATATATTTGCTCTTATAAAAGTTCAGTGTGGGAGAAATAGAATCCATTGTATTAGGGAGATATTCATCTTTGAATATTTATACAGGATTCAGTAGGCAGTTTAGTAATAATCTTTTTGGTAATATGTCAATTAACATTTGGTTGGAAAAGGCAGTTAATTTATGGAAATATACAGTGTTATTGGTTGTATGCAAGCTAATTAGTCATATTGTTTCACTATGGACCATTTTCTTCTGATGTACCAAGTCTTATTAAATGTTACTACTTCTTACACAAATTACCCATGTTAAAAGAAAAAGTAAAAATGGAATTTTTAAAATTATTTTTAGTTGAAAAATAGTTGTATATGTTTATGATTACTAACATTTCTATTGCACAAAAGAAAGTGAGTCGTTGACAGTTTAAGCTTATTTTTCTTGATGAAAAGATAGAGGAAAGAATCATATAATCTAGTTTGAGCTAATTGTACAAATTTTTAGTTACTTAATTGATCTTGTATTTTCTATCAGAACAGTGTTTACCTGGAAGGAAAAAGGCTAGATATGTAACATAAAGTTTGGTTTTGGGTTTGGAAGATATTTTTGTCAATCATAAGGCTTGAACTCAGGACCTGGTGCTGTCTCTGAGCTTTTGTGCTCAAGGTTAGTGCTCTACCACTCTGAGCCACAGCGCCACTTCCAGCTTTTTTTTCTGTGTATGTGTTACCGAGGAATTGAACCCAGGGCTTCATGCAAGCAAGGCAGGCACTCTATGATTGAGCCACATTCCCAGCCAAGAATTGGTTATGTTTGTGACAGGCTCTTGTTTTTATGCTCAGGCTGATCTGGAGTACAATCCTATTTATGCTTCCCTGAGTCACTGCATGTCATTGCACCCAGCTCTCGGCCAACAGAACCTCACAAATATTTTGTTTTTTTCTGATGCTGGCTTGGAACTTCAATCTCTTGATCTCTGCCTCTGAAGATGCTAGAATTATAAAGGCATCATGCCTATCTTTTAGAATTAAAAAAAAACAGGATTTGGAAGATGTAAATGTTATAATCCTAACTTGATTTCTTGGATAAATGTGTTGGATTACATCTAATTCTCTTTAATACATTACTACAGAATATAACCATTAAAAAAAAAAGCACGGTCTCACATGAAATAATTAAGTCCTTCTGGTTTCACTGACCAGAGCTACTTGGCAATTTCAGTTGTTCCTGCAAGGCATAAACCATAATAAAACCATGAGATTGGAAGAATTAAGCAAACCTGCAGGTGCCTCTGCTACTTGCATCCCCCAGTTTGAGTATGAAATTGATGTGCAACTCATTCAAAGAGATACAAGATTAAATATTGTGCGCTTTTATTATAGAATGACAGTTTCTAACCTTCTATTGGTAATATTTAGAAATAGTAAGTTTTCACAAGGATGAGGTTTCAGGATAAGATAGTGATTCCAAAAAGTTTGTACTTTAAATAAGTTTGAAAAATTTTGTGTGACAGTAGAAGTGCCATAAAAGTGAAGTTTTGTTTTATGTTTGAACCCAGGGCCTCCTACATAAGCTGTTACCACTGAGGCCCATCCCCTGCCTGAAAGTGAAGTATTAATTATTCAGGCATACCTGCCTTTTCTTCAAATCATAAGTATTCAAAAGATGGTTTTCAGAGCATTTCTAGAAGTTTAGCATACAGAAATAGATAAATATTGGTAAATATTTACTACCATAACCCTTCACCAAAACAAAAAATGATTCAGGGATCAGAAAACAGCAAAATGAGGGGAAAAAAATTGCCTATATGAGGACTTGAATTTGGAGACTTAAATGGGGCCTTACAGTATGCTATCATTTGAGCCACTCCTCAGTCCTGTTATTTTGCTGGCTAATTGGAGACTTGAGTCTCAAGATTAAATCTTGAGAGCTGGCTTTGAATCTCCATAACTTTTAGCCTCCTAGGTACCATGGATTATGGGTGTAAACCACTGATGCCCAGCAGAACTTTAGTTTTCTTTTTAAGGGGTAATCTGTTTAACATTCCAAAGTTAATAGTATGTTGTAGCCAGTCATCTTAAGCTCCATTAGTTTTATTTACTTCTTAGAATTCTGTTACCAATTTCCTTAGAAGTCAAATGAAAACAATTATGGGGTTTCTTTTAGGCTTCATTAAGATTTTTAAGTCCAGGTGCTGGTGACTCCCAGTGCTTGTGGCTCATACCTGAAATCCTGGCTTCTCAGGAAGCTGAGATCTGAGGGTGGGGATTCAAAGCCAGCCTAGGAAAGAAAGTTGTGAGATTCTTATGTGCAATTAGCCACTAGAAAATCAGAAGTGGCATTGTGGCTCAAAGTGATAGAGCTCTAGCCTTGAGCAAAAGAGCTCAGGGACAATGCCCAGGCCCTGAATTTAAGCCCTGCAACTGGCGGGGCGGGGCGGGGCGGGGGTGGGGTGGGGGGGGGGGGGAGAGGCTTTTTAAATACATAAGGCATCATTCCTCATTCAGACAGAACAGAATGATATGGTGTAAAGTTTTCCAAAGACTCCCATTTTTTTCATCTCTCCCCTTTGACAGCTGAATATTAGAAAGCTAAATGCAAAACTGTCAAAACTTGTCCAGAGGCAAAGTATGAAAAGCATAGGAAAAATGTTTAAAGTGGTCCAGAAGATATCAGAGGTTTTGACAACAAATGTAGACTGCCAGCAGGTTTATTCCTGTTTGTTGGTGTTAAAAAGATTATACTTAAATCTTTCTATCTGCTTTGATTTTATAAATAAGTGTATCTTTATACTGCCAATTGAGATGAGAATGTCATCTATGAAAAAGACTTAGCTTTCCAATGGAGGTTGGCCGGATATAGTTTTTGGTGTTTGTTGTACTACAGTTTGAATTTAGTGCCTTGTACTTCCAAGGTAGATACTCTACCACTTGAGCAACATGTTGTTTTCCAAATAGGGATCCATGTATATACTCGGACCTGCCTGGACTGAGAGCTGCAATGACAAGTGTGCCTCACTACCATTTATTTATTGGTTGAGATAGAGTCCTGAACTTTTCTTGTAGGCTGGTTTCAATCCAGGATCCTCCCTACCTGCCTCATGAGTAGTTTAGATTATTGTCACAAACACTGGGCCAGGGCCACAGAGTGATTTTTTCCCCCCTCAAAATGTGAGATTATATATACATCTAAAAGTATAAAATAAGCCAAATCTCAAAAGAGGTAAATATTGTGTTTGGTTAATTCCTCTGGTGTACACTAAAGAGCGTTTTTTTGTTTTGTTGTTTTTGTTTTTGTCTTTGTTGTTCATAGGGCTTGCACTCTGGGAGCCTAGGCACTGTCCCTGAGCTTTTCAGCTCAAGGCTAGCTGTTCTACCAGTTGAGCCACAGAGCCACTTCCACTAAAGTAGTTTTTATACGTATTTCCTAAACTTTTAACATCTTTATTAAGATATAATTAATGTGCAACATATACTTGATGTTTGACAAATAATCACAAGATAAAATATGTATCATATGTATATGATGTATATCATATAAGGTATCTTCCAAAAAATCCCTTTTCCTTCCTAAGGCAAACACCTTCATGTCTCATTCCCAGACAAGTTTACATATTTTTATAATTGGATATAAATGGGATTATAATATGTACTTTGTGTTTTCACTAGGTATAATGGGAGGTTTTTCTGTGCTGTTGCATGTATTAATAGTCCATATTGTTAAATTATTCCGGGGTTTTTTTGTTTTTGTTTTTGTTTTTTGTAAATGAAACAGTTTGTTTATCCATTCACCTGTCTATGGGCTAGGGTTGTTTCCTGTTTTGGCTGTTACAAATAAAGTGACGTGAACACTCATGTACAAGTCTTTATTTGAACATAAGGTTTCATTTCTTTGGGGTAAATATAAAGTGGAATGTCTGGTTAAATGTTTAAATTTTTAGAAAGTTTCCACAGTGTTTTCCAAAGCTGTGCCATTTTATATTATGAGCAGTTTGCAAATTCCAACAAAGCCTACCACTTGATGTGGTCAATTTTAAATTAGGTTTGTAATCCATTTTTTGTTAAATCACATGTAGTCTCAGATATGAATCACAGTTCCCCTTTTTGCATTTGGTGAACAACCTATTTCTAGAATTATTTGTTGAAATGATTCTCTTCCCCGAAATTATTTTTACTATCATAAATTCCTTTTTTTAAAGTGTTTTCTTAAGATGATGTGTTTTTTTTCTTTTTTTTCTTTATTGACAAAGTCTGATTCAGAGGAGTTACAGATTCCTATGAAAGGCAGTGAGTACATTTCCTGTTCTACTTGATACTTCCTCCCTCATTTCCCCCCACCCCCCTCTCCTTTCCCCTCTCCCCCCAAGAGTTGTGCGGTTGGTTTACACCAAATGGTTTTTTAAGTGTTGCTTTTTGAATGGTTTGTCATTTTGTTCTTTTGTCTCTCAATTTTGGTATTCCCTCTCTCTTCCCCAGTTGTAATACCTGTATAAACAGTGTCCAGGTTACTCAGATGTGATACAGTGGTAGGGAGGGTACAGCCACAGGAAGAGAGTAGAAGAGAAACAAATCTAAACAAACCAATCAGTCAAACAGACAAGGAAGAAGAGAAAAAAAAGTAGTACAAGTTCACATGGCATGTTGAAAAATAATTACAACAGTGGTATAACTTTGGTTCCCTAACGTGGAGTTCATTTCACTTGGCATCTTCCTATGTGATCATATGGGTCTGGCTATAGTCAGATTCACTTAATTTGCCATACTATCTTGACTATAGCTTCCTTTACATGAATCAAGTGTTGAAATCAGGTAGAATGAATCTCCAACATAAACTTTCCAATGTTTCAGATGCTCTTCTATATACATTTCCATTGTATTTTAGAGTCCGTTTGTCAGTTTCTACAAAAGAAAATGGAATTTTAATTGGGTTTGCATTAAATCAATAGGTCATATTTGCAGAAAATTAACATCTCAATATTAATAAGTAATGACTTCTGGTATATATAGTGTATGTCTTTTTAAATATCTGTCAGCAATGTTGATGGTTTTAAGTATACAATTTAAGTATCCTTTATTCTTATGTATTTGATAGTTTTGATGCTATTATGGTTTTTAATTCAATGTATAACTAGTGATTAATATTGAATTATAGTTTAATAGCTAGGCATAATAGTACATGGCTCGAAGTGCAACAAAATATGTTTGTTTACACAAGCATCACAACAATTCACCTGTAATGCCTTATGTTTCAACATGTTTCAGCTACAATGTCATGAGGTGGTAGGAATTTTTCAGCTTCATTATGATCTGAGAAGTCCCTATCATAGTAGATAGGGAAAACTATGAAGTGATAACAGTCAAGATTGAATTTTGAGTCTGGGCTCTAGAAATTCAAGAGGAGGGATAAAAGTTTGCCTTAACCTTAGAATATTTCACTGCTACAATCACTGGTATATAATAATCTTGTCACCATCTGCATAGGGTGGTATGTCTTTGTCCTAAACATATTGCTTGCAAAGCTTTGCAGACTTATCTCAATATGACAGTTCAGTATTGATGAGACCATTAATAATGTCCATGGTCTGACAAGATTCTATCCAATCATTTTATTAACTCTTCACAGCTTGTTACTGAATGTGTATTACCATCAAAGAGCAAGCCTCCCTTGATAACCATATTAAAAATTAGTTACATTTGAAAGGCCTCAGGCCAGCCTTAAAAAATTGGCTGCCTTGATTGTGTAACAAGTTCTGCAGCTTGCAGATTCCCACAAGTGCCTGAATTCATTTCACAATATTGGCAACAAATTCAAATTCTTAACTGGATACATACAGAGTTCTCTTCCAAGCAGGTATTAAAAACACATTGTCTACTTTTCTGAAGTTTATGTGGTCGTAAGTGTGTGTGTGTGTGTGTGAGCACGCGCACAGGTATGAGTTTGTGCATGCATAAACAGGATATTGCTGCGTATCTAGGGTTGGCTTCATATTCTCCACTCTTAGATCAGCTTACCAAGAGTGCTGTAATTACAGGGTGAACCACTACACCCACCATATGCTACACATTACTTACAGTAGTTTAGGTTTGCAATGTATTTATATCACTTGGAAAGACACATTTTCCATTCTATTTTCTTCATATATTTTTACAACCCCAAATTTGCTTTCAGATATGTGAAGAAATATAGTCTACATTAGGAATTCTCTTTCAAAAAGATGAGGTTTCCATATAGGCATCCACCTGGATTAAGGTGCAGACGCCATATTGCTTCCTCTCCCATGGGAGATATGGCCCCACTAATAAACCTCCTTATAAACCTTAAAATAAAAATGAGGTCTGTTAAGTCAAGCAAAAGATAAGTATGACACCACTGTACTTAAACTGGATGTTATTGGTACTTACCAACGCAAAGTGAGTGGCAAGGATAAGCATGCTATCTAAGTTCAGTTTTCTAGATTTCTAATTTTACCTTTCATAGTATGGTTTTGAGCGGTTTATTTTGTTTTGGTTCTTGGTTTTTTGCATTTGATGTGCTTCTGACTTTAAGAACAAGAAAGGTATAAATTTGCCTGATAAAAATGTAAATTTTTAATGCCCCTTTTTCTCATTCACAACAATTTTTTAAGGTGTTTATCAATTCCCTATCCTATTTTTCTTTTGTCTTGCTTTCCTAGCTGAAAAGATCATCTCTGTAAATGAGATTGTAAGTCATAGGCTTCCGCATGCAAATGCTTAGCAGTATGTCTTGTTGTTCTCTTTTTGAACTCCCTGTCATTGAGCATGTAGGAGAACCCTCAGCTTGGCTGGTAGGTTGTATGGCAAACAGTAACATTATTCTATAGATGTACTAATGTGCAGGAAAGCCAGAAAATGTGGATGATTGAGTAGCCCACATCTTTCAGTCACTTTTAGCCACAAGCTAAAAGACTGCTCATAATACTCAGGAGCTCACATTCACTAGAAAAAAATGTTGAATATGCCATAAACTAATAATAGAAACAGGTTGTGAAGCTGCTCTTCACTTTCCTGTTCAAATATTTTCAAACTCAGCACTCCACATGTGCAGTTAGTAATTTTAACTAGGTCAGAAAAAATTGTCAAGTCATTATAGAATTTCTTTAACCTCATTTGCTATTATACCTTTTGAGGTGTTTCCTAAAGAGCCCTTTCTTGTTCTCTAGGCTTTGTTGCCCCTGCTGATTTTTCCTCTGTCCCATGAATGTCATTCACTTCCATGATTTCCACAGACACACATGAGTAACTGTCTCCTCCACACATCTGCAGTAAGCTCCTACACAGCAATATGAACACCTGCCAGTGCCTCAGATTCCAAGCCAAAGCTACCATTTTCTTGCCCAAACCATTTCCTCTTCTTATTTTTTTCCCATAAGACTTTATTGTTAAGACATTCGGACTGAAAAATACTCATTATTCTACCACACCAATGTTTCTTACTATCCTGTTACCCAGATTCTTATATGTTCATAGGCACATATAATTTCCATGCCAGGGATGTTTTTGAGTGTGAAATGCTAAGACAACTTTTTTTAGTAGATATAGTAAGCCTCCATGTATTCACTGGTACTGTCCCTACCAACCTGGGCATAGGGATGTGCAAGGACCTCTTTGAACTTAGATTTGAATCACTTTGGAACTCAGAATAGAACTACTGAATCCCATGATGTCTATTTTCAGTTTTTTTAAGGAACATTCATACTGTTTTCCATAATAGCTTTATCATTTTACATTCCTAACAACAGTATACAGTGGTTCAAAGTTTTCTACATCCCACCCAGTACTTATTATTTTCTGTTCTTTTGATTATGGTCATCCTAATGGTGATGAGGTGATACCTCAATGTGGCTTTGGTTTTCCTTCCTCCAGTGGTTAGGGATGTTGCACGTCTTTTCATTTGTTTGGTAGTCACTTCTGTGTCTGCCAAATTGGCTTTGCAAGGCCTTTGCCTATTTTAGTTTGGTTATTCTTGCATTTATTGTAGAATCATAATAGCATTTTTCATGTTGTGGACATGGGCCCACAACTGATACATGATTTGCAAATGTTTTCTCCCATTGCACAGCTTGCTGTTCACTCTTTCATTTGATGCACAGTGGTTTTTAAGTTTGATAATAGTCACATCTGTCTGTTGTTTTACAACAACTCAGATTTATTTGTGAGTAACATGATAAAGTACTGTATAAAATTGAAGGAAAAATGATGCCATTCAACAATTATAAATTCTACAAGACAGGTCAGCTTAGAGTTTATACATGTTGGGCATGTATAGAACTTGTGTTATAGCTTGTGTTATAGCTTGAGGTTTTGTTTTTTGAGACAGGATCTTAGTGTGTAGCCTAGGCTGGCCTAAAACCTAAAATCTCCCTGTCTCAGCCTCTCTGGGATTATAAGCATACATCATCATAGCTATTTTTGTACTAAAGCTTTCTGCCTTGTTTTCTCTAGAAATTTGGTAGTTTTAGGTCTTTAATCCATTTTGTGTTCATTTTTTTACATATTGTTAGGTAACTATGCAGGGTAATTTTTTTTTTGCACGTGAATACTCAGTTTTCCCAATACCATTTGTGGATGAGACATCCATTGAGATGTCTTTTGACAATAGACAATAGAGTTTATTTCTGAGCTCTGTTTTCTGTTCCACTTTTCTGTATAGCTGTGTTTATGCCAGAACCACAATTTTCTTGTTCACTGTTCTGTGTAGTGTGTTTTTTTTGTTTTTTTTTTTTTTGTTGTTGTTTTTTTTTTTGGCCAGTCCTGGGCCTTGGACTCAGGGCCTGAGCACTGTCCCTGGCTTCTTCCCGCTCAAGGCTAGCACTCTGCCACTTGAGCCACAGCGCCGCTTCTGGCCGTTTTCTGTATATGTGGTGCTGGGGAATCGAACCTAGGGCCTCGTGTATCCGAGGCAGGCACTCTTGCCACTAGGCTATATCCCCAGCCCGTGTGTAGTGTGTTTTAAAATCAGGAAAAAAGGCTAGGTGTTGGTGGCATTTGTAATCCTTGCTACTCAGGAAACTAAGATCTGAGAATCAGGGTTTCTAGCCAACTCAGGCAAGAAAGTCCATAAGACTCCTATCTAGAATTAGCCAGCAAAAAGCTAGAGTTAGAGGTGTAACTCAAGTGGTAGAGCACTGGCCTTGAGTAAACAAGCTAAAGGACAGTGCCCAGGCCCCAAGTTCAAGCACAATGCCAAAGTGGGGAAAGAAGGTTTTCTTTTGCTAAACTTCAAACCTAAAAAGGTTAGAAGAAATATCAACCTTGTATAGAAACATTAGTAATAATTGCAGTGAAGATGATGATAACACTGTGTGTTTATTAAGCAAAATTACTGTGCCCTAGTCACTGTGATAAATTCGTTATGTGCTAGTTGCCTTCCTTCATGACAACCCTATGTTCTGTGTTCTAGTATCTCTAAGAAAATCACCAAGCAGAAAGGGAATCTCAGTCTTAACAGCTTTGCTAAGAGCATTATTTTATAAGAAGCTTTTTATTCCCCCTTGGTTAGCTAGTCCTAGGACTTGAACTTGGGGCCTAGGTACTCTCTGGTCTGCTTGAGTTTCTCCACACACGCACACATACCCCCAAAGGCTAGTGTTATACCACTTGAGCCACAACTTAACAGCTTTTTCAGATCTCAGTCCCCTGAGAAACTAGGATTACAGACAAGAGCCACTGGGACCTGGCATAAGTAGTTCTTTATTCCTAACCTAATTAGTATACTATGGGGCTATTGTGATTAATTTTCCAATATTTACTATGATTTTATTAGAATATCTTGAGTCTATTCAAGTACTCAGATCTAGGCAGTAGTGTACAAGATGAATTAATTGGCCTTGATCCCAAGTCTCAGCCAATCCATTCAAAATGAATCTCAGCTCTGTGATCAAAAGGGTTGTGCAATGATGTCAGTGAATTCATAAATTCAATGAGTCTCCTCATTTCATCTAATGAACCTACTCATTGATGCCTTTTTAGTGTGACATCTTCCAGGCAGTTATAGCTAGAAGGTTATATTTAAAATGATCAGAAAAGCCCTACTGATCATGAACTAACGTATAACATAGTATTAGTAATATGAAGCTAATTTGCTTGCTCCATATGGACAGCTTGTTATCCAAAGAATGATTCATGTAAGGTCAGCTTAGTGGCAAGGATCAGAATAGAAACTGGCTGAATAAGTTCTGTGTCTACTTAGCAATGACTAGTATATTCCATCAACATGAACAGAAAAAAAGTCATTACCATTTTGTTTCTTTGTTAAGCATCTCAACTTGTGTTCTTTCACTTATCCAGCTACATGTGCCTCTCAGTGTTTTGAGGTAACAAGGTTTGTTTTGTTTTTTTTTATCTCCAGGAGGTCCCAGTCTAACGAGGAAGGTAGAAAAATTAATGGAATATTTTAATACAGAGTCATAGAAATGTGTATATGAGTCAATAAGAGCATGTGAAAAACACAACTTACCCAAACAGGGAAGATCACAACAGCATTCCACTGGAAATAAAGGAACATAAAAAATAGTAATGGCAAAGCTTTTCTGATTTAATGGTTGAAAATATTCTAGGCATAGGGAAACCATAATTAAGTTTTCATATCTTAAAAGTTCAAGAGCAAACTCACAGTCAAATAATTTTGCTAAATTTAAAGGAACATTATTAGCTCAGAAGTCTTTCCAAAATTGGATTTTGCTAAAGGCTTTCCAGGTCATAGAAAGTGAGGTTTAAGGTCCTGAAGTACTGTTGTAGCTTGAGCAGAGGAGCAAAGATTCTACTAGGCACATTTCTGAGTTGGCTCAAGTAATAGCTCATGAAGAAAGAGCTACTTAGCATCTGCTCAAAATGATCCAATACTGGGAAGTCCCCACTGCCGAGTCCACATTGTTGCTGGAAATGCTCACCTCTAGCAGCCACTCATCAACCCCAAACAATAACGGAGTAAATTCGTCGTTGTTGTTTTTTTCCTCTTTTCTTATTTTTTTGCCAGTCCTGGGGCTTGGCAGTCAGAGCCTGGGCACTGTTTCTGAGTTTTGCTCAAGTATAACACTCTATCCCTTGAGCCACAGTGCCTCTTCCACTTTTTTTCTGTGGTGTGGTCTGAGGAATAGAACCCGGGGCATCATGCATGCTATGCAAGCACTCTACCACTAAGCCACATTCCCAGCCCTAACAAAGGTAATTCTATGGACTACTATACCATTTAAAAAAAAAATAGCCATCCTTCGGTCTGATCAGTAGTGCCACAAAACAATATAGGTGCAGATTTTGTTTCCCAAAATATGGTTTTACCTACTAATACTATCCCACCTGCCCCTGGATTCTGTCATTCTCAATGAACTACTTGGCAACAACTTTCAAGCATATTTCAATCTAGTATTGCTTGCGATTTGATAGATAGTAACCACACATAGAATATGTCAGAATTGGCCAAATTCTCTTAAATTTTCTTGATTAGATACCCTCAAAAAAGTAGATTAATTTTAGTTAATAAATTAACAAACTAAAGGAAAAAATTAAAACAGTGAAATAAAGTATGTATGTCCAGTATTCATTTTCAAGTTGTATTCTTCAATTATTTTCCAGAATTCCACATGAAAATGAAAAGAACTTATTTCTAGAGTTCACTAAAATCTCAAATTACTTTCTATTAACTATGTCTTTCCAATAGTATCCTAGATCATTATTCCTTAAAAATAGTGAATAATAGGGCTGGGAATATGGTTTAGCAGTAGAATGCTTACTTTGCATGCATAAAGCCCTGGGTTTGATTCCTCATCACCACATAAACAGAAAAGTCAGAAGCGATGCTGTGGGTAAAGTGGTAGAGTGCTAGCCTTGAGCAAAAAGCCAGGGACAGTGTTCAGGCCCTGAGTTCAAGCCAGAGGATTGGCACTAAAAAAAAAAAGAAAGAAAGAAAGAAAGAAACAAAAAAGCAAATAACATATTACAGCTTGAGATTTCATACTGGAATGTAAGGTCTCAGTATATTTTGGAGTCCCATGCTTGAACGTAGGAAGAGAAAGGGTTTCTTTCTCCTTTCCTAATCTGTAACATCCAATTATGCTTATACCACAAAATGACAACACTGGTGTGTTCCATTACTAGATAAAGAAGAAAAAATTAAATTACGTAGGAGTCATAATTGCTTCTTAGGTTCACTGAAAATTGCCTGTGGTCTTGACATGTTCATGACACACATAGATATCCAATTTGAAGCCCAGGAAGTGCAAAGCAGATATGACTGCTACACTGGTAAAGGATTCTTGAAACAGGACTTTCAACAACCTAGAGTGGATGAGAGAGTTGAGAAGTGCAGGCAGAAGGACCATTTTGGCTTCAGAAGTGAAAATTCATAGCCAGTGTGTCATCCCTCTTCCTTCCCCATCTGTATTGTAGTCTTGTTTGCCAAGTGCTTTTCTCATCCATGTTTAGACATTGCTGTATATGTGTATAGAAGGGTGTGGCTGATTTGGACTTGAATAAACTTTGCCTCAGAATCTTCCAGCTGTCATATATAACACCATGAAAAACTTCTTTGTGATCTGGAAGAGAAGCCTAACACTGATGGCCCCAAATGGAGATTGACTATTATTGCAAATTCTTGAGAGAGCAGAAACAAAAACAAAAAGATGTATGTAAACTAAAACATGTTCTTGGCAACACAAAGCGTTGAATGAGCCTGAGGATGTTTATAGCAACAAATGAACTAAATATTTAATCCAAAAGAAAAATATAAAGATCAAGCCAGAGGAGATGGAATATCAGCAGTGTATTTTGTAGGGCAGCTCTGAATAGGGTAGCCAGAGTGAATTTTTAAAGACATCTATAATCAGAAGAGTGGTGGAAATGTTTTACTTCTATTTCTAAGCACTTCTAAGTACTAGAGTATGCCAAGTATCTTGGCATAGATTCAAAAAGCAATTAATAAACAAGACAGATTAATTTAGGAGACATTTAAAGGATTAAATGGTTGCACAGAGAATTAAGAAAGAATACATTGCCCTCATTTCAGTTCTTGCTCCGTGAATGGGGTTGAGCTGGCCAACTTAAATGACTTCTTTGTACTCAGGATATAGCTCACTACAAATAGCTTTTACATTGCCTGAGAGCTGAAAAAAAGAAAAGTCAAGTATTTCTAAAAGCGATAAACTAGGAGTGCTTTATTCATGGTATCCAACAGAGTTCAAAGTAGATACCTTATAAATTATGTTGATTTGAATGAATTATCTAGTTGTGTATTTTTTTCCCTGTGATTTAAGCTCTCCTGGGCAAATAAGAGATTATCTTTCTTTAAATATTTTTGATATGAAAGATCTACAGATATGGATATGTAGAGTCATATGTGTGTGTGTATACACTTTAAATGACCATGTAAAAGTGAGTTATAATTTTAAGGCATACACTATTTCAAAATCTTTACCTGTTGAAAAGCAAATTCAGTGATACTCTTAAACCCCTTTAGATACTAAATTTCATTGGATCAGAACAGAAAGAAAGTGGGGGAGTTGCTCAAGTGTAGAGTGTCAGCCTTCAGTGAAAAAAAGAGTGGAACCTTAAGACCCTGAGTTCAAGCTCCAATATAAGAAAGAAACAAAGAAAAAGAGAGAAAGAGGGAAAGAAAGAAAAGAAAGAAAGAAAGGAAGGAAGGAAGAAAGAAAGGAAGGAAGAAAGAAAGGAAGGAAGGAAGAAAGAAAGAAAGAAAGAAAGAAAGAAAGAAAGAAAGAAAGAAAGAAAGAAAGAAAGAAAGAAAGAAAGAAAGAAAGAAAGAAAAAGAAAGAACGGAGGGAGGGTGGGAGGAAGGAAGGAAGGAAGGAAGGAAGGAAGGAAGGAAGGAAGGAAGGAAGGAAGGAAGGAAGGAAGGAGAGAGAAATGGAAGGGAAGATGAGCTAAAACATTCTGTTTATAGTTGATTTGTATCCTCCATCATGGAAGAGTTCCAGGGGGAAAAGGTCATATATTGTAATTGTGTAAGTAGCATTTTATCTTTTTTTAATTTTGGGGGAGTGCTGATGGACAATAATTTCCCTTCTTGTTCTTGCAAAAGCCTGAGTTGCAAGAATTTAAGCTGGATGGTAAGAATACTGCTACTTATTATCACCCTTGACATTTTCAGGCTGAAAAGAGCTCTTGTTTTATACTTGGTTTCTGGCTTCACTCACAGACTCAATAAACAAGACTTACTCTTTGTAGAAAGATTTAAAGACCAAGCCCAGCATGTTGAAAATAAAATGACTAAAAAAAACTAAACTCAAGGTTTTGAAGTAGACTAACCCTAGTTACTCTTCCCCTTAAAAGTTGTATTACCTTAGCCTTCTGACCTTCCTCATCTGCAAAATGCTGAATCTTACCCTAAGGATGCTGAGATGTGAAGAAGAAAGGGTATGAGTTGCACTTAACACAATGTGGAACCTCTTGTAATTGTCAGTTCCCTGTCCTTTGTCTCCTCCACCCCTCTTCTTGCTTTTCTCCATGCTGTATAACATCATGTTTCTAGAAAAAAAAAGATTATGTCTACAACTTCAATTTTCACACACTATACTTTTCTTTCTAATGCTAATCTTTATGTTATCCTACCAACTAAATACTAACTAGCAAATTCCAATTGGAGTATACTAGTAGGTTTTTTATGGCTGCTCTAAAATTTGCATATACTTTTAGAGCTAATCCAGAGGATGCAAGAGCATGGTTCAAAGTGGTAGTGTGCTTTCCCAGCAAATGTTGAAAGTGAAGAGGAGGAGGAATTCAAGTCCACTTATCCACTGTATCACTTCACAGGTAATGAAATAATTACATAATAATCCTTATTCCTTCTTGCTGTCCATTGTATCATTTGTGCCTTAAAATTTCCTTGTGACAAGCATCTGTATATGTGTATATAACATTTATGCATGCATATTTGAATATACCAATGTGAGTGTTTTGAATACACTATTATCTCTTAGGTAAATTAAGAATGTAATGAACACCTCTTTTTAAGTATTTTTAATTTAATGTTTTTATTATTACAAAGGTGATGTACAAAGGTGTTCCAGTTACATGAGTCAGGCAAAGAGTACATTTCTTTTTGGACAATGTTACCCCTTTTCTTGCTCTCTTCTCAATTTTTTCTCTTCCATCCCCACCTACAAAAAGAGCTTTTATTTTAACTCTTCTGTCATGGTGCTTTTGGCCTCTAGACATTTTTTAAGTTCTTATATTTCTGTCTGCTTTTATAGTCCATCTGTCAATCTTGAATTCTGTCTAGTTTACCCATAAGAGTCTTTATCATAATAATCATAGTTACTTTAAACTTGTGAACTGGTCAACAGCCATTCTGGGTCTGGTTCTGAGGCATGCTTTCTGCCCTCCCCCAGTCTCTCTTTCTCTCTGTATCTCTTTGTCTCCCCACCCCCACCCTGCACACTTCAGATCTCTTACATTGTAGCTAAGGGTGGCCTTCAATTTTTAAACCTCCTGCCTTGCTCCCTCAAATGGTGGGATTATAGATATGTACCGCTTTGCTCAATTCCTCTAGGTTTTTTTTTTTTCTTGATAGCCCAAAAGAGTATATTGGATAAACAGAACCACAGTTAAAAAAAAAAAAGCCTTGCGTGATGTGAGGTATGAGGGAGGATCCACGGTCCTATGATCAGGTCTCAGCCCTTGTAGAGCCGGTACCTCTGTACTGTGAATCTCACGAGTGCTTCCCAATCTTTCATGCTTGTCTACGTAAGCTCCAATTAGGTATTTCCCTTCCTATAAGTTAGTTATACTCTGGTGACTCTCCAGTGGATCCAGCTCCAGTCATTCCTCTTAAGGTCAAAATATTAAAAACTGGATGCTCTGGAATATTTCAGATTCTTTTCTTTTCCTTCTGCTGCAAGCATGGCATGAGTTAAGAATTGATTTTTTTTTCATTATGTCCAGTCTTTTGTTTGTTAGGATGGAGTGACAACTAACAAGTTGTTGTCTTTCTGTTGAGATAAAGGATATACCAGTGTGTCTGTGTGTGGATGAGAATGAGTTACCTTCACTGGCAGGTATGGAAGCTGATGACAGAGAGAAAGAACCAATGAGAGTCAACCTGAGGAGAAGGTAAGGGGATAGGATTGTGGGGTTTACTGTGTAAGAGCCTCTTAAGACTATAATGTTTTAAAAGAGAAAATATTGGACTTAGACAATACTCATCATGGTAGACCGTTGGATAGATTATTTAGAGTTAAATACAAAAAGGTCAATAGATGTCATGGTAGTAACATTTGGAAGTTCTCTTCTGTTACCATTTTCTTAACTAAATAGGAAGCAAGGGTCAGGTGTCAGGAAGTGTGAACGCAACATGTTGCACTTTCTAATACTGAGTACTTGAAGCAGAAGGACATTGAAAGAGTATGTGCTTTTGACATTCTTTCTTTCTCCTGCTCACTTTTTTCTCCCAAACTAGGTAATAGAATCTCAGCATAAAAATGGACAGTGTTATCTGAAGTGTTCTGGTCATTTCTGAAATGTTTAAGTTGATATGTTTCACTTTTTTCTTTTGATCTGTCATTTGTTCTAGAGGAATCAACTGTGTCCTCTATGAGGGGAAGGAAAATTATCACACTTTACACACACACACACACACACACAGAGCTAAAAATGAAAAGAGAGGAAAGATATGAAAGAATCATATGGCTTGACAAGTATAACAAGAAATGTACTCACTACCTTACATACATAATTGTAGCCCCTCTGTACATCACGTTGACAATAAAGTTAAATTTAAAAAAGAAAAGAAAAAATAAAATAAAACATTGAAACATTTTTAAAAAGAAAAGTAGGTTGCTGAGGATTGAGTTAGAAGTGAGAATAATCAGCATACCGAAATTTGCGTAAATACAAGCAAAAAATGGTACAGTTTTATTTAACCAGGGAGGCTTTTTCCTGTGGAGGATAGGTGTGATGAAATCAGACTACCTACATTAAAATCCCCTTTCTGACACTTAGCAACTGTGTGGTCTTCAGAAAATTAATTACCTTCTCTGTGCTTCTGGCCCTTTGTTGAATATAGCCCTGTTTCCCATTTGCAGAGAGAAACTAGAAGTATTTAGAAAAAGTTACATACTTCAGGCACCTGACACGCAACCTCTTGCAGCTGGCACCTGTGTTCTGTCATAGCATCAAACAACAGTTAACAAGCATAAAGTGCAGATGACAATGGCTGGCACTTAGAAAGGTTTAAAGCTATACTTGGTTACCTAAGAGAGTAAGAAGAAGAAATTGAAGAACAAAGGGAAGTGATGAGTGACAGCCTGAAATCCTGCTTCTTTAGGTCTCAGGAGATGTGAAAAGAACTTTTTAAACTTCATAGAAATCCCTTCACACAAAAGAACACTGTGGAATTTGTCTTGGACCCAAATGAGAGAGGCAGACTCAAAACATATAATCTCTCATACATTCAAAGAGAAATATATGCCAAGAAAATGGCAAATACTTGATGCAAATATGAGAATGTCTGCAGCTTTGTTAAGAATGGTCTCTCTTTCCTTCTGTAATTAGTAGAACAGAGTTGACAATAATCTCTGCTCAGAAGCAGCCTTAGGGCTGTTTTCATACAGCTAGTTTGGACATATGTTGCATACCTTCCATATTCCATGTCCATTTACGAAAGAATTACTTCCATACTTTCATTTGTAACATTTTTGCAAGTACTGGGGTTTGAACTCAGAGCCTTTCTTTCTTTTTTTTTTTCTTTTTCTTTTGCCAGTCCTGGGCTTGAACTCAGAGCCTGAGTACTGTTCCTGGCTTCTTTTTGCTCAAGATGAGCACTCTACCTCTTGAGCCACAGTGCCAATTCTGGCTTTTCTATATATGTGTTGCTGAGGATTCGAACCCAGGGCTTCATGTATACAAGGCAAGCAGTCTTACTGCTAAGCCTTATTCCCAACCCCTCAGAACCTTTCAATTACTGCACTTGCTTGCTTGGCTAGTGATCTGCAATGTGAACCATGGCTCCCATCTAGTTTTCTGCATTATTTTGGAGATGTGTGCCTATGTACCTTTCTTCCAGGACTGCCTTTCAACGATGATTCTTAAATTTTAGCCTCCTAAGCATCGGGGATTACAGGCCTGGCTTCTCAAATGCAAATCATTTTTGTCAAAAAGAGGCAGTTTCAATGTTTGTGATCTTAGTTTCATCCATTTCATATTTTCATGTTGTTACTGTCGTGTTTATCATGAAGACTTGTCTTTCTTCGTATCTCAGAAGAGATGCTTAGAGAGGGAAGAGGATAGTTTTATGAGATAACAGGCATTTATTCACCAGTCACACTAATGAGCACATAAAGCCTGTTGTTAATGCATGGCCCCTGAGTCCACGGCCCCAACTTCCTTCCACACGCCTTGCTGCATCTTTGGATCTGTGTTGATATTTTTTGTTTCCTTTGTAAAATGGTCATCATAGGGTTGGGTGTGAGGAGTAAATAATTTACAATAGTACTTCATATAATTTACAATTAAAATATTATGCAATGCAACACATGCACGGATTGGACAGTATTCTTCCTAAATACACAGTTATGACCAAAACCTTTTTCATACCCCGTCTGTTTGTTTTTCATCTTCTTAAGTGACCCTGGGCCTGTCACCACAAGAATCTTGATGATAGCTCAGAGTATGAGAGGAGGAAAAAGGTAAAGCACCGTGAATTCATGTACACTTGTTGTATATTCACTGAGTTGTTGCTGAGCTGCTGAGACTTAATGTGGATTAAGTTCCTGATGGAGTATTTATTATATGGAATTATAGGAAATGAAAATTGGAAATGAGAAATTAAATTATAGGAAAAGAGAGAAGAGTGGTAAGATCTGAGGAAGAACTTTACCAGCTTGTCCAAGTCATTGCTAAGTCCTTCAGCATCAACCTCTGCCCACCCTTTCCTGAAGCCACTAGGCTCCCTCCTGCTATAGGACTCATGAATGCCTGCTCTGCCTGCAGTGCTCTTATCACAGACAGCCACCCACTTGTTTATCTCTTAATACTTCTTCCTCTTTCAGTTCTCAGTGCCAGTATTCTTCCTATGAGAAGGTTTTAGGGGTGGACCTCTGGGTCAGTCTTTAGTCTACTGTGAGAGGGATCTTCAGAGCACTGACTTCATCCATGATATGTCTGACACATGACAAGCAATTTGTAAATGTTTGCTAAATAAGAGGTCAATATTACTTCCATTATACTCTGAATGTATCTGACTACCCCTCACTTCTTCTGTGTGAAGAGTTGGACAGTGAGTTAGGGAAGTATCTTGAGTTTTGAGGAAGGAGGTAGGGAGTTGACAGATGCCAGGTCAGCTAATGGCCAGAAACTGGGACAAAGGCAAAATAAAATAAAATAAAAATAGAGCTTGTGGGGGAAGAAGTAGGGGTAGACACTCATATTGGGGGTTGAACTCAGGGCCTGGACACTGTCTCTTAACTTCTTCACTTAAGGCTGGCACTCTACCACTTTAGTCACACTTCTAGATCTTTCGTTGGTTAATTAGAGATAAGAATCTCACAAACTTTCCAACTTGAGCTAGCTTTGAATCATGATCCTCAGATCTCAGTTTACAGAATAGTAAGGCAGCACTGGGCACAAAGCTTGTCTTAAACAAGTGCAGAATTTTTTTAAGAGTTTTAAACCATCTGTAGAAATAATGTATTCCAACTTCTTTGATATTGACAGCACAAGGAAATCTACTGTTTAGTATTTTGGTAGAGGATTCACTCAGCCTCCTTCCACATAACTCAATACACAAATTAAAAACATGTTTGGGTCCATAAGAGCTTAAATGTGACCAACCAGCATCTACTTTTTAAAATATTTTTCTCTCAGAGACTAAAACCATTTATAAAGAATAAATTCTAGGGCTGGGAATATGGCCTAGTGGCAAGAGTGCTTATCTTGTATACATGAAGTCCTAGGTTCGATTCCTTAGCACTACATATATAGAAAAGGCCAGAAGTGGCACTGTGGCTCAAGTTGGTAGAATACTAGCCAGTGACAGTGCTCAGGCCCTGAGTTTAAGCTCTAGGACTGGCAAAAAAAAAAAGAATAAATTTTTATAACTTAATGTGTTTTTGTTTTTATTTATTTATTTTTTTGTAGAGCTTGGGACCAACCAGCAACTCACAAATGCTAGGCAAGCTCACTACTACTGAGCTAAAACCCCAGCCCCAGGACAAGCCTTGTATGCCTCATTCTTTCTAATTCTCTCATTGGAAATCTTAAATAACTTTTGGTATCACTGGATGCCTGTGTGGAAAGCTCAAAAAGATCTATTGAATCATAACTCTATACCTACTTATTAAACTTGCCTTAATAAGGAGTAATCACTGGTTGTACTGTAATCCTAGCATGCAGGAGACAAATCTTAAGTTCAAGGCCAGTCTGGGCTACATAACAAATGATTGATCAGCCTGAACTACATACAACATTGTTTCCGAAGAACAACACTGGTTGGGCACCAGTGGCTCCCAACTATAATCCTTCTTAGGAGGCTGAGATCTGAGGATCTGGGTGCAAAGACAGCCTGGACAGGGAAGCCTATGTGATTCATATCTCCAATTAACTACAAAAAACTGGAAGGAGAGCTATGACAGGAGTGAGTTTGCTAGCTTTGAACAAAAAAGCTAAGGGACAGCAGCACCCAGGCCAGAGTTCAAGCACCAGGATCTAAAAAAAAGAGAGAGAGAGAGAAAGAAAGAACAACAAAAATATAATTAAAATGGTGCCTACAAGAAAAACTATCACATTTTGTTACTGATATCAAGTAGACCAAATACTGAAGAAGTAAAAGCTTTAGTTCTATTTTTTTTTTTGCCAGTCCTGGGGCTTGAACTCAGGGGCTGAGTCCCTGGCTTCTTTTTGCTCAAGGCTGGCACTCTACCACTTGAGCCACAGCATCACTTGTGACATTTTCTGTTTATGTGGTGCTGAGGAATCGAACCCAGGGCTTCATGTATGCGAGGCAAGACTAGGCCATATTCCCAGCCCCAGTAAAAGCTTTAGACTCAGAGAAAAAAGTCAGACTTCAATTTGACAATATTTCCTAAATATTTCCTCCTTTCTCACTTTCCTAAAAGAGGAACTTCCTTGAAACTTCTTTCTTGCTGCCCTGAGTCCTCCATTCAAGTTCTACAAGGCAAGGTGTGCTAAAGCACTATTGCAGTGCCAGCTACATGGGAATCAGACACTGGAGGATTGCAGTGCCAGGCCATCTATTTAAAAGCTAGGAAGGCCCCATCTCAAAACATGCTGTGTGCCTGTAGTTCAATGGTAGGGTCTTTGCCTAGCAAGTGTGAGAACCTCCATTTGATCTGCAGAACCAAATTCTTCAATAACATGGACCTTGTGCTGTGTTCCAAATATTCCTGTCCATCTAGCACTATTCCCAAAAATATTCCTCTACTTCCTTTTGTCATAGAGAAGCATGGCAAAACATTTAGTTGAAGAACATAATCACTGAAGATGTGTAAAAACAGTAATATCCTGACTCAACAAGGTAATAACACCCTTCACTAAGTGGAACTCAGGACTTAAATTCTCAGAAAATCCCACAAGAGTCACTATGAATAACCTGGAGGATTTCAGCCATGGCATCAGACCCACGGAACATATTTGAGCAGCTGAGCCTTTCTCTCCTTATCCTTTAAATGACTCTGTAGAGAACTTCCTGTAATTGACCTTGGGCAGAGTTGATCTCGGAAATCTAAAAGCTAGTTACTGATAACAGCTCAAGTCCAAAAATACAAAAACTTATGTGCAAATTAACACTTATTTTCTACACTAAACATCTTGAGAAATAGTTAAGGCAGAACTGAGTGTGATGTATAATGCCTGTAATCTCAACATTTGGAAGGTAGAGACAAGAGGATTCTGAATTGAGACTAGCTTGAGCTATATTACAAGATCCTATTTCAAAAGAAAAAAGCTATAGACAAAGTCTGTGCATAGAGAATATTAAAAGGTTATTATTCAAACTACATAGACAATCTTTACAAACTTTAAAAAGTGGGGCATAGTAGTACAAACCTATAATCTCAGCAGTTGGGAGGTGGAGACACAAGAATTGTGAATTGAAGACAAGCCTGGGCTCCATAGAAGACCTGTCTCAAAAGGATGAGGAGGCAGGGAAGAGGTGAAGGAAGAAAAGGAAGGATGAATAATCCAATAAAAGCAAATGAAAGTTATAATCAGAAAATATACAAATTAAGAGGAAATGACTCACAAACATTTGAAGAGATAACCTCATTTGAACCAGGAAAATGCACAATCATAATAGAAATAGTAAATATATACTTTTCAATTGTCAGATTAGCAAATATTTCAAGGTTGGATATTATCAAAGTTTGGATATATATAGGAAAATCCTTATTTTCATGGACACTGCTAATAAGATTGTAGAGCAGCAATTTGTACCTGCAGTGCTTAAAGTATGGCACTTGGAAGTAATTCTACATCTTCCTAGAAGATATAGTACATATGCATAAAGAATCCATTACCAGGATGCCCACTAGAGCACTATATTATAACTAAATATAGAATAGTGTTTGTTTGTTATCTTTGTTCTCAAACTGAAATTAATAGGGGCATGTTCCTCATATTGTCAAGAGATCAACTAATGATTCCCCAGATTCATTCCCTAAGGATAACTAAAACTGCAAGCACAGTTTTGGTATCATGACAGGAAATAGCCTGAGAAGATAAACAACATGCACATGGGGTGTTTTATGACATCATTAAGCCAGACAATGATGGCTCTCACATGTAACCCTAGCTACTCAGAAGGCTGAAATCTTAGAATTTGTGGTTGAAAGCCAGCATGGGTAGGAAAGTCTGTGATACTTTTATCTTCAATTAACTACCAAGAAGCCAGAAGTAGAGCTGTGGCTAAAGCGGTAGACTGGTAGCCTTGAGCAAAAAACCTAAGACACAGTGCCCAGGCCCTGATATCAAACCCCAGTACAGGCATGAACACCACAAAGACACACACACACACACACACACACACACACACACACACACACACACACACAAAAGGAGGGTAGAGAGATAGGTAGAAAGAAAAAGAGCAAAAGAAAAGAAAGGGAAAGTAACGTTGAAAAGTTAATAACCTGCACAGGGTCACTAACTGGAGAGTAGCAGAGCCAGGCCTTGGAGCTGTGGCTCTGGGACTGCAAACCTGTTGTGTGTATATTTTGGCCATATTCCAGCATCTACTCTCATTCTTGTGTAAGCATTTTTAAGCTCAGTATCATGAAAAGCAGGTTATCTCTGCTTTTATTCTCTGAACAGTAAATATTTTTGGGGAAAGTCAGTTGACACTGTAGCAATTCATTGTATGTTCTTTCAGCCAAGCTGTTATTAATGCCCAGAAATTAATTCATCCCTTCCATAGTCAGCTCTCAATCATTCATAATGGCTCCCCTGTCTTCAATCCATATCCACATGGCTCCAAGAATCTCCCACAACCAGAAAATCACTTGTTTATTTGCCAGTAAGATCCAAGCTTTATGATGAATGCTGTGCAATTTTGTCTTTGTGTCAGTGTATCTCACAAATTTTAGAACCCACTCTCTTACTCTGGTCTCCAAGTATATGAATCTTTGCCATTGTGAGGCCCAGCCTGGCCCAATTCTCATTATTTTGTGACCCTTTAGGATTTTATTTTACCATGAACCCCTCTTGATGGCAATTCATTTACCCTCTCTTGAGTTCCTAAAAATATTCTTCCTCTTATACAGGTCCTTCCTGAACCTGAAGTGCTCTAGGTATCTGCCCTGTGCTGTTTTCTTCCTTTCTTTGGAAAACATTTTTTAAAAAGTATCTGTCATTTTCCTTCCCCCACTCCTTACTCCATCTGAAATCTGAGGATCATGATTCAATGCCAACCCAGGCAGGAAAGTCTGTAGGACTCATCTCCAGTTAACCACCAAAAACCAAAAATGGAGTGTAGCTCAAGTGGTAGAAGACTAGCCCTGAGCAAAAAAAGCTCAGCGACAAAAAAAGCTAGGCCCTAAGTTCAAGCCCCAGGAGACAGACACACACTATGAGATAGGTTCTGACTTCATGATTATCATAGTTATACCTATTTTTTCTGAGTACCTATCAATGCTGAGAACTATACAAGATAACCATATGTGTTATCTGACTTTCAGAAGTCTAAGCCACCTTAGGAAACTCAGGGTCAGTAAACTTAAATAAAGTAAAATGCTCAGGATCATAGAACTAATAAGTCACTAGCTGGAAGTGATGGAATAAAAATGAAAATATTAAAAATATTTCCTGCCACTTGCAGGATAGGATGAGACAGAAGTAACTAGAGTTATGTACTTGAAAGCACTGCAAACTAAATATTTAAGTATGAATTAATGTCATTTTTACAGGTGCTACTTAATTGTATATGTCTATGTGAGGGACCGAGATAAACCCAGATTAAATATTATTTCTTGGTGTATCTGTGAGTGTTTCCAAATGAGTTTATCATTAAATCAGGTGACGCATTAGATTGTAGTCCTTAATGTGGTTGTATATCATCTAATCTCCAATCCATTAAGGGCTGAGAAGAATAAATGGTACAAGAAGGAGGCATTTTCCTTATTTGCTTCCTGTCTGCCTACTTGAGCAGAGCTGACTCAGCTCACCTTGTCCACACTGGGACTGGGACTTCATTACTCAGGTTCCCTGCTTCTCAGGTTTGGACTAAAACATACTACCAGCATTTCTGGATCGTGTGCTTATGGGACTTCCCAGCTGCCGTAATCATGTCAATTTCTCACAATAAATCTCTCTCTCCCTCAAAGTGTAATTTTATTTTTACCAGATCATGCAAAGTGAAAGCATGGCGTGTGTGTGGGGACCTGATCTCCAAAGATTTGCTCTTGCTATCATACTCCTCCTACCCCAGTTCACATAATAACTGTTCTGTATGGGTAATAACTGTTAAATACCATCTCTTCCATAAGTTTTTTTTTTTCTTGATGTTTCCAGGCAACACTGATATTAAGGATTTTCCATAACACTTCATTTTGTTTCACTTATTTTAATTATTAATCTTATGTTATAGTTACCTTTGACACAATGTTATTCTTTTTAACTAGACTTCAACCTCCCCAAGGGAAAGAGGTGTTATGGAGGTGCCATGAAGTAGTAGCATGGGGGAGTAGGGGTATTAATCATCAGTGTGTCACCTATGGCAGTCTCTTAAAACCTTACATGCAATAGGTCCTGAGGATCTTGGAATCCAGAAAGTAAAACTTTTTCTTTTACATCAAAAAAGTATTAAAGTCAGATTTGTAGAGATGTATCTGCTTTAACACTGATAAGAACTAAAGTACAAAGTACGACCAAAGGATATGATGATACTGTACCACTGAAGTAGTAGGCTTACCCACTCTCTGGTGGGAGAGCTAGCCAGTCAGCCAGCCTTGACTGCACAGAAGAAATCCAGGTCAGTATATACCTGGTCAGTATAGTGATAGCTTAACTAAGCACACAGCCCACCCCCAAAGCCTACTCCCTTTCACTAATCAGACACATCACTCCTTTTTCAGGGAAAGAAGCAACTAACAGCAGTTATTACCTATGAGTTATTAATCTGGGGTAGAAATTCCACACAGGACTGACTTTGCTGAAGATGTTGAAAGCCAAAAGAACTGTCTTTCTACCACCCCACCGGATCCATAGGGCAAGGAATAGATATAAGTGACTTAACAGAATCTAGAGATGCACATGGATGTAACGGTGGTGATAGTATATACTATATCTCACAGATACTTAGGTTGATGGCCTAGGTTTTCATTATATTAACTGACTTATCACCTTTAAATCTATCTCCACATTACAGAAAAAGAAACGGGTAAAGAAAGTTTTGGAAGTTGTCTTAGGCCACATAGCTAGTAACTAGTAGAGCTGTAATTCAAAGACTCTCTCCTGTACAACCCAACTATTTATATTGAAAAATGTTAATGTAGCATACTATTGTGCTACATAAACCTCTACCATCATTACTTCAGATTCACCAAGCAAGAAATTTCAATACCTCATTATTTTTCTTTTTCATAGGTTTTTTACATAGGTTATTATTGGTTCCATGGTTTATAAATAAATGATATGTTACTTAGGTGATGAAATAATCAAATGTTTGCATTGCTCACGAAACTGTAATCTAAATAGCCATCTTCAATCAGCATTGCTTTTCATTTACTGTTTTTCCATTGTAAAATGTATAGTCAAGTGATACAAATCTCTAGTGTATGTGTCTCTTCATATCTTCTACTCTCATTCTCCAGCCTTTGTAGGTGTTTTTTTAATCTGCCCAGTATTGCAATATGGGGAGGTGTAATTATACTGATGGCATGCAGACCATAGGAGAGGCTAGGGGAAGCAGTACAAGGTGAGAGTGGAATGACGTTTATAGAGTTACCATCATTCCATTGCATGTCAAGGGCTTCTTTAATGAAACATTTAAATTACTCCTGGAACTTGGACAAAATCTGTATAGAATCTGATTAACAGCCTCTGTTCAGCTACAGCCAAAGCCTTGATACCTCATAAAAATAGTCAATGGTTTCACTTGACTGCTTATGAAGTGTCTCTTTATCTGCCCCCACACTTCATTCCTTATCCCATTGGCAAATCGAGTCACTGATATTGGAGAATATTTACTGAGCATTGGTTCTTTATAAAAAAAAAAAAACCCCAGTAGCTCTCCTCATGATGTAACTAAGAAAGGAAGACAATAAGTTTCCTGTGTGAAGGACTTAAACAATTTTTTTAAGCTAGTGATTGCTATGCAGACTAATACTGACGTACTAGTTTCTATTATTTTACTTGCTATTGCCTGTTGCATAGAATTAGTCTATCAGTTCATTCTGCTTTAATTCATTCCTTAATTGCATTCCAAGTTTGCTCCTTGATATTTCCTTTTTTATTAAAAAAGTATTGTTATCATGAAGGTAAGGTACAGAGGAGTTAAAGTTACATAAATCAGGCAAAAGAATGCATTTCTATTTGGACAATGTCGTCCTTTCCTTCCCTTATTCCCAGTTTTTCTCTCCCATCCCCACCCACAAGTTGTATAGTTCATTTTCAGCACAGTGTCTAGTGAGTACCACTGCTGCATTTGTTAATCCTTTGTTCCTCCAGTTCTATTCCCCCCTCCCTTATCCTCCAAAAGACTGATAAATTAATAAACAAAACAGAAAGAAAAGGAAAAAAACAACAACAAAGAAAAAAAAACCTCTTGTTTCCATTTTCTGAGTTCATTTCTGATTTTTTTTTCCTGCTTTGTGGGGCTTGAGAACTTAGGACCAGGGCACTGTCCTTCAGATTTTTGCTCAAGGCTAATGCCCTATCACTTTGAGACACAGCACCACCTCCAATCTTCTGCTGGTTAACTGGACATCAGAGTCTCATAGACTCTCCTGCTCCTGGGCTAGCTTCGAACTATGATCCTCAGATCTCAGCCTCTCCATTAGCTACGATTACTGGCATGGTCACAGGTACCTGGCTTCTGATACTTACTTGTATCACCTAAATTCAATGTTCTCTATACAACGGATACATTTTTAGTAGTCACTGTTCTTGTTATTCTTTGTATAACTCTCAAACATGCACCTACACAATGTGCACAAGCACATGTGCATCCACACACACACATTTCTTCAGGATCACAACAGAGTGACTCCTTTATAAATAGATACTTAACTTCTGAATTGATAAATTTGCACTTTATTTACAACGGAAAGGGAAGTCCTTATCTTGAAAAAGTACCTATGTTCCAAAGAATAATAGTATAGGCTTATGTCTGACTGGCACATGATCAAAGGCAAAAGCTTGAAAGTTTTTTTCCGTTTAAAACCTAAATGTTGAATGAGCAATTGCTCTGTGGAAGGATTGTATTCATCTTTCCAGTCAGCAGGATGTTTTATAAAATGTGTTTTTAAAGAACATGAGTTAAGATGATTCCATATGTGCCAAAAGGAATTATAATTCCTGTTTTCAAACCAAAGAAGATTCACATATTTCTTTTCTCCCCTCACTTTAAAAAATTTATTTTTACTATAAAGTTGGTACCCTGAGGAGTTACAGTTACATAAGTTGGGTAATGAGTACATTTCTTTTTGAACTGTGTTTCTTGTTCCCTCATTTTCTCCCAGTTTTCCCCCCTGAGTCCTCTCTCCCCCAGATTCATATGTTTCTGGCTGTATCAAACCTTACTGGAAATAGAGCACTTAAGAGACTGAGTCACTGAACAAATTCATTTATTAATACTGGCATTATGGAGGGATCCTGAATGCCTGGCTTGTATAATGGCTTACACACACACACACACACACACACACACACACACACACACACACACACACCATAGATACATATATAGGTAGATACATACATACTTACATACATATAAACACACACACACACACACACACACACACACACACACACACACAAAGCTGACTGTGAGAAAACAGCCTGAGTAGTATAGTCAAGACTATCTAAACTGTTGTGCTTGATAATCACTAGTCAGGGAATTCCCAAGCTAATGCCTAAGCAAGAGGGTCTAGTAGTCTGACCCAGATTCTCAATGTGTATATTTTCATTTCAATAATGCCTAAAACATGTGCAGAATAAAATAATAAGCACAGTCAACTTGCTTCATAGTTATTTACTCAATTTCTGATGGGAACCCACAATTGATGTCTGGAGATTTACACTCTTCCCTCTCCTCACTGTCACTCAGTCGATACAGCAAATTCCAGTTCTTGCCAGAGCGTGTTCCATGATTCAATCTAGGCCAAACAGACCATCGTGTGTGTGTGTGTGTGTGTGTGTGTGTATATGTGTGTATGTTTGTGTGTTTGTGTGTGTGTGTGTGTGTGTGTAGTTTGAACTTAAGACCTCATGCTTACTAGGCAGATACTCTACAATGGATTCAGAATGCCAGCCCTTTTTTGTTTGCTTGTTTATTGTTTTATTGGTTGTGGGGTTTGAAATCAGGGTCTGGGTGCTGTCCCTGAGCCTTTTTGTGCTCAAGTCTAGCACTCCACCACTTGAGCCACAGTACAACTTCTGGTTTCGAAGTGGTTATTTCAAGATAACAGTCTCACGGACTTTTGTGTCAGAGCTGCCCAGGGTCCTCAGATCTCAGCCTCCCAAGTAGGATTACAGGTGTGAACCACCAGCATCAAGCTCTACCCCCTTTTTGTGCTGGTTCTTTTTGAGATAAGGTCTTGCTTCCTGCCAGATTAAAAGCCTGGACTGCAATCCACCTATTTTAGGCTTGACTGAATAACTAAGATATCAGATATGTGCCATCATTGCCGGCTTCATTCCATTAGATTGGAATCTTGTGGACTTTTATGTCTGGGCTGACCTAGAACAGTGCTCTTTTCAATCTTAGCCTCCCTAAAGGCTAGGATTACAGGCATGGTCCACTGCTGCCTTGCCAGAGCATATTATTTATGTATATGTTTGTTTATTACTGGAATTGAAGCTTGAACTCAGGCCCTCATTCAGCTTTTTTGAACATAGTTGGTGCACAACCACTGGAGATACACTTCCAATCTTATATTCTGCTAGTCAACTGGAGATAAGTCTTGCTGACTTTTCTGCCCAGGCTGACTTCAGACCTTTCTATTCAGATCTTAGCTTCCCTAATAGCTAGGACTACAAGCTAAGACTAGGAACAGGACCCAACCAGAACATAATTTTATATGATGTCCATTTTAGCTTTTCATGTTAATGTGACTTTCAGACTTTGCTGTCAGACTCCTTTTTTGCTTAACTCCAACCAGAAAGTTTGTGAAGATGGAGGTGTTATAGCACTATTGTCAAAGTCTGACCAATTGTACATAGATCTGAAGAAACATTAGGGTTGAGCGAAGAGATAGAACCCCAAAACATTCTAAAATTGAATGTAGCCATTATGTGGACTGGTTCATTTCTTTTCTTTTATTTTTTATTGTTATTATAAAGGTGATATACAGAAGGCTTATGCTTACACAAGTCAGGTAAGAGTACATTTCTTTCTGGACAATGTCATCCTTTCCCTGGTACTCTCACAGTGTTTCCCTCCTATCCACATTCATATTTCCTTTCTTAAACTTGTTCATTTGGGGGAGGGGGATTTGGGTTCTTGTTTGCTTTTCCTTTTGTGTGTGTGCCTCATACAACTTGTGCATTTGTGAAATGTTACCTTAGGTCAACAGCAGCTAATTCAGGAATTACACATTAAGGAAACTCCCTTTCTCTCCAGTCCATTGAGTCTGTGCTATTTGTCCTCTATAACCCATGACTTGGATAGGTGCCTCCAGGTTATTGCCTTCTTTGTGAAGAAATTATCAGATCTTATCTGGCCCTGGGAGCCAGTATAACTGGCACTTGTTGACTGTCCTGCCCCACCTTCCTAACTGGCCTTGCCACTTTCTGCATGGAACATTGGAAAACCTCTGTCTCTACCACCTCATCTGTTCTCACTCTTTTTTTCCTCAGCAGTTCTCATGGATGGTCAGCATTGAGGAAGGTCCCTGACTGCCCAGTAAAAGTGAAGGCATCATCTCCTAGTGTTCTTTGTGTTGGGAAAACAAACTCTCTTCTCACATCATAGTTGTAGAAACTTCTGTGAGTCCAGAAAATTTGACATTTTTGTTCATCAACAGGCAAGCAGGCAGTTCTGAGCACAGGACTCCAGCCAGATAGATGTCCTATAAACAATTCTGTTCTCTCACTCTCTAGATTTGAGCTCAGTTTGACTTGAGAAGACAGTTGTAGGCCTGGGAATATGGCCTAGTGGCAAGAGTGCTTGCTTCATATACATGAAGCCCTGGGTTCCATTCCCCAGCACCACATATATAGAAAATGGCCAGAAGTGGCGCTGTGGCTCAAGTGGCAGAGTGCTAGCCTTGAGCAAAAAGAAGCCAGGGTCAGTGCTCAAGCCCTGAGTCAAAGGCCCAGGACTGGCAAAAAACAAACAAAAAAAACAAAAACAAAAACAAAACAAAAAACCCCCACAGTTTTAGGCCTCAGATGCTTTTACCTGTGTTCCTGAACTACCAACAGTAAATCAGAGTTTTCATAAGCCCTATACCAGTTAGAACTAATGTACTGAAGTGACTCCTAGGTACATTTTTGTGTGACTCAGTGAATCAAGGATACATTTTTACTGGTTTATAAGGAATAGTATACAGGACTAAGATGAAGAGATGCTTCAAGTGAGGCACAGATTTGGGAAGAGACACAGAGCTTCTATGTTTTGCCAGGGACCTTCTTCTGGACTTTCCTTCTAGAGGCTTTTGAATACTTTTAGGGTCTTTATGAAGGCTTTATTTCACAGACCAACTGGTTTATTAAACATGATCAACTTACCTTAGGTCCTCTCTCTTTGTCTTGGAGATGTGTGTGTGTGGGGGGGGGGGGGGGATGCAACCACCAGGGTCATGGAAGTCCCAAACCTCTCATTGTGCCTTAGTCTTTCCAGCAAAAGACTTCTTCCTCTCCTCCAGCTCCTTTTCCTCCTCTTTCCTTCTTCTTTTGTGATTCTGAGGACCCATCCTGAGCCTCCTGCATACTAGGGAAATAACCTAGCACTGAGCTACAGCCCTACTTCCCCAATCCTTATTCATCAAGTGAACTCATTAGCTAGATAAGAGCACAGGCTTTGGAGATTCCACAGATATTAGAAGTTGTATGCCAGGGAAGGGAGAATGAAAACATAATAGTTAGTTTAATAGGAATTGTTCACATTTGTTGTATACATAGGAAGAGATAATCCCTCCTAGGAGTTTTATATTGTCTGTCTCACATATCCCATTCAGCAACCCTGGTAAATGCATTTAATATTATCCTCACTTTACAGAAAGTTAAGCCTAGATCCAAAGTTATACATCCAGCAAATGAAACTACAATGAAATGGTCAGGTTATTATACATCTTCCTATGCTTCATCTTCCATGCTTCATTAGACTCCTGCCAGATTCTGATAATTTATTATACATGTTACAGGGTACAAGGAGAGGAGTAAGAGATCAGGTTAAGACCTAGACCAAATGATTTAGTTCACTGACATAAAGTAGAGAAAGCTACTCCTTTAGTAGGAAGACTTTATCCAGGGTGGAAAGAACAGAATGAACAGAATAATTGTGTAGAATTACAAGGACACTTATGTCTCTCAGTTTTACTCATAGGAAAGAAAATTCTGGAAAGAGATGATGCCCCCCAGGCTCATTCCAGAAGCTTTATTGTGTTATGTTTCTCTCAGCTTTCTTTCCTCATCAGTATGCCTTTTACACACTCATTAATTCAGCAAACACCTATTTTTTTTATTATGTACCAGGCACTTTGCCAGACTGAGAATATAATCAATGGTTAAAAAATTAAGTAAGTAAAGTCAATGTGTTTATCTTAAGGTCTTAAAGACCTCACAAAATACATGTGGTACAGTTAAATGTTAATTTTTATTTTTTAAAATGCTGAAATATCCTAAAATTACTGACAGAGCCTGGAGGATGAAGAATGGGGGAGATAAGCAAAGTTAGTAACAACTACAGGTAAAATCAACCACTAGGATATTTATGTTGAAAGTTTGATCTAAATCCCATTATAGCTGACTGAGAAGGGATGTATGTAAGTCCTTGTTAAGGTGTCTTTACACACCCTTTGGCTAGTTTACTTGTTTCTACCTTTCTGTCATGTCAGGTCAAGCATGTCTCCTCTATGGAGAGGTCATCTTGAAATTTAGCCTTTGCTAAACTGAGTTTTCAGTATCCAAATTTATTTTCTAATATTTGGCACTTCATCTTGGAAATGGAACCCAGCTGGGTTCTAGTGTCTCATTAATCCTAGCTAGTCAGGAAGCTGAGATCTGTGGATCTTGGTTTAAAGCCAGCACAGACAGGAAAGTCTGTGAAACTCTCATGTCCAATCCAGTACCAAGAAAGGCAGAAGTAGAGCTGTGGCTAAAGTGAAAGAGTACTAGCTCAGGGAGAGTGCCTAGGCCCCAAGTTCAAGCCCTAGGACTTAAACAATAACAAACAAGCAGGGGCTGGGAATATGGCTTAGCAGTAGAGTGCTTGCCTTGCATGCATGAATCCCTGTGTTTGATTCCTCAGCACAACATAAACAGAAGTGGCACTGTGGCTCAAGGATAGAGTGCTAGCTTTGAGCAAAAAGAAGCCAGGGACAGTGCTGAGGCCTTGAGTTCAAGCTGCAGGACTGGAAAAACAACAACCCCCTTTGGCCTCTATACCTTTATTTTGACTCTGTCTCCTTTGCTTTGACTCATTCTCTTCTGCATTGCAGAAACAAGTCTGAACACTCAACTGAATATCTGAGGCATCAACAATGCCTTTCTAAAGTCTCATCTAACCAATCTCAAAACAAATGTTAAAGAAATCCATAGTTCCACAAAGATTGTTTAACTATACATGAGTTTTCCCCAAATCTCATTTAGTCCCTTCTCTATATAAACCAGGATTAATGTCAGTACTCTGAAGACAGAGCCAAGGATACAGATTCCTTTGTCTTTCCCATATGACTATATTAATTAAAGTTCCTTTCCTAACTTTCCATCATTACTTTTCTGTTTGATTTCTGGTGTGAGTAGCTGGACCAAATTTGTTGGAAAATGCTTCCCCTGCCTTTAGTTGAACCTTTGCAACTCCAGGAATGGATTTTCTGTGCTACATGTTCTACTTAGTTCCTACTGTGATGTGTCACCTCACAATAGGTCCAAAACAATAGGGCCATTTGATCATGGACTGGAACCTCCAATCTATAAACCAAAGTAATCTTTTTTTTCCCTATACGAGCTGATTATCTCACATCTTTTGCTATGGTGGTAGAAGTTGACTAACAAAGACAGATCTTAATCTTCCAGGACTCTCTAGTTTGCTAGGAGAAAACATGTAAACCAAAGCTGCTGTTGTATCTGGAAAGAAAACAATTACCACAATTTGGCAAATTGTAGGAGGGCTACTACTCATGCAGTATTAACAGTGTGTCAGAGATTAAGCCCAAGAGAATACTGGCAATTATAGCAACAGCAGCTTGATAGTGAAGGCTGACATTTTTTATGCAAAACTGTGTGTGTGGCACAGCCCTAAGCACTTTAATTTTTATTTCTTCTGTAAGAGAATGTAGAGGTATTCCATCACTATCCTTGTGTTACATGTGCAGATACTGTTGCTTGAAGAGGCAAAAAAATAGTTTGGGGTTGTCATGGTAGAGTAAACTAATAGAGAATCCTTCCTATCAATATCTCCATTGGCATAAATAAACTAGATTTCAGCTTGCAAAAAAACAAAAACAACAACCAAAAACCAGGAAACTGGCAGGCACTAACAAGATACTAAAAATTAATAACCAAGTTTTACCCCAAGGAAGTTATAAAGTTTAAATAGACCTTAAAGTCTAGACTTTGGACTTTAAAACTCAACAGAAACAAGTGTTAAAACAGAGATTTGAAACTTGAAGATCTCTATATGAACCAAAGCTCACAAAAGTCCCCACCCCTACTGAAAGAACAAGAAAATGTTGGCACAGGGACTGTCAGGAGAAGTCAAGGGAATGGCCGTCTGGATAGCAGGGTTCTAGAAGAGCAGGAAAGGTGAAAGGGCACCCTGAAGACCACTACTGCAAAGAGGGCTATAGAAAATTTCTACAACAAAAGCAGTCTCCAATGCATGCTAAGATGCATATCAAAATCATTTGTCATAAGCATGAGCCAGCAGGTACCATAACTGGGAAGAACAATCACTAAGTTGAAAAAAAAAAAAAGCAGAAAGATTTAAAATAAGTTATAAACTTCTTAAATATTTTGAAAATAACTAAGTGTATAATAAAGAAACAAGTAAGGAAAAGCAAATGACAATTTTTAAAATGAGTGGATAGATTTGAAATCTGACAAGGGAAAATACAGTCATAGAGAAGTTAAGCAATTTGCTTGAGGTCACCTAGCTATAAGTGACAAAATGAGAGCCATAGATTTGACTTCTGTTTCCCACACTCTTAAGTTATACACACCAAGCCACAGTAGCCCCCTACAGATCAGCATCTAATCTAGGAAGGTCCATAATAAAACCTACTTCTTCAACTTCGTAAGTGTTATGGGGTTCGAGGGAGGAGATTCCACATCTCTCCAAGAGCCCACCACTCAGAGGCAGTCTCAAGTAAAAAGACGGATTTATTGGGGAAGTAAAATACAAACTGATGGGCCAGGGGCACAGCACAGACTCAGGAGCTAACAATTTGACCCGGAGCGGACCTCAAATTGGGGTTTATTTTTTTTTTCAAATTTTTATTATCAAACTGATATACAGAGAGGTTACAGTTTCATATGTTAGGCATTGGATACATTTCTTGTACTGTTTGTTACCCTGTCCCTCATACCTCCCTCCCTCCTCCCCCTTTCCCTTCCCCCCCCCCCCAAGTGTTCAGTTCACTTTCACCAAACAGTTTTGCAAGTATTGCTTTTGTAGTTGTTTGTCTTTTTTTTTTTTTTTTTTTTTTTTTACCCTGTGTCTCTCAATTTCAAATTGGGGTTTAAAAGGAAAAACACCATATAGTAATGCCTGGCAACACGCAGGTGGCCAATGGGGTTAGGACACATACAGAAAACCTCATAATCATGCCAGGCCACATGCAGGTGGCCAATGGAGCTACAACCTGCCACATAGTATGTTTGAATGTTTGAATCAACCTTTTAGTTAGAGTTAGTGCCGAATTTGGTGGGCCCCACACAACGCAGGCGGATACGCTTACTCATGGGGTCAAGAATACTATTGCTAACCTTGAGTGTTCCACAACGCCGGTGGTCAAGCAGTTTCTTAACACAGCAAGGGGGATCTTCCCTGGACTCTGAGCAGACAGGACGCAGCCCTCGACCCTGAAGCTCAGGGGCAGGGGAGAACTTAGTGAAGATGGAGTCAGATTCTGCTTTCTTTAACTAAACTGAGATGGAGTCTGACTGCCCTCAACAGTAACGTCTCCTTTGAGTGAGCATATTGCTAAAACTCACATGTTAAGGTGAAAGAAGTACTAAAATGTTGCTTTTCTGTGGGGAATTAACAAGTCACAAGGGCAAAAATTATTTGAATCAATAATGTCAACTGAAAGAAAAATTTTAAACAAGACCCAAGACTTGGATTCTGTTCTAGTTCGCTCTTTCCTTCTCACTAACTACTGTACCAATCCTATTGGTCAATTTATAGATAGTGACTCTGAAAAGAACAATAGAAAATGAAAAAGGGTTGATTCATTTAATTGATCTACTACAGCATTGGCAATCACTAAACCACAGACAAGTTATTTGGGGCCATAAGTAGGTCACAGAGTCAGAATTTTATATGAGACTTTTCTTACAAAGTTTTTTTAATTAAACATTTAACACATATATTATGTTTCAAGCGATAGGCTCCAGTTCAGGGATCTACAAAAGACAGTTCATGGCAAATGTGTTGTAGATACAGACAGAATCTCAAGGATGTTATCTTCCCATGCAGTTGCTTAAAAAAGTTAGCATTCATTAGTTGTACTAGGGAGGGCCATTGTGACATTTTCACATGTGCTTATATGGGATCTCAATCTCACCCTCTCCATCACTTCCCTCTTCACATGACTTCCCTCTTCTCAACACAACCTAAACCGGGCCTCATTGTTCTGATTATTATTATTATTATTATTATTATTATTATTATTATTATTGGAACTTAGCTTCTGGTTTTATTTTGTTAGTGGATTTGATGTGTATTCATAGATTTTTTTAAAAGTGTTATTATAAAGGAAATGTACAGAGAGGTACAGTTCCATAAGTCAGGTAATGACTACCTTTCTTTTTGGACAATATCACCCTTTCCCTCTCTTCCCATTGTTTTCCTCCTGTCCCTACACACAACATAGTGTCTAGTGACACCCCCCATGACATTGTTCTTCATTTGTCCCTCCATTTCTTTGAGATGACTTATGGCATATTTACTACTGTTCCCTTCCTCCCTTCTAATGCAGTTTTTCCACACCTTTCATTATGCACCATTATGTCTCATGCATAAAATACTCAAACTGTTATTTGATGAAGAAAACATAGGAATTATGCCAGGTGGAAGGTGATGAAACTAATATATCTTTTCTAAACCTTTCTTAATTGCATTGTTTCCTGTCCTACAAATATGCTACAATTGCCATATGTTTGTAATAGAAAAGCACAAAATTGGAATGTTTAAATGATCTCTTACAACTAATAAGAATTAGTCTTTTGTTACTTCTTTGTTTAGAGTTTGAACTCAAAGCCTCCTACTTGTTAGGCAGCTGCTCTACCACTTGCATCAGCCCTTTAACCCTGTTTTTGTGCTTTTATTGTGTAATTGCTTTTTAGGTTTTGTCCTATAAGCAGAACCTGGAGAATTTAAGGGCTTTCATGAAAAAATGAGCCACCTATTGTTTCACTATTGCTTCACCTATTGTTTCATTGCCCCCTGGCAGCTCTCTGCACAAGGGTCTGCAGAAAGACATTAAGCAAGAGAAGGCAGCTTGCTCATCATCCAGCCTATAATTACACCCTAGTGCAATAACCAATGGTAATTGACTGTACTTTCCCCCTGCAGAAATAAACAAACACAGAAGGAAGTACAGCCTCTAGTGAGGGCCACAGGCATTCCTGGAATTCAAGCTAGTGCCTGAATGGTGTGAAAGAAGTGAAAGCTTCATTTTCTCACAGAGTAAACCAAGTTGTAACTGGTTAAAGGTTTGCCTACCTACAATTAAGCCTTACCTTCACTCCCAAATAAGCCTTTACATTTGATGTGTGTGTGTGTGTGTGTGTGTGTGTGTGTGTGTGTGTGTGTGTGTGTATGTGTTAGGATGATTACTGGGGCTTAAACTCAGGCCCTAATTATTTATTGTCACTTAGCTCTTTCACTCAAGGCTGGCACTCTAACACTTGGGTAAACCTCCATTTCCAGCTTTTTGCTGGTCAGTTGTAGATAAGAGTCTGTCAATATGTCTACCCAGGCTGGCTTTGATCTAGGATTCTCAGATCTCAGCCTCCTGAGTAGCTAGGATTACAGGAAAGAGCCACCAGCACTTGGCTTATTTTATAGTTTTTGATATCAAAAGCAGAAACAATGTCCTTTCAGAAAAACCCGTTACTTCTGTAGAATTCCTAAAACTTCTAGATAAGCACTTCTTTTATTACAAATAAGTATATGTGTGCCTGTCTCTGTGTGTATACAATTACATAAAAAGTTAAAAAAATTCTTATACACAGGTATTTACTGTTGCAGTGTCATTAAAGATGGATTGAATAGAGACTCATGAGACAAAGTGTTAGAATAATCTATCACATAAGATCACATAAGATGATGCTAAGTGAAATGAACTCCAAGATAGGGAAATAAGCAGTTTCACTTTTTTGTTATTTTAAATGTACTATGTGAAACTATTTCTTTTTTCCTTCATTTTTCTTTCCTATGGTTTATCCCCTGTTGTCCCTGTATTTGATTCTGGTGCTCTGGGTATTGTATATATTTGTCTCAATTAGGGAAGGGGAACATCAAAATAGTAAGGCAAAGGGTCAAAAGGGAACCTATGCAACAGCAATACTTACAAGACAATATGTTGCAAACTAACTATAAAACTCAAGGGGTAGGGGGATTAAGGAGGAGAGAAGGTGGGAGAAAAATGAGGGAGGAGGTAACAAGTTTGAAAAGAAATATACTCACTTACCTTATGTATGTAACCCCTCTGTACATCACCTTGACATAAATTAAAAAAAAAAATAGGGTCTGTTAGCAAGAACAGTAAGAGGCAGCGTGGAGTAGCAGAGGCCCTTGATAGAGTCAAACGTAGAATAATTGAGCCATGCTCAGAGTTCTATCTCTGCCTTCATTCTATTCACATCTTGTTATCACTACTCAACGATCAGTGTGATCAAGGTGATGTCATTTTTCTCTTTCTTATTTTCATCATTTTTGCAATGGGGGAAGTGGTACTACTTATTTGGGTTTTTCACAAAGATTTAAAGCTCTAATGAATATAAAGTGACTGTTTAGCAAACATGGCCATAGATACTGTTTTGTACCACAGTTACACTGCCCTTTTGTGGTGTGGAGTATGTTTAAAGAAGTTTCCTAACAGCCTTTCCTGGGAGGAAGAGAAGATTATTATTGTTTAGAAGGAAAGAAAACAAACCCCAAAAAACTTTATTTGGCTGGCTGACTTTGTACAACAGACAGACCTGGTGCTGATTTACACTTTGCCTTTACCTGCCCACAGGCAAAAGTTTTTAGAAAGGGCATAAAGGGAGGACCTGCAGTTAAATGTTTACATAGCAATATGCCACCCACCTCCTTATGGTCTTGTACTCTTCTGAGTCACCTTTGCAAGTTGGCAGCCTTTCAATGAGTCAATGGGGCCAGCTGCCCAGTTTCAGGCCAATGTGGATTTGTTTCAGCTGTTTCTCAGGGCGAGATAACTGCTGCTGGTATTGATGAGAAAGACTGGTCAAGGAGCAGCTCTGGTTACAGATTGTAAAATCTTTGGGCACTAACATAGAGGATTAGGCAGTGAAGAGATGTAAAATGGAAGATTGGCAGGAAGGAAGAGAAAGTATGGTGAACAAAGTAGATAATAACTAGGGAAAGAAAAGAAAGTTTTCATAGGCTAGCACTCCAGCATAAAGTACAAGATATTGAAAAAGCATGCCTCAATCTAAACAAGATTAAAATTTTAGGATCGTGATTTAAGAAAATTAGGCTAAACTGGAGAGTAAAATCAGAGCATACCATGTGAAATTATGCTTTTTTTCTCTTGTCTTTATTCCCCATGGTTTTATCTGGGATTTCACTGTAACTGATTTTGATACACTGAGTATTGTATATACATTTATTGGATCTAGGGAAGAGAAGGGAATGTCAAAATAGAGACAAAGGATAAAAGACAAACCAATACAACAGCAATAGTCACAAAACTGTGTAATGTAACCCAACTGTACAACTCATGGGGGGAGGGAAATGGTGAGGGGTCAATGTGGAAGAAAACTGAGGGAGGAGGTAACAAGTTGGATAAGAAATGTACTTACTGACTTATGTATGAAACTTAGACAATAAATAAAAGAAACAACAAAAAAACCCAAAGAGAAATGAAGGTATTTCTTCAAGAAATGAGATTTGTACAGAAGACTTCCTAAGTTAGCCATCTATTTCTGTATGTGTTACTTGCAAGCTGTATTTGTGTCAATAGCTTTGCAAACATATTTTTTATTGTTGACATATCTTTAAGTGAACAACAAAAACTTAAAGATTTTATTTTATTTTAAGTCACAATTCTTGACTGTAACTAAGCCACAAAAACAGTAATGTACAATAAAGTATGGTCTTTTCCAGGCCAGACAAACATTAATATAGTTAGTGGTTTTAGGTTTCCATTAGAACACTAAATACCTTATTTTAGATTCATGGAAAAAGTACTTTTCCAATACTCATGATAGTACAGATACCAAATTTCCAAATCTGGAAAGTATTTAGTGGAAAATATTATAACAGGTAAAATAATAGAAATCTCTTTACAGTGGCTTAGAAAGAATAACTGAAAGTGAATGCAATGAAAAGACTCACTACCCTTCAAACTTGGAACAATCAATATTCCAGATGTTTTTATGAGCCACCTCCCACTCAAGTGATAATAATGAATGTTATCCAGGATAGAAGTGATCTGGTTGAGCAAAGAAAACAGTTCTCAACTTTGATTGCCTACTGAAGCATGTGGGTGTGCACACGCATGCGTGCAAATATACACAGATACACCATGTTTTATTTGGACAGGTTGTAGCCTAGTCATTGGATTTCAAAAGATCCCTAGGAGTTTCTTACATACAGCAACATTTGTCTGTGGAGCAGTGGCACAGAAATATCAGTAGCAAGCTCTTGCCTAGAGTAAAACCCAGTTCTTTCACTGAAAATAAAACCAGATTTTTAGACCCCAGGCCCAAAGTCCAAGAGCCCCAAGTTAAGCCTGGCCACTCATCTCCAAATCACAAAAAGAAAGATGTGATGAAGGACAGAGAAAGGAGACTTATTACATGACAGCCATGAGAAGATAGCTCTGAAGTACATTGTTAGCCATCTTCAGGGGTACAGACATTGGCTTCAGTAAATAGAATTAGGAATAAGAGGTGAGAAAAGTGGCCCACGGAACAGTGTGATCTGGTTGACCATTAGCTCAGTCTTTGTCTCTGGAGGAGATGTAGAGAAGTTTCTATCATGTTACCACTGGGACAGAGCAGGAACAAATTGCTTGGCAGGTGATCTGAGGTTTTCCCTTAAGATGATAAGAAAGCATTTCCTGTTTGAGGGAGTAGATTGCCTTCTACACCACATAATTATTGATGATTCTTCTCTTCTCTGGAGCCCAGGTGGTTGTAAAGTAACTTGAGCAGAGAATAGTTCAGATCAGAGGGCACAGATATAGGGGTGGGGAATTCTTAGTGAATTCACAGGGCCCAGAAGCAGTATCTTTTAAGCTTCCTCTCATAGGAGCTGTGTTAGAAGTACAGACTGTCAGGACCCACCCAAGATTGGTGAATTAAAATCTGAATTTTCCCCAGAACCCACACATGGATCATGCATACAGGCAAGTTTGAGCAGCCCTGTTCTAAAGGATTCCTATTGTTGATCACTTGCATCTTTCTTTGATGTTAAACAGTAATGACATGGCAAACCAAAGATGAAAGAAAAATAACCACTTTCATTTTTGAAAAATCAGGAAAATAGACTTTCATCTGTATGATATTCCATAGCATGATAAGCAATGAATAATAATAAAACAAGAAAAGGGTAAATCATATCAAGGGCTAGATAAAACACAGGATGCCCAACTAAAAGTAATGCCAGGTAAGTTGTTATTTTAGTTTTAAGTGAAAATTATGTCCAAAATATTGCCAGGACTGTATGTATTCTTTTTTTAAAAAAAATCATTGTTTACCTAAAATCAAAATTTAACCAAACATCCTGTATTTTTGTCTGCTAAATATAGCAACCTTCTATATATTCCCAGGAGACACTCTGCTCTCTATGCTCTTTCAGTGAAAAAAGAGGAAATGATACCATGTATGGCCAAGTGGCTGCACCCTAGGCTGTCTAGACTAATCGACTGTAATGTTGTTTCTCATTCAACCCAGACATCCAGGACTCCAAACTTCCCCAAGCCACGCTGGTGACTCATCTCACTGGACTATCAATGGGAAATTTACTTGCTGACTCAGGAACACACAAAAGCTGGCAAACTTTTCCTTCAGACTAAATCAAAGGGGAAAAAAGTCCAGAAAGAAAAAAAAACCCACAAAGTAAATGCTAAAATATATGAAAATATATTCTAACACTTTAATGTACAGGCAGTGAATCACATTTTAGTAAGCTTAGGACTAGTTTTGCCTATGGCAATCCCATAGAAAATGTCTTTTAAAAGATACTTGAGGATTTATTTGACTACTGTACTCAAACATTTTTTCTTGAAAATCACTGCTGTTTAAGCACTCTTAGAGTCCCTTAGCAACAATACATTTTAAGCATGTTTTCTTAGTGGCACTGATAGTTTTCCCTGGGTACTGTGGCAGGTTCTTAGAGCAAGGACATGGGTGTGGCTTGGATGACTGCCTTCCCTCCCTTACTAACTCAAAACAAGCTCTGCAGCTCTAGGCAAGTCTGGCATGTCAGCACTACCTCCTGAAATGGAATTTATTTTCCACCGTACCGGACTTCTCTACTTGGCTTCAACCTTCCTTTATTCTGCTTGCCTGTTTGTGCCTGATTTAGAACTTTTGCTGTTATCAGAGTCAAGGACAAGTTACTGAAGAAGACAAAAATCAGTTCACATCATGCAACTGTGACTTTAATTTTCATATTGAGAAAGTGATGAAGAAAACATGAAAAAATACAATTCTGTCATAATAATTTTTTAAAATAAGGTCATAGTTGCTGTAAGTGGTGGTACATGACTGTATTGACAGTCCTGGGTTCAGGTCCTGAAAGGAAAGAAACCAATTCCTAGAAAGTAGAAGCAAAAGGTTCCATGGCCAAGAAAAGCTGACAGATACCCAAATCTGGAACTTTCATGATCATTTCAATCCCCATGGTCGTAATCTAGTATTAGAAAAGTTTTGCAGTTGACTCTGTGAAAAAAAAAAAGGAGACTAATAGCTCCTATGCGCAATGAAAATACAGTTTAACTTGGATGAATACAAGAAAGCTGGAATTTGTGTTGGGGATGGTGAGGATATTGGGGGGAAAGCCAAGGGAAGGAAAAACAAATAAGTGGAGAGGGGAAGGCCTGGCAAAATCATAATATTCAATGTAAATGTGTGAAAATGTAGCCAAGCAACATGAAGGAATGGGTGAGGTTGGAAGAGGTACAAGAGACAATAAAGGGCTTGGAATATGGCCTAGTGGCAAGATTGCTTGCCTTGTATACATGAAGCCCAGGGTTCAATTCCCCAGCACCACATATATAGAAAATGGCCAGAAGTGGCACTGTGGCTCAAGTGGCAGAGTGCTAGCTAGCCGTGAGCAAAAAGAAGCCAGGGACAGTGCTCAGGCCCTGAGTCCAAGGCCCAGGACTGGCAAAAAAAAAAAAAAAAAAAAAAAGACAATAAAAGGGATGACACTGATTAAGATACATTATACTCATATGCTCACAGAATTGAAATCCCTTTAGACATTTTCAGTTGGTTATAGTGGCTCATACCTATAATCCTAGCTATGTAGGAAGCAGAGAGCTGGATGATCATAACTTAGAAGGTTAGTCTAAGAAAAATGTTAGCAAGACCACATGTGAACCAATAAGCTGGGCATGGAGTTCATACCTGCAGCCCCAGCTACTCAGGAGGTAGGAATGGGAAAATCATGGTTTAAGACTAGACCAGACAAAAGTACAAGATCTGAACCTAAGAACCAAACGTACTAGTGACATGGCTCAAATGTATTTGCCTAGCGAATATAGTCTTTGTTCACCAGTTAGTACCATACTCAAAAGGTAGAATTCACTTACATAGGTTATGGATTTGGGGAACAGATGAAGGAACAGGCTTAGAAGAAAACAGGGAAGAGATGTGTGTTTGTATACATTGTACAGGCTGTATATAATGTAATATAAGGGGAAATATCTAGGGATTTTATAATTACTATAAATCTATCATTTATAACTCTGCTCACTTGTAGCATAACACATCCATATTAGCCAGGATTGGCTTGGAACATGATGACTAAATTAACAAGTGAGTATTAGCAATGGAAAATTTTAATGCATAAAAAAGCAGAAAAGAAGATAAACTAACCAATGTTTATTGTTGCTACACCAAGATAAGGTTAAGAGAAACTTTGGAATCCATCAAATTGGATCCTCTAACCTTTTTTTTTTTTTTACACCTTTGTTAGTTGTTATTGTAAAGGTGATGTACAGGAAACAGCTACATAGTCATATAAAGTACATTTCTTTTTGAACAATTTACCCTTTCCCTTGCTCTCTCCCAGTTTCCTCTAGTCCCCACCCACAAGTTGTATAGTTCATTTTGAACATAGTCTAATGAGTACCACTGCTGCATTTATTAACCCTTTGTCCCACCACCCTGTGACTCCTTATCTACCCAAAGACTGACACATGAACAAACAAGAAGAAAGGAAAAGAGCAACAAAGAACAAAATCCTCTTGTTTCCATTTCTTCGAGTTTATTTCAATAAAATTTATTTTATTATTTTATATCATCATATTCACATAACTATGTTTTTGTGGTTTTCTTTTTCACATAGCTATTGAACCTTTATGATCCTCTCCTAAGAATATCCTACTTTGATCTCACTCTGTGTAAATGACTAGATATAATTTATCATGTCCCAGTGCTTTTTATTTTTTCCTTTACCACCCAGTGTATTTACTTGTAGATATATATTTTTTCTTCTGATCTTGAGCCTTGAACTCTGGGCCTGGGTGCTGTCCCTGAGCTGCTTTTGCTCAAAGGCAGCACTCTACCACTTGAACCACAGTGTCACTTCTGCCTTTTTCTGAGTAGTTTAATGGCGATAAGCCACCGTGTGTTGAATTCCAATGGTGAGTGATCCTTAGATCTCAGCTTTCTGAGAAGGTACGATTATAGGCATGAGCCACTAGCTTCAAGAATTACTTGTAGATTTATGGGCACATCCTAGGTACCACAAATGAGGAAAACCATACAGCCTGTGTTTCTTGGGGTCTGGCTTACTTCACTTAATATAATTTTTTCCAAGTCTTTCCATTGCCTTTTGAATGATATACTATCATTCTCTCTCATAGATAAACTGAATTCTACTGTGTGTATATAGCACATTTTCCTGTCTTTTTTTTTTCTTTATTATTTCTTATGTTCCTTCTTTCTTTCTGTTAGTCTTGGGGCTTGAACTCTGGGACTGAGTGCTGTCCCTGAGCTCTTGAGCTCAAGGCTAGTGCTCTACTGGTCAAGCCACAGAGCCCCTTCCCATTTTCTGGTGGTTAATTGGAGATAAAGAGTCTCATGAACTTTCCTGCCTGAGCTTGCTTTGAACCACAACCCTCAGATGTTAGCTTCCTGAATAGCTAAGATTGCAGATATGAACCAACAGTTCCCAATGACGTTTTCTTGATCCTTTTGTTCACTGAGGGGCAAATGTGTTGATTCCATATCTTGGCTATGGTAAACAATGTTGCAATGAACATGGCTGTGCTGTAGCTTTAGTGTGGCTTTGTTTATATGCTATTGGATAAATGCTCAGGAGTGGAATGGCTGGGTCATGGGGAAGTTCTATGTGTGGTCTTCTGAGGAAACTGCATACTGCTTTCCATAGTAGTTAAGCAAGTTTACATTCCCACCAACAGTTTAATAAAGTTCCCTTTTGGCCACATCCGTGCCAGCATTTGTTACTGTTAATTTTCTTTGATAGTGGCCATTCTAAATGGGGTGAGGTGGAATCTCAATGTTGTTTTAATTTGCAATTCTTTTGTGGCTAGAGATGTTGAATATTTTTCTTTACATGCTGAATGGCCATTCTTCTTCTGAGAAGTCTCTCTTTAAATCTTTAGCCCATTTAGTAATTGGGTTGCTGTTTTCTTGAGGTTTTTTTTGGGGGGGGGAGGGGTTAACTTTTAAAGCTCTGAGTACATTTTAGATACTAACCCCTTATCTGATTCATGACTCGTAAAAATATTCTGCCATTCTGTGGGCTTTATATTTATCTTGATAGCTACTTCCTTTGCCATGCAGAAACTCTTCAGTTTGAGGCAATCCCATTTATCCAGTCTTTCTTTGGTTTGTTGTGATTCTGGATCTTTACAGGTATAGTGTACAATTTGGAAATTATAAGCCACAAGTAGCAATGAAAACTGTTCCAAAGTTCTGTCTAATCACTTCAAGCGTTTGACAATTGCTGGTGGGTAATACAAGTAACACTATAAATATGGTTTCCTTGCTGCAGAAAATTCTATTTGAAGTCACTAGTTTGATTACATCCCTATGAAATGATCAGTCCAGTTGTAAATTCTGTTCCTCTCCTCCTCTTCTTTTCTTTTCTTCTTCTTTTTTTTTTTGTGTGTGTGTGTGGGGTGGGGCGGGGAATGCAAGACCTTGCTATAAAGGCACATGACCATTTGAGTCATCCTCTGGCCTTTTGCTTTAGTTATTTTGCAGATAAGGTTTCATGCTTTTGCGTGGGGCTGGCCGCAGACATCAATCTTTCTTTCGACAGCTTCTCAATTAGTGTGCAATCCAAACTATAGGAGGCAAGTTGGAGGTTTTTGGTCTAAGGACCCACCCATAAAAAAATGTGTGAGATCCTGTCTGAAAGATAACTGAAAGCAAAAAGAACTAGAGTGTGATTTAAGTGATAGAGTGCCTACTGTAGCAAACACAGGCCTGAGGATCAAACTCCAATACTGAAAAAGAAAGAAAAACTAAATAAAGATTCTTAAAGAATCTTAGTTAGGGGCTGGGAATGTGGTTTAGTGGTAGAGTGCTTGCCTAGCATGCATGAAACCCTGGGTTCAATTCCTCAGCACCACATAAACAGAAAAAGCCAGAGGTGGCACTGTGGCTCAAGTGGTAGAGTGCTAGCCTTGAGCAAAAAGAAGCCAGGGACAGTGTCCAGGCCCTGAGTTCAAGCCCAGGACTGACAAACAACAACAACAACAACAAAAAACCCTAGTTATGCCTAAACAGTAGATGTAAACATCTTCATCAGAATAGTTAATTTCTTCAAAATTGAAAAGAAAAAATATTTAACCATGGAAACACCTTTATGCTTCACAAAATGTTGACATGAACCAATGCATTGTTAATTGCTTTTCCTATGAGCTAAACCCAATCCAGTTATCTAATTAACATGTCTGTCAAACTGGTTAGTTTATGTAATCATTCCCTATTAAATTCAAATATTTCATGAAAATTCCGATTTTCTTAATGGTTGAAAGGTAGAACTTCTTAGTTATTCCTCAGGACATACAGGAAGTAATAGCAGAGATTTTACCCCATCTCCCCCAATGACTAATTCAAAAGGTACAAAACTGGGAAAGCCACCAGGCCATTCAAAACTCAGGGTATTGCCAAGTGTGGTAGTTCAGGCCTGTAATCCACGCACTTTAAAGGTAGAGGAGGGAAGACATTGTGTTCCAGGGCAGACTGGACTGCATAGTGAGTTCAAGACCAGACTGGGCTACATAGCAAGATGTTGAAAAATAAGGCTCCAGAATGTAGCTCAATTGTACAATGTTTGCCACCCAAGAATTACAAAAATATTTTTAAAATATAGAGTATTGTTCACATTATGTTAGTATCAATACTGGAGACATATAAGACTCCCAAAGACACTAAAAAGTGATAGGCTCCAGAAACTTGTACCATCAAGAAAATTGTCAACCATTACTCAGCTTTAGCAACAGGAAGAGAGGTTGGTATTTCTAGACTGATTTCTATAAATAAGGCCAGAATAAGTAGGACGGACTCTCAACTTTTATCTCTTGTTTAAGAAACTAAAGTTGGGGCTGGGGATATGGCCTAGTGGCAAGAGTGCCTGCCTCGGATACACGAGGCCCTAGGGTCGATTCCCCAGCACCACATATACAGAAAACGGCCAGAAGCGGCGCTGTGGCTCAAGTGGCAGAGTGCTAGCCTTGAGCGGGAAGAAGCCAGGGACAGTGCTCAGGCCCTGAGTCCAAGGCCCAGGACTGGCAAAAAAAAAAAAGAAACTAAAGTTACAGGTATATTTTTCTCTCATGTCATACAGTGCTAAAGCTTATAGTCCAGCACTGGAATGATAGTCTGTGGTTACAAAAAGTCCATTTTTTTTTTAGGTTGTAATTTTTGGATCATCACTTCAATTATCAAGTAGTTCTCTGTGTTCACAATAAAGCTGCTGTGGCCTCACCCCATCCTGTGTTTCAAAGAATTTACAATCATTCTCAAAGTGAATGTAGCCTCCCCACAGCAAGAGAATTTTCCCTGACAACTTCAACTGATGTCTTTGGCCATCTGTAAAGGAGCCAGGAATTGCTCTTTCTTTTTTTTTTTTTTTTTTTTTGGCCAGTCCTGGGCCTTGACTCAGGGCCTGAGCACTGTCCCTGGCTTCCTTTTGCTCAAGGCTAGCACTCTGCCACTTGAGCCACAGCGCCACTTCTGGCCGTTTTTCTGTATATGTGGTGCTGGGGAATCGAACCCAGGGCCTCATGTATACAAGGCAAGCTCTCTTGCCACTAGGCCATATCCCCAGCCCCAGGAATTCCTATTTCTTTTTTCCAACTATATGCATTACTGCTGCCATACCATGTGCAGAAGACAGAGTCAATGAATACTGAAGAGGTGCTTAGCAGGCACTCTTGGAGCAGGTAGACTATACTCCCTGTGCTGGCCTCCCATGATTGTACTGGTCACATATGTTTAATAATTTATACTGGAAAGAGAGTTGTGTATTAACCAGGATAATAGGCTCTAATTAAGTGATCCTACATTCCAGTTTTCTCAAAGAGGTCCAGATTGTAATTGTTCTACACTAAGAACAACATCTTTGTTGGCCCTTAATTATTATTAGTCCTATATTCTCTAAAATGTCTGTGGTGGACAATAAATCATATGATCATCTTAGCCAAACTGGTTACAGCCTAGCTCTATAACTTTAGCTAATTACTCATTTACTGAAATTCATTGTATAGGTTATCCGAATAACTATGAATCCCAAAATATATTGGCTTAAACTAGTAACCCTATTATTATAGTAGGGTTGTTGAGTAAGGAAGAAGTTCTGCCTCAAGACCTGTGTTGAGGTGGAAGCCATCAGGGGCTGCCTCTCCGCCTGAGAACAATCCCTGTGAAGATGGGTGCTGTTCTAGCTGCTCAGAGAATGCCCCACACCTATACCAGCTGTGTGTAGACCATGTGTCTGTACCACATTGACCTCTCCACAAGGCAACCTGAGGGTTCCCACACCATGGAAGCTCATTTCTGGTCCAAAAGAGAAGGCAAAGGAAGCTTCCATTTGTCTTTAGATCTGGTTAACAAATTTCTTAGTAGAGATTTGATGTTTATGTGAATGATTGGCATGATCTGTAATAAGACCATATAACCGGGGTGTTTCTTTTTTACTTCTTAGCATCACTGGTGTATGAACTAGCAAGTGCTTTTCCTCACAGTCCTTTTGGTTTTAGTTTGTTTCTCAGATACGGTTTTGTACTTTTGCTCCTCCAGTCTAATATGGTGATCCTCCTACTACTGCCTCTGGAGTAGCTGAGATTCCAGGTATATACCACCATGTTCAGCTTATCTTTTTCCTCATTTTTATTAGCAATATGAATTGTCCAGTGTATGGAATTTTCATCATGACATTTCTATACAAGCATATAATGTACTTTGTAGCAGTACACATCCATCATACTAGGATGCTAGAGATTCTGAAGGATCACATCCTTGTCCTTGTCACATCCTTGTCATTCCTTCCCTTCTTTCCTCCCTCTCTCCCTCCCTCCCTGCCTGCCTGCCTTTTTTGGGTGGGGTGGTAACTAAGTTACAACTCAGGGTTTTGTGCTTGCTAGGCTGACAATCTACCAGCTACCACAACCTCCAACTCTTATGCTCTTAGTATTTATTTTATGGTTGTAGGACAAGGAATGAAACCAGAGTCTCACACATGCTAAGTACCATTAATCTGCACCCCATCCCCTCTTAAAATTTAAATTTTCTGACCCAAGCACAGGTGGCTCATACCTGTAATCCTAGCTTCTCAAAAGGCTGAGATCTGAGGATTGTGGCTCAAAGCTAACTCAGGCAAGACAGTCTGTGAGACTATTATCTACTAAAACCAGAAGTGGAGCCATGGCTCAAGTAGTAGAGTGCAAATGTTGAACACAAAAGCTCAGAGACAGCATCTGGGCCCTGAGTTCAAGCTCCAGGATTGGCAAACATACACACAAACATTTAAATTTATTCCTGCAAATTTTGTTTATATAGTATATGTAGACATACAGTGTGCCTTTTTGAGAAGTAAAAATTATTTTACCAGAGTATTCAATAATTGCTAAACAACTTTAGAGTTAAAGCATGTAGCAAATGTAAATAATTTCAGGAAGTATATGTAGGTATAATATAAAATGTGTGTAACTTTATAAACTACAGTTTTAAAAGCACTTCCACTATGATTATTTACGCTTATCATAAACCTGAAGGAAGCAAGTGTTAAAATTTTTAGTTTAGACTCTCTAGTAACAACAAGGCTATATTTATACAAAATGATTAGCAGATGGAAGGTATTAGCAATCATGTATCTAGTGCTGGAAACATTTTCTATTATCCCACATGATTATTTCTGTGACTCAGTACACAAAAGAATGATTTAAAAACTTCCCATATTCTTTCTTTTTTTTTTGTTTTCTTTTTGTGCCAGTCCTGGGGCTTGCACTCAGGGCCTGAGCACTGTCCCTGGCTTCTTTTTGCTCAAGGCTATCACTCTACCACTTGAGCCACAGAGCCACTTCTGGATTTTTTTCCATCTCACAAAGAAAAATAATTGCATTAAGTCAAGACTAAACATACCATAACTGTTTTGTTTTCTTTAAGCCACTAATTTTTCAATAATACAAGAGTGACTTAGATAGTAACACATTTCTCCAATCCTGGATCTTCCTGTATGCTGGTGCTGTAGTGAGAAATTATATTTATTTAACATCTATCAGAGGGTTGCACATACCACTGAAGTCTTTAAAGCAAATCTTTTACATATCCTTAAGCTGCTCTAAAGCATGAAGATGTTGTAATTATTCTTTATTTCAATATAGTAAGATACATGAACCTCTTTAGAATTTTTACATGTTAACAGTTTAAAGGGAATTTTGCAAACCACCAAGCATATGCTTAAAGTTGAGAATGCCTGTCTTGAGAGCATATTGTTTTCTCAGTGACAAGGAGAGGTAGTAGTCCATATCATATTCTTGTTATTTCTAATGCATTTGTCTCCTTTATACCCCATGCTCTTATCCTAAATTGCAACAAACCATTAAAAAAAAAAAAAAACAGTGACAGGGGCTGGGAATATGGCCTAGAGGCAAGAGTGCTTGCCTTGTATACCTGAAGCCCTAGGTTCGATTCCTCAGCACCACATATATAGAAAAGACCAGAAGTGGCACTGTGGCTCATGTGGTACAGTGCTAGCCTTGAGCAAAAAGAAGCCAGGGACAGTGCTCAGGCCCTGAGTTCAAGCCCCAGGACTGGCAAATAAACAAAAACAAAACAAAACAAAAAAACAGAAACAGAAAATAAGAAGCACGGATCTCATTGAAATTAGGCGTATTACCCCATTTCTTCTCTAGCTATTAAACAAATACACTAGATACTGCTGGGCTTTTCTATTTCTTGAAAAGTCCTCCCTCCCTTCCTTCCTTCCTTCTTTCCTTCCTTCCTTCCTTCCTTCCTTCCTTCCTTCCTTCCTTCCTTCCTTCCTTCCTTCCTTCTTTCCTTCTTTCCTTCCTTCTTTCCTTCCTTCCTTCCTTTCTTCCTTCCTTCCTTCCTTCCTTTCTTCCTTCCTTTCCTTCCTTCCTTCTTTCCTTCCTTCTTTCCTTCCTTTCCTCCCTCCATTCCTCCCTCCTTCCTTCCTTATTGAGTACTTAGTTGAATTATTATTCAAACTACTTATTGATCTGGTAATATAGCATAGTGGTAGAGTGCTTACCTAGTATGCATGAGGCCCTGAGTTAAATTCCTCAGCACCACATATACAGAAAAAGCCAGAAGTGGCGGTGTGGCTCAAGTGGTAGAGTGCTAGCATTGAGCAAAAAGAAGATAGAGACAGTGCTCAGGCCCTGAGTTCAAGCCCCACAACTGGGGGAAAAAAAAGTACTTTTTGAGTTATTACCTTCATTTCAGATATTCAGGGGGTGTGTTGTACTTTAGAGAAGGGAACAAATATAATTCTACACAGCCCTGACATTTATCTGAAACTTTTTAAGTTTGAAACTAATTTTTCGAAGTCTATGTATGGAAGGGGTGTCTGACCTAAAAGATACCCCAGGCCCTAAGGAATAATGTCTTTGACAACTGAGGATGGCTTGAACTGTGTCGTCAGGTGGGTCCTTTATGATGGACATGTTTGAGTAGCAGGTAGTGGTTATATAACAGGTTTTATATCGCAATGCTCACTCCCATAATGCACTGTTATTATTATATTAATGATAAATATAAAGCCTTCATTAGGAGTCACTCCAAAAAATTCACTTAAGGTCACCAATATTGCATGTGTGCAACTGAGGGGAACTTATTTTGCTAGGCAAGCATCCTTGTTCTTGAGACATGGCTTTGTTTGTTGTTGGCCTACAGGACATTTTATCAGTAATCTTTGGTGGTCATGAGGCAAAGAGATTAGAAGAGGTCTTAAGGCATTTTTCAGGCAGGGGCCGATTTGAGGGCTAAAGAATCTATGCATTCTGTCTTGTCTGCCTGTTTCAACAGTTATTGAGAGCAGGCCTTCCTGGAGGGCATACAGCTTGATGCAGGTCTTGAAAGAGCAGGAATGACCAGGTTTCTACTTGACAGGAGGATGGGGGCTGTGGAAAATTCTGAAGGAGGAAGGCTAATGTTTTTCAGAAGGATAGAGCTCCATGAAAAAGGCAGTAGGGGCTAGAAATGTGGCTTAGTGGTACAGTGCTTGCCTAGCATGCACGAAGCCCTGGGTTCGATTCCTCAGTACCACACAAATAGAAAAAAGCAGAAGTGGCACTGTGGGTTCAAGTGGTGGAGTGCTAGCTTTGAGCAAAAAAGCTCAGGGACAGTTGTCCAGGCCCTGAGTTCAAGCCACAAGACTAAAAAACAAACAAAAACAAACAAGAGAGAGAAAGAGGGAGAGAGAGGGAGAGAGAGAGGGAGAGAGAGAGAGGATGCTAGAGAAATAGTAATGTACTATTGCTAACAGTCCTTTGTAGGTTAGATTGAATAAGCTCCCCTGGGGATGTATAGAATGAGAAATGCAGTGAACGAAGGATAGAGACTCAGAGGTCTTTGGTATTGAATGGTGTAGTTTAGGAAACAGCTTAGAAAGGAGACAAGTTTCCTGCCTGCATTCTTTTCTTTCCCACCATGATCATGGTGCTGTCTGGGATCATATTTTGACCCATATCAGATAGGAAAATGCAACAAAGGCAGGGGTAAGAAACAAGAAAGATCAAGTCAATCTCTAGTAAATAGCTAGCACAGGAGACTAGAGAAAGTTGGACAAACAAAAACAGCCATGAAAACCCTAGGATCTTCTGGTTCAGGAAGAATAGAGGGTGTTAAAATTGAATTTTACTAGGGATTTTTTTTGAGTTATGGATGGAATCCTCTTCTCTCTTCTATTCCTGTCTTCTTGTCTCTCTTCCCCTCTCCTTGAGATTGAACTCAGGACTTCATGTTTGCAAGGCAAGCCATACCCTCAGCCATATCTTAGTCTGCCCAACCCCTCCTTGTTGTTCTTTAAGATAAAAAATAATGTAAAGTTTCCCTTAAATGATTATGGCATGATTGAAATAAACTCCTTTGAGCAATGGTTTGATTTTTGTTATTAATGAACTGTTGGATTAGTAGGAGAACTGTTAGACTGTACTAATTGCCACCCAAATTTACTCTTACTACTGTGCTAAACTAATAGTAGTAAATATTAATGGCAACAAGGTGTTTTTCAACTCTCTGAGATAGTACTATGATCATTTCCATTTTGTAGATAAGAAAACAGAGGCACAAGGCAGTTGGGTTGATTTTCCCAGAGTCACTCAACTAGAACTTTGTGAAGGGAAGAATTGAACCTAGGCACTTGAATTTGCAGAAACTAGAGTTCAGTATGCTAATGAAAGGACATAGGAGTGTACTGGTTAACATTCAAACTCAAATTTCTTTTGACTATTGTATTTTCCTTGTGAAACAGGAATTATGCTTAATGTCAGTATCTCAGGCAGTCCTCCTTGTAAGTTAGGAATAATGTACCTAAAGAAAAGTGCTTTGGGTAAGGAGGGGCACTGATTTTCTCCTCTTGAAGAAAACATGTTTTTTCCCACTCCCAAGTATAAAGCAACCTGCACAATGTGGAGACTGAATAAGCCAAGTGGATACGCTCTGTAATGCAATTTGCATGGCACTATGGATAGCTGTTCAAGCATGCTCACACAGAGAACTTTGCATTTATATCCTCCAATTCCTTAAGACTGGGTTACTCTGCTCCATGATTTCCTAATAGAAATGAATGTGTGTTTGTTTTATAAAACAAATTCATTGATTTGCAAGACTGCACATTGGAAATAAAGACACTAAGGAGTAAGTGCTTTAGTGGCAGATTGTGGGCCCATGTTGGGATGTCTTGTTCACTCAGGTTTGGGTAAACTCAAATGTGATAAGGTTTCTTTAGATTCTGCCTTTCCCTGCCCCTTGCATTCCTTTGCTCTTTCCCTTTGATCTATTTGACTTCTGTCTCAGGATCAAGAGCTCCAAGTAGGAGGCTTATTGATTGTGGGAATAACTTCGGTCTTCCTGCCCTCCTCCATATGGTCCCCAGTTGGATTGGTTCTCAGGTTTTCAACATATTAAGTACTTTGGGATACACACACACACACACGAACTACTGGGATAATTCTGAAACACAATGACATATTTACATGTAAATATTCACATCTGATTATCTGTCTCCCTTGGCTTTTTTTTCCCCCCTGAAGTTGTTGGACCATGCTTATAAAACATTCCAGACATGTTGCTGCATATTGAAAGATAATTGGAAAACCAAAGTGCTTAATGCATCCTGACTTCTAAGCAGGCATTTGATTTCTATTTATACACATATTATTTCACAGGATTATTTAATATTTTTAGGGAGACAGATGTCTCTCTGTGTTGTCTAGGCTAGTCTTGAACTTCTGGCCTGAAGAAATTTTCCCATCTCAGCCTCCTCAAGTGCTGGGAGTATGGGTGTGTTCCACATTACCATGCCTGGTCTGTGCATGAGATTTTAGTAGTTTTGGGAAAACAGACCAAAATTTCCTTTCCAGTACTTGCAAGCATTGGAATGCACTTATATTTTATCCTCACCAAATTCTTTAGTATAAGATACACAGCATAGGAAAGTCACTTCTCCTAAACAAATCTGAGTTTTCATTTTGTGTGCTATTCATTCAGTGGTCCAACATTGTATTGATTGATTGTTTTCTGCTTGACAAGGTGGTGGAAACTGGAAATACAAAGGCAGGTCAATTTCCTAAACATCAGCCTGGCTCTCAGTTCGGTGCTGCCAAGATCAAGTAAACGGCAAGAAACCTTATTTCTTCCAGTTCTAAAATCAGGACTAAGCCAACGAATCAGTTTTCCACAATTAAACAACTCAGACAAAAAAAAGAGGACTGGTTTTATTTATTAAAATTTTTCTTTTCCAATTCTTTGCTTTTTATTGAAGGGCGTTTGCTTTTTTCTTTCAACCACCTAAGTTCAGCTGTAATCCACCTCATCTGGGAGAGGCTGTGCTAGCATTCTGGAAGTTTATAATTAAGTTCAGTGTTTTGTGTGGGGGATAGGATGGGGAGGCAAAGGACAAATAATTATAGAGTTCTGTGGGTGAGCGCCTGCCAGACTAAGAAACAGAAATAGGAGCAGCGGATAAAGCTTTCCGCATTCTTAAACAAAAGTTCACAGTGTGGTTGCCGGCGGGACCAGAGAGCTTGGGGTTCGGCAGCCACTCTCATGAACCAAGGGTTGGGTTGGGGCGTCTGATCATCGCTATCTCGAGTTTGCAAAGCGCAGGTCTGGGGCTCAGATATAGGATTTCTGCTCCTGTCCCAGGCCCTGAAGCTCTGGACACCGAACTCAGCACGGGATCTCAGAACAGGCGGCGACCGCGCGCACGGAAGTGCGCTCGGCTTTCTCCAGTCGGAGATCAGCTCGGCCCCCACTTCCTCCTCCCGCGCGAGCGCTCAGCCTCTGGGGCGCGGCTCCTCCTCTCGCCCTGCCTCCTCCCCCTGCCCCGGGCAGCTCTCAGAGGCCGAGGTGCGGCGCTGGCTCGGCTTGATCGTCCGGGCAGTCCCCGACCGCGGGTCCTAGCGCTCAGTGGCCGGCTGGATCAAGGCGAGGGGCCCGGAGTTGGCCGTCCCCGCCTTGCGCGCTTCCCACTCCACTTCCCGGAGCAGCCGCTGAGAAGCTCAGCCCTCCTTACTCCCCAACTCTGTCTCGGGCTCTCGGGGAAGCCAGTGGCCGGCAAGTTTGGGCGCGCAGGCGGCGGGCCGCGGGCACACTGCGCCCCGGGAGAGGGCGGCCGCCTAGGGGCTCCGCGCCACGCGCGCTTCGGTGATGGCTTCTCCGGTGCGGCGTCCGATGCACGTTCGTCCCGGCTGCCTCCTGCTCCTTGTCCCCGGGTTCCTGCTGCCTCTCGGTGGAGCCTTCAATCTAGACGTGGACAGTCCTGCCGAGTATTCTGGCCCCGAGGGAAGTTACTTCGGCTTCGCGGTGGATTTCTTCGCGCCCAGTGCGTCTAAGTAAGTGACCCCTCCCCCAGCCCCGCGTCCCTCACCCCGCTTCTCTCCCCGCAGAGCCTAGAGTTTGCCTGTCCCACGCTCCCCATCCCAGAGGTGGCTGAGTCCTGGGTGGTTGGAATATTTGGGGGGGGGGCGCGGCAATGATTATGGACTCTGAGTCTAGGCACTCAACCGCGAGTTCCGCTCGTCTCTTTAAACTAGGGCCGATGGGAAGACTGAGCTTTCCACCAGACCCTTCTTTGCTTAGACTGAGAGATCCTCCCCGGCTGGGACCCATCGCCGGCCTCTGTCACTTGGGGAACTTGGTTGATTTCATCTTCCAACGTTTTCTCCTGTACCAGGCAGCCTGTTCACTGGCTCCGCTCTGCTTCACTCCCCGAAGTTCATCTCTCCCCACCTCCCGAAAAAGCCCTCCCCCACTCTTGCCTCCCAGACTGATTTCTGTTTCTTCTCACTCCTGTTCCAGACACCCCGATGACTAAAGGGACCATGTTATTGCATTGCATTTATTGTGCCTTATCTTTGTTACTGGGAGAACAATTTTAAGCTGTTGAGGCTAAACAGATGAATTCAGTGTGTCATCTGCTCTTTTTATAGAGATGCACCATTTAGGTCATTGTTCCCAACGAGCCAGAGTGTTTGCTGACTTTTCATTTTCTGCAGGACACTTGAATACTGCAGTATTTAGTGCTTATATTTTCAGACTGCCCAGGTCTGCGTTGTCAGGGTTTGTAACAGTTCTTGTGATTATTGGACTAAAAAGTTGTCTTGGACTTGGTGGAACGCTGACGTCATTCTCACCCCTCCCCCTCACGCTAGCGTTAGAAATTCTGATTTAATGGGTGTTCACTGGATGTTTTATGAGTTTCATTCCTGTTTCCAAGAGGGATGCTGCTGTTCCTTCAGTCCTTCTAAGTTTTTAACAGCTGTGACAAGTTAGGTTTGTTTCAGAGTTTCTCTGTAAGCTACCCAACCACCCCCTTTGAGGACTGTGAATACTTTTGATGGTCAGTAATTGCACAGGACCATTTTTTTTCCAGTACACACATGCATAATTTGATGGTGGTCAAAATTTATTTTCAGCCTGTTTCTGAGTGTGGCTGAATCATTCATTTGGTAACAAACCTTGTGGCATTATACACAGCTGGGTGTCCGCAGTGGAACCTGCCCAGTGCTCTATGTAGCAAACTCATCTTTGTGACTTCCAGTTACAGTGCTTCTTCCTGTGAGACCTGGGCACAGAGTTTTCCAAAATGATTTTCAAAATCAGTAAGTGTAGGATGGGGTAGGGAAAAATGGGGGACATGATGGAAGAGATGCCCTTGATCAAGATGCACAGTACCTGACATCTGGATTTGAAACTGCCTTGTATTTACTTAATAAAATAATTAACCTTAGGCAGCATTTACCACCTTCACACTTGATTTCAACTTGGAGGTGGGGGTGGGAGTTGGGATTGGACCCCACCCTGAGGATTCTAGTATGCTAAGATTGCATCCAACTACCAAAGCCACACTCCCAAGTCTTTTGTTTAATCATTTCTGTCATACTTCTCATTAAAATAATTTACTTTGGCTGGGAGCTGGTGGTTCACTCCTGTAATCCTAGCTACTCAAGAGTCTGAGATCTGAGGATCAGGGTTTGAAGCCAGCTGGGTCAGGAAAGTCCTTGAGACTTTTATCTCCAATGAATCACAGAAAAAGCCAGAAGTGGCACTGTGGCTCAAGTTGTAGAGTGCTAGCCTTGAACAAAAGGAGCTTCGGGACAGTGCCCAGTCCCAGAGCTCAAGCCTAAGGACCGGCAAAAAACAACAAAAAAATTACTTTTCAGATATTTTGAAGGATTAAAAAAAATCTTTACAGCATTGTCGCTTTCAAGGATGCTCTTTTAGATTTAATTTGTACAGAAATTATAATTGTGAGAATATATTAATCTGTCTTTTGTTAAGCATTACTATTTACATATTTCAAAGTTGATAGTTGTACAACTTTTCTGTTAATTCTGTGGCAAACAGCTGAATTTTGTGTAAAGATATGTGAAACTTTTGGTCACTTTTTAAAGCAACCAGGGAAAATATAGTACTGTTGAACAGTTGATGATATTTCCTCTTGCTTTCACAAGGGATGTGATTGATCTTTGGCTGGTCATTCCAGTCATTCTACTATGATGTCACATTTACATGCCCGCATATGTGTTTATGTTATCTGACCTCACCATGTGCCTGAAATGGTAAGGCAACACTGAACTTGGATGTGATTTCCTATAATGCAGGTTTCTACTTACTAACTTGTTCACATTAAACGAATACTAATGCCAAGTTATGCTTAATATGGTGAAAATTAAACTATTAAACCTAATTGGAACACAAGGTTCATGGAATGTCACTTAGGATATTATCAGATGGATTTCTTGTCATCTTTTGGTATTATAAACTTCTAAAGGAAAAAAATAGCTACATAATAAGACAGTGTTTGCCAGTTTAAGATTTTCTTTGAGGGAAAGAGGATTATTGAGGAGCAGCAGTGATGGTTCTGAAGCCTACTCCAGTATAAAGTGTCTAGATAACCTAGGCAAGCTGCAGAACTGCTCTATGTCTTTTTTTCTCACTTTTGAAAATCATTATCAAATTATCTCCATATTATTGTGAGAACGAATAGATGGGCATTTACTAAAGAGAAGGAAAAAGTGAAAGACTAAGTGAAAGTGTTATGGTAGCTCCTCAAGACACTGTTTCCAGAATGAGTCTTCGATTTGAGTTTAAAATTCACAAAAAAGTGATTAAAAATAAAAAAAACTTAGCATTTTACCGTTTTTTCTCCTATACCCATTAGTTTATTATTAACTATATTGTTAAGCTTACATAAAATATAAAGATCATATGAAGGTCAAGAACTAGTCTTATTTTCCTTGTGGATAACAATTAAATAGATTAAAAACTTGAATATTGATTTTTGTGTATGTGTGGATTGTGCTGAGGACTGAACCCAAGGCTCCGCATGTGTCATGTGAATACTCTACTACTGAGCTACATCTCCAGGTTCTTCTTTTGTTCAAGTATTTAATTTTTGTTTGTTTGAGAAACTATATGTTAATTGTACAAGGAAGTTTGCATACATATGTACATCTAAGATACTTTGATCAACTATATTCCATCATTACTTTCTTAGTCATTTTCAAATATTTTTTTTTTGTGCTAGTCCTGGACTTTAATTCAGGACCTGGGCCTATCCTTTACCATTTTCACTTAAGGTTAGCGCTCTATCACTTGAGCCACAGCTACACTCTTAAACTTTTTTTGGTGGGTGGCTGGGGTCTCACAGACATTCCGCTCTGGACTAGCTTTGCACTGAAGTCCTTATATCTCAGCTTCCTGAGTAGTCAGGGTTAAAGGTGTGAACCCTTAGTGCCTAGCAAATATTTAAAATATAAGAATAGAGTAATTAAGCAATTTTCTTATGTATTCTCTCACTACTATTATAAATGATTCTCATTATAGATAGATCTATATATCCATAAAATGAATCTCTCTTTCTGTGTATATGTATACACACATATCACTGATTTCAGATTCTTGTCTTCCCCACTGTTTCTTTTATGCTTAGTATGTGTTATTGTGACCCTAAAGATACATTATGTGTCTTAGAAACTGGAGGTCTTTCCATGTCTTTAGTGGTTCTCACTCCCAACCTGGCAACACTCAAGTTTTTTTTTTTTTAATTTTTTGGCTAAAAGCTCTGCCCTCATGTATCGCAGATATAAATTAAGTGGAGCTCCAACTTGATATTTAATGGCTCATAGATGGTTCTGCTCGCTTGACTAAAACAAAATCCTTTTTTGCCCTGCCAGTTACACCTCCATTTCTATTCACGGTGCCATCATTTTCTCTGTTGCCCTGGAAATGATTTCATATTCCTCCCTCTCACTTTCTATTTTTCTTTGCACTCCCTCAATATTAGTCAGTGCTTAGTCACTTGGCAAAGATCTTGGAACCTGCTCCATGTTAAGGTTTTCCTGCATCTACCTCTGCTTTCCCCTCACTGTGACCTCTGAAGGTCATCACCGATCATCACACTCAGGTTCTCCCTAACAAACATCATCTCTGTCAAAAAGATCCTCTTTTGATCCTGATATTCTGCTGCTTAAATTCCCTCAACAATGCTTCAATTGCCTGAAAGTCCAAACTGATTAACCTAGATTAAGGTCCCTTAAGGTCTTCAGTCTCAATCTGTACTTACTTAATTATGTGTTTAGGGCTGGAATATGGCCTAGTGGCAAGAGTGCTTGCCCCCTATACATGAAGCCCTAGGTTCGATTCCTCAGCACCATATATATAGAAAAAGCCAGAAGTGGTGCTGTGGCTCAAGTTGGCAGAGTGCTAGCCTTGAGCAAAGCGAAGCCAGGGACAGTGTTCAGGCCCCAAGTTCAAGCCCCAGGACTGGCAAAAAAAAAAAAAAAAAAAAAAAAGAAAGAAAAAGAAAATAATTATGTGTTTATTTTAAGGTTTTAAATAACATACATTTGTTATGCAATGGGAATTTTGTTGTGACATTTTCATACATGCTTACAACCTACCACATCTACCCCCTTCCATTACTTTTTCTTCTTACAAATAAACTACTTTGACATACTGACCATATTCACCCTCCTTCACCCCTCTGTTGGCCCTCCACACTTCCTCTGACACCTGCCTCCCCACAGAACTTAATCTTCCCGTCATTCATTTTGTAGTGTATATACACTCTATAAAGTGGCTTCACCATGTTAGCCTCTACCACTGTTTAAACCTCTTGTCCTGTTACTCTGTTCACTCTTGTTCCAATACTTTACTAAATGTCTTCAGTATATTTTCAAGAACTTAAGTGTGGCCTGGCTATGTGGGTTAGTTTTTCTCTTCATAAGTAAAGCATATGCAAAGACTGTTACTCCAAAGGCCATGGGTTTTTAGGACACCAAGAAAGGAAAGAATAGGATTTGTAGTTACTGTTTCTGTTTTCCATCATATAAGTCTTCACTTCATAACATTTATTAAATGAAAATAGATCTGGAAAGGGAATTATAGCTCTGTAGTCACATTCTGTACTATTGTAAACTCATTGTTTCCTATATGCATATATAACAGCAATTCCCTTTGGGAAAGGCTCATTGGTCACCCCAGAGTCAGCTAAATATATTAAACATGCTTTATCTTGGAAAGGTCAGTGCTGAAAGCAGCCAAATAACTTAGTTCACTTGGAGGGTTTGAGAAATGTACTTGTCATTGTTTGGCAGATTGCCCTTCTTTGGTAGTCAGGGTCACATTCTCCGAAGCAACTACCCTTCCAATACACACCAGACAGGAAATGAATGCATCCAGGGGATATGGTTTCTGGATTGTCTTCTCCAATCCTCAACTGTCTCACTTCTTCCCCTTCCCATATCTCCTCTCTGTCTTCCTGTTTCCTCCTGTATCTGTCCTCTATCTCCTTTTTCCTTTTCCTCTATGCTCATTCTTCTCTCTTCCTTCTTCCTTCTTACCCTTTTTGTTTTCTTTCTGTTCTGCCCAGCCCCCTTTCCTCTTAGCAGTTCTTGACATCCCCTTAACAGCCGACTCATAGGTGTAAACCTTTCTTCTAGAGCCGTAAGTAATTAGTGGAAGTGAATCTAGGCATCCCAAAATAATAGTGGGAATGAGGATTCTGAGATTCTTGGGCAGATAGTTGGAGGGAGATGGAGTCTGTCAGGTAAACTGGACATGTGAAGCTAAGTTGCTCAGCTTCAGATTTTCACTGCTCATCAGGGATATCTCTTGTCAGTCTCATGGAACCCCAAGGTTGTTTCCCCTATTGTCAGGAAATGCCATGAGCTATTTCCTACCTTGATCTTTTCCTCCTTCACTTGAGTTAGTTGCTTCACCATTACTAACTTAGAGAAAACTGAAGAAAGAAAAGCCCTCCTGGGAATAGTTCTTTAAGCGTTATATTTCCTACTTTGTTAAGGACTAGTTTGTTAATTGTTTTGGTTGTTTTTTGGTTTTTTTTTTGGCCAGTCCTGGGCCTTGGACTCAGGGCCTGGCTTCTTCCTGCTCAAGCCTAGCCTAGCACTCTGCCACCTGAGCCACAGCGCCCCTTCTGGCTGTTTTCCATATATGTGGTGCTGGGGAATCAAACGGAGAGTTTCATGTGTAGGAGGCAAGCACTCTTGCCACTAGGCCATATTCCCAGCCCCGTTTTGGTTGTTTTTAGTTCCAGTATCATAACTTTGTATTTTTATGATGCTTTTGCATTTTCTAAATTTGCATTCATCTACTATCTAACTTGAAAAGCCTCTTTTAAATTAATTACAATGAACTTTGGTATCTCCGTGTCCAGAATCCAGAACCAGAGCTCAGATATTTCAATGGCTTTTTAAATTAACCTGTTGACTTGGAGTGTTGTGATTTTGAGTCCCAAACTGCACTTGGTCATTCTCCATACATGATGGACACTTTTTTCCCCCTTCTCTGTCCCTTGACTTACCTGAATTAAGCTGATGTAGACATTTACTAGACATTTTTACATGAATTTAGGGAACAATTACTTGATTATTTTATAAGGCATTTCATAAACAGACTTTTGAGTTTTTTGTTTGGCTTGAACTCAAGAGCCTGGGCAATAGTCCTTGAGCTTCTTTTGCTTAAGACTAGCATTCTACTATTTGAGCCACAGTGTCACTTCTGGCCTTTTCTGGTTTTGTATGTGGTACTTCTGGAGCTTCATGCTTGCTAGGCAAGCACTCTACCACAGACACATTCCAGGTTCCACCTTTTGTTTTTTTTGTGTGTAACCCCTTTTATATTCCTTCATCTTTTTTCCCATAACCTTTATTTTAATAACCATCCTGTATCCTTTAGTCAAGGATTTTTTTTCTTCAACCTGCATCTTTTTCTTAAAATTTTATATCTTAAGTAACTTGTACCAAAAGTAATTTTAGTTTCTTTATCTCTCCATCTTTCTCTGTTAAAAACATAATTAGGATTGGGACGTAGCCTAGCAAGTACAACACCTTGGGTTCGATCCTCAGTACAAAAAAGAAAAGACCCCCCCCAAAATTATAGTTAAAGACTTATATGTAGCTGGGCACCTGTGGCTCACACCTGTAATACTAGGAACTCAGGAGGCTGAGGTCTGAGGAGTGCATTTGGAAGCCAGCCTGGGCAGGAAATTTCCTTGGACTCCCCCAATTAACCAATAGAAAAACTGGGAATGGAGCTGTAGTTCAAGTGGTAGAGCCTTGGGCAAAAAAGATAAGGGACACAGTGCCCAGACTCTTGTGTTCAATGCCCCTATATTTGCACAAAAAAGGAAGGAAACTTAATTAGATATCTTAAAACTGACTTCACCTTCACAGTTGATATTTTAGACAAAGGAACTTTATTCTCTCAGTAACCTAGCACTTAGATACCAACAGTGCTCACATATTCCTTTTATAGAGAGTTCTACTATTTTTACACATTTTATCCCTAGTCTGCAAGGTGGCATATGAAGGTGTACTTCAGAAAATGAGTAAGCATCTATCTTATTTCCCTAATTACCATCATTTCATGCCTATGCAATGCAAATAGTCTGAAGAAAAGCAGCCACCTTGATCATGGGCTTATCCCAGGACCACAGGCTTTGTGCTGCCAACGGAGAGCTGTTTCCATTCAGAGAACACTCGCCTACTGTGCATTTTTTCTCTCTGCTGAAGTCCAGCCTGTCCCTTGGGAACTGCCCAGTTCTGTTTTGTAGTTGCCAACTAAAGAAAATATCTGAAGTACAAAATTAAATAGAGTTGTTATATAAGGAATTGTTTTAAGGGTAATTTCAATGATTTGGATGTTTAGTAGTGGATGATTTTTGTATTCTGGAAAGTTGGGGCATGTGGAAATGACTTGCTTATATAAGCCTACTTTTAAGATTGGGGTGTGGCTTAAATGGTGAAGTACTTGCCTACTGAGTTCAGCACACTAGGTTCAATCCCCAGTACTGAAGACTCGGATGTATAGCTTTTGAATTGATATCCTATTACACTGGCAACTTTCTTTTTCAGTTTACCTTTTCATGAGTTCTTCTATATGACAGGCATAAAGATGAATTAGAGTCCCTTATATTCTTAACATAATATGGAAAGGTGAGTTTTGACTAACAATTGTAAAAGGCTCTGAAAAGTGCTCTCTGATGACAGTCCAGAAATGTGCTTGCTTGGTGTCCAGATACTTTTCCTATTCTTTTTTTTTTTGTAATTTATTGATTAATTAACAAAATTTTTTTTGACAAGGTGTTGTGCAAAAGAGGTACAGTTACATAGTAGGGCAGTGTGTACATTTCTTGTGCTATCTTACACCCTGTTTTTCTTTCCCTTCCCTAGGTCAGGTAGACATATATACAATACACAATGTACCGAGAACATATACAGTAGCCACGTGGCCTACGCCCAAGAAAATTCGCCTAGGGCTTTAAATGTAATGTCGACATTAGACAATAGGTCTAGAGTGGTCTTATGTGAATGTACATACATAGCTTTTGAGCTATTGTATTCCACTGAGAGGTCAATTTTTGACCTTTATATGTTGAGTGGTTGTTTGGTTTTAGTTACATAATGTTGGGTCGCTGACCCAATACTGTGGGAAATACCATTTGACAAGCAGTTTTTGGTTTCACAGACCTGGTCTCTACTGTCTCTCTGTCACCCCATCTTAACAGTCATATATCAGGGAGATCATGCCCCTTTGTTTTCTGTGTTCTAGGCTTGTCTCGCTCAACATTATTTGTTCAAGTTCTGACCATTTCCCTGCAAATAACAATATTACACCATTCCTAATCTCTATGTAGTATTCCATTGTGTATAGGTACCATATTTTTGTGGATCCATTCATCTGTGGAGGGGCATCTGGGCTGATTCCATATTTTGGCTATTGTGAACTGTGCAGCGATAAACATGGAAGTACAAATGTCATTTTGATATCTTGGGACCTGCTGTTCAGGATAGATGCCTAGGAGTGGTATGGCTGGGTCATAGGGTAGGTCTGTATTGAGATTTTTGAGAAACCTCCATACTGATCTCCAAAGTGGTTGTACTAATTTGCACTCCCACCAACAATGGAGAAGGGTTCCTCTTTCCACAGCCACTCCAGCATTTCTTGTTGCCTGAATTCAGAGTATAGGCCATTCTAACTGGAGTGAAGTGGTATCTCAGGGTTGTTTTTATTTGCATTTCCTTTACTACCAAGGATGTTGAACATTTCCTCATGTGTTTCTTTGCCATTTTTATCTCTTCTCTTGTGAAGTCTCTCTTTGGCTCCTTTGCCCATTTCCCAATTGGTTTACTGGGCTTGGAGGGGCTTAGTTTTTTGAGTTCTCTGTAGATGACAGATATTAGGCCTTTGTCTGTTGCTGTGCTGGTAAATATCCTTTCCCATATGGTTGGCTGTCTTTCTATTTGGTGGCTATGTCCTTAGCTGTGCAGAAACTTTTTAATTTGTAGTAGTCCCATTTGTCGAGTCTCTCCCATATTTGTTGTGCCCCTGGGACTATATTCAGGAAGTTCCTTCCTGTGCCTATAAGTTCTAGTGTCTTTCCTACTCTGTCCTTCAGTAGTTTCAAGGATTCAGGTCTGATATTGATGTCTTTGATCCATTTTGAGTTGATCTTGGTACATGGTGATAGGCTTGGGTCTACCTTGAGCTTTCTGCATATGGCTGCCCAGTTCTCCCAGCACCAGTAGTTGAAGAGGCTATGTTTATTCCATTGTATGTCATTAGCTCCTTTGTCGAATATCAGCTGACTGTAAGAGTGCAGTTTTATTTCCGGATCTTCAATTCTGATCCATTGGTCTTCCAGTCTGTTTTTATACCAATACCAGGCTGTTTTTGCCCTATAATAGAGCTTGAAGTCTGGTATTGTGATATCTCCTGCACTGCTTTTTTTTGCCTAGAATTGCTTTGGCTATTCTAGATCTTTTGCTGTTCCATATGAATTTATGGATTGCTTTCTCTATTTCAGTGAAGAGTGTAACTGGAATTTTGATAGGGATTGCATGGAATTTGTATAACAGTTTGGGCAATATGGCCATTTTCACTACATTGATTTTGCCTACTGATGAGCATGGGAGGTCTTTCCATCTCCTTGTGTCTTCTTTTATTTCCCTTATTAGATTTTTATAGTTCTCATTAAATAGGTCCGTCACGTCCTTGGTTAGGTTGATCTCTAGGTACTTTATTCTTTTTTTGGCTACTGTAAATGGAATTGTTTCCATAATTTCCTTTTCTGCTTGTACATTGATGGTGTACAGAAAAGCTGCTGACTTTTGTGGATTGATTTTGTATCCTGTTACTTTGCCAAAATGGTTTATTAGGTGTAGGAGTTTGGGGACTGAGTTTTTTGGGTCCTTCAGATATAAGATCATGTCGTCTGCGAATAGGGATAGCTTGATTTCTTCCTTGCCAATGTGGATCCCTTTTATGTCCTCCTCTTGCCTTATTGCTATGGCTAGGGATTCCAGCACTATGTTGAAAAGAAGTGGGGAGAGTGGGCATCCTTGTCTTGTTCCTGAGTTTAGGGGGAATGATTTAAGTTTCTCTCCATTTAATACGATGTTAGCAGTTGGTCTGCTGTATATGGCTTTTATTGTTTTGAGGAATGTTCCATCTATTCCTGTTCTCTCCAGAGCTTTTAATAAGTATGAATGTTGTATTTTGTCAAAGGCTTTTTGGGCATCGACTGAGATAACAATGTGATTCTTGATTTTAGTTCTGTTTATGTGGTGAATTACATTGATTGATTTATGGATGTTGAACCATCCTTGTGACTGTGGGATGCAGCCTACTTGGTCATGATGTATAATTTTCTTGATCAGATTCTGGATCCTGTTAGTTAATATTTTATTGAGGAGCTTTGCGTCTGTGTTCATTAGTGATATTGGTCTGTAGTTCTCTTTTTTTGTTGGGTCTTTGCTTGGTTTGGGAAGGAGTATGATATTAGCTTCATAGAATGAGTTTGGGATTTCTCCCTCTGTTTCTATTTCTCGGAACAGTTTGAGGAGTATTGGTATTAGCTCCTCACTAGAGGTTTTATAGAATTCGTTGGTGAATCCATCTGGGCCTGGGCTTTTCTTTGTTGGGAGGTTCTTGATTACCCCCTGTATCTCGTTGTAAGTTATTGGTTAATTTAGTTGATTTATTTCTTCTTGGTTCAGTTTGGGCAGTTTATACTTCTCTAAGAATTGATCCATTTCTTTACAATTATGTTTTTTAGTGAGTAGAGGTTCTGGAAATAGTTCCTTATGATTGTTTGAATATCGTGTGTACTTGTAATTTTTCCGGTGGAGTCCCTGATTTTACGTATATGAGTCTCTTCTCTTCTTTTTTTTTGTAAGTCTTGCGAGGGGTCTGCCAATTTCATTTATTTTCTCAAAGAACCAGCTTTTTGTCTTATTTATTTGTCGAATGGTCTTTCTATTTTCAATCAGATTTATCTCTTCTTTAATCTTTGTGATCTCTCTCCTCCTAGTCATTTAGATTTGATCATTTCTTGTTTCTCTGGTTGTTTTAGTTTCATCGTGAGGTTATTCACCTGCTCTGTTTAGATTCTTTTAATGTGAGTGCTGAGGACAATGATCTTGCCCCTCAGTACTGCCTTAGCTGTGTCCCACAGGTTTCTTTGTGATGTATATTCATTGTCATTGTGGCTTATGAATTTGTTGATTTCATCTTTAATTTGGTCTGTGGCCCAAGTGTTGTATAACAGTGTGGGGTTTCGCCTCCGAGAATGTGGATAGCCTCTGTGGTAACTGTTGTTATTGAGGGTTACCTTTAATCCACTGTGGTCAGATATAATACATGGGATATGATGTCAATACTTTTGTATTTGCTGAGGTTCTTTGTGTGGGCTATGACATGGTCTATTTTGGAGTATGATCCATGAGCTGCTGAGAAGAAGGTGTATTGGGTCTCTGTAGGGTGGAAGATTCTGTATAGATCTGTCAGATCCATTTGGGATACGGTGTTACTTAGGTCCTCAACTCCCTTGCTAATCCTCTGGGTGTTGGCTCTGTCTCTTGGAGAGAGTGGGTTATTAAAGTCACCCACTATGATTGTGTTTGGGTCTACCTTGTTCTGTAGTTCTGTGAGAATTTGCTTGACATATGTAGGGCCTCTTTTGTTCGGTGAGTATACATTTATCACCGTGATGTCTTGATTCGGGATTTTTCCTTGTATTAAAATGTAGTGACCTTCTTTGTCTTTTTGAGTTGATTTTAGTGAGAATTCCAGCTTGTCTGAGATCAGGATGGCTACTCCTGCCGCTTTGGTAAGTGCGTTTGTTTGGAAGATCTTGCTCTATCCTTTCATTCGGAGCCTGTTTTTATCCCTTGCTGTAAGGTGGGTCTCTTGTAGACAACAGATGGCAACTTTTTGTTTGCAGATCCATTCTGCCAGTCTGCTCCTCTTTATCGGAGAGTTTATACCGTTTATATTCAAAGAGATCAAGGATAAGAGTACTTTTTCTCCATCCATTTTCTTGTTGGGCTGTTTTTTCCTCTTTTTTTTTTTTCTTGTCTTTAGTGAGTTGCTTTTCATGTTGGGCTCTGGCTATTGTAGTTTCTTTCTGTTTCTCTCTGTGTGTCCTGTACAGCTTCCGTTGGGTGGGTTCCCCTCTTAGAATTCGCTGTAGGGCTGGTTTTTTATTCACATACTCCTTTAGATCCTCTTTGCTATGGAAATATCTGGTTTTCCCCTAGAATATGAACTCCAGCTTCGCTGGATATTTTATTCTCAGTTGGCAGTGGTTGGCCTGTAGAACTTGGATGGTGTTCTTCCATTTTCTTCGCGAGTGGTAGGTTTGTGTGGAGAGGTCTGCTGTTATTCGGATCCTCTTCCCATTGTAATAAATTTCTTTCTTTGCTTTGGCTGCATTCAAAATTTGCTCTATTCCTGAGACTTGAAGTCTTGAATATTATGTGCCTTGGTGTGGCTTTTCTGGGGTCTGGTCTGCCAGGTGTCCTATAGGCTTCGGTTACCTGGATGGGTCCCTTGTGAGATTGGGGAAGTTTTCTGCAATAACTTTATTGAAAATATGTTGAAGCCCTCTGCTCTGGTATTTGGCTCCTTTTTCTATTCCAATTATGCGCAGATTATATCTCTTGTCTTTGTCCACAAGCTCCTGGATTATTCTCCCCTGGAGTTTTACCGTTTCTTGGAGTGTGGTAATTTTTTGGTTCTTATCGGCTGCATCATTGTCCGAGAGAGATTCTGGATTCAATATGGTTAATTCTTTGTGCTGTGGATTTGAGTGTGTCGTTTATGGATATCAGAGAGCTATTTATGGTTGCCAGATCAGCTCTGATCGTGGAAATTTCTTCCTTTAAAGAGTTGTATTTTAACTCTATTTTTTCATGCATTTCACTTCTCAGGATGTTAAGGTCTTCTTTAACGGAGGTTTGCACTGTATCCATTTTTGCTTCCATTTCTTTCTTGGCTTCCTGGATGTCCGAGACTTCCACTCTAAACTCCTGGAATTGTTTTCTGATTTCGTTTCTGAGCCTTTCCATCATTTCTGCTAACATAACCTCAGCTGATTTTTTATTATCCATCTCCTCTTCTGTCGTGCTGCTCTTTGGCGCTGGCGAGTTGGCTTGCCCTTTGATGAAATGTGTTATATTTCTTTGTGATTTGCGCATCTGGAGATCTGTGGGTAGCTTCCCTGGTTTGGCATTGTGCTGGTTCCCGCTGGTCCATCATTGGGAGACTTGTGTCCTGGCTCTGGGTTTGAGTTTGGCTGTTGAACCTTACTGCCCAATGGGTGAGCGTGACCATCTCGGTTGTTGCCGGGGTGGTCACCCTCCCTGCACTCGGGGGTGGGTAGGTTCTGTGTCTTTCTCTGTGGTATAGTGTCTTGCCGCTGTGTTATGCTGACCCTAGTGTGCCCCTGGTGGGGGTTTGCTGGTCGCTGATTCAGCGTTCTCTCTTCTTTGGTTCTTTTTTCCCCACTCTGTATCTTGGTCAGAGGAGCTCACCTCTCAGGTGGTTTGTCCTCCTGTGTGGATTGCTCTGGGGCCGGTGTTGTTGAAGGGCGGCCCACCCACTTGTGCAAATGTGCCAAACTGAGTGGGAGCTGCCGTTGGGCTGCTCTGCCTTGGGGGGGGGGCGCCCTTCCCACCTGTGCAACGTGGGCCTTCCACAGCAGGTGCTGCCGCTGGGGGGCGCTGCCCACCTGTGCGGGGTACACCTACCAGATGGAGCCCCGGGTTGTTGGGATGTGTTTTTTCCCTCCCACGAGTTTGCTGTGGGGGGCGGTATGTGTGGGCCCCAGTGGGATCAAGTGTCCTGGCACGGGTTAGCGCACACAGACTGCGCCTCCACTGTGAGGGGGAGCGTGTGATCGGGCCCAGGTGTCCCTGCTGGGCTGGTATTGCCCACCAGCGTTCCTGTGACTTTAATTGAAAAAGTCCGTGAGTCGCCTCATGTTGGGCTTCCAATGTCTACTGGTCCCTGGGCCCCTGTTGGGAAGGGGGGTAGGGCCAGTGCGGTGGGTTCAGGCTCCTCTGCTGCCTTGGTGCTGCTCCGCCCCTCCCCTGCTAGCTCCTGTGTCCTCTCAGAGTCTGAAGGGACCTTTTGCAGCCTGATTTGGGGGTTATTTGTTCCCTCGGGGTGGGGAGGGGGAGGGAGGGAGTTCTAGCTTCTTTGTAGGGTTTGGGTCTCTGATAGCTGTTCTCCTGTTGGGGGAGGGGGTAATGGGGTACTTACTGGTCCTGGATTTTGTGTGTGTGTGTCCCACGCTGCTGTTGGCCCTTTGGGGGTGGGGTGCTGGGCGGTCGTTTGGTGGTGGCCGCCCCGGCTCTCCCCTTCTGCGCTGCTCGGTTCCCCAGGTCCCGACCCTGTCGCCACTGTCTTGATTGTTCCGCGCTCCCCCTGGGGTCCGTGGAGTCCCGCTGTCTGGACTCTGCGCTCCTGGCATGACTTTTCCACTTTTCCTATTCTGATCTCTGAGAAGTTGGCATGGATGAGCCAGCACTAAAACCATGCACCTACCTGTGCTTTGTTTTATCTTTAACCCATAGCAGATAAAAGACCCTGAAAGCAACATGTTAACCTGAACTATTCTCTATCTGCACTATATATTAAAAAAAAACAACAAAACCCACTTAATTTTGATGGAGAACATTTTTGTGCTGATTGGGTGTGTGTGTGTGTGTGTGTGTATGTGTGTGTGTGTGTGTGTGTGTCTGTCTGTGTGTCTGTGTGTCTGTTCTTAGGGATCAAACTTATGGCTTCATAGCTTCTTATATGATGGATAAGCACTGTACTACTGAGCTATACCTCTAGCCATGTGGTCATATTTTTTATCTTTTGAAAGGATAAAACTTTGGTTATTTATATATATATTAAAGTTTAGATCTTATCATTTATACATGCACATATTTTGACTCTATTATCAAGCTCTGCTGTAGAAAAAGGGTAGAGCTGTGATTACAGGCTGCTGTTGTTTGCTTCAGGGCAGGTGTTGGTTCCTTTACTCAACCTTGTATTATTATTAGTATTAATATCATGCGTGTGTGTGTGTGTGTGTGTGTGTGTGTGTGTGTGTGTGTTGGGGGGGGCATCAGCTCAGCACCTGGCATTCTCCCTTCACTTTTATCACCCAAGGCTGGCACTCTTCCATTTGAGCCATAGCTCTTCTTTTGGCTTATTGTTGGTTAATTGAAGCTGTCCCACAAAGTTTCCTGACTGGGCTGGCTTTGACCTGTGATTCTCAGAGCTCAGCCTCTTGAGCAACTAGGAGTACAGCAGTGAGTCACTGACACTGAGCTTGTATTTAAATTTTCTTACAAAAGACTTTTGCTGAATGAACATTAAGTTACTTCTTACCCAGAATCATTTTGGTTTGATGGGAGAGAGCCAGGGTTGATGATTTACTGATGCCAAGTATGACTGCATAAAGCTTTATTAAATAGGGCGTGTCTTGGTTGCGAATTTTAATTTTAATTTTGGATTTGTGGGTTTCAAGATAATTGCCAGAAAGCAGGATGCTTATTACATAGCAATCCACATAGCCAGTTTTTGTCTAGTTGAGAAGACATTTGGCGGTTATGACACAATAAATGAAGCTGAATTTGATTTAAAAGTTAAAATGAATGCATTTTGTCTTAATGGTTGGGTTTGTTCATTATAGCAATTGTAAATGTTTCTTTTGTGAGAAGAATTTAAGTGACAGTGCTTAATGAGATGAAATGGTCATGACATGGCATTGGTTTCATGCTGTCTTTGTCTCCCTGTGTGCTGTTTTTCTTCTTCTATATCTCAATCCATTTCTTAAGAGGAAAGTCTGTGGGCCTCTTTCTCTACATTCTTTTTCTAAATTCTTCATCTTATTGCCCCTGAGGTACTGTCCCTCAGGGCTTACTCTTTGGTTCTCTTGTCTCTGATATTACTCCAGGTTTAAACTCAGGGCCTGGCCACTGCTTCTTAGCTTTTTAAATCAAAGCTGACATCCTGACACTTGAGCCAGACCTCAACGTCTGGATTTTTGGTGGTTAATTTGGAGATAAGAAACTCATGACCTTTCCTGCGTAGGCTGGCTTTGAACCATGATCCTCAGATCTCAGCCTCCTGAGTAAGTAGGATTACATGTATAAGCCACTGGCACCAGCAAAACCTCAACCTCTCCTCTTGGCTCCAGAGGGCCAATTAGGTGTCTAACAGACATCTCAAACTAACACACTGAAGACAGAACTCTGGTACTCAGTAAATACCGAATTTGCCTTCAGTTCCCTACTTTCTGGCATCTTCTGTCCATGCACTAAAAAACACAATCTGAGCTTCCTTCTCCAGGGTTCCTTGTCTTTTACCAGCAAAGCTGCCAACTCTTTTTGCTCATTTTCCTGATTTTTTTTCAGATCTACCCACCTTCTTCCTGCAGGTCAGGATTACTACTGGGCTGCTGCAAGTTTTTTTTTTTTTCCTTTGCTTTACGTGTTTCATTTTTCTCTTCCTTTTAGTTTCCCGAAAGTGTTTGAAAGTGTAACTAAAAATCTGAGGTTTTTACAGGTGTGAAAAGTCTGTTTAATTTTCTCCAAGCTTCTGCACTGTTATTTTATACTACTCCTAGATGGCTCTCTCTACTCCACCACACCTCTTTTCTTAACTCCTGAGAGGAAATTCTCTGCTGCTCAGTATCTCTTTGCCTTATCCTGTGTGCTCCCCTTCTCCTGGTCATCCCACTCTGTCAAGTCCACCTTTTCTGCCCCCATAAACCCTCTTCTAATTCTGCTCTTCCCAATTTACTGTGAGTTCCTTGGAGATAATTGCCCTCCAAAACTTTATGAGAAAGAAGTCTCTCTTCCTCATTTGTAGAAGATCATTCTGCTAATATATCTCTGGGGTGAGGATGTGGCTCTGGTGGTGGAGTGGCTGCAGAGCAAGGTCAGGGCAGTTGTCCTTAGGCAGAGCCCTGAGTTCAAACCTTCGTACTACCAAACCCAACCAAACAACCGAACACATGTACACATCCATGGATGCTCATAGGCTGGCAATATGGCCTAGTGGCAAGAGTGCTTGCCTCATATACATGAAGCCCTGGGTTCGATTCCCCAGTACTACATATACAGAAAACAGCCAGAAGTGGCGCTGTGGCTCAAGTGGCAGAGTGCTAGCCTTGAGCAAAAAGAAGCCAGAGACAGTGCTCAGGCCCTGAGTCCAAGCCCCAGGAATGGCAAAAAAAAAAAAAAAAGGGATGCACATATACATAAAGAATTAAGGAACTTTCTTCCCTCCATTCCTTGGAGATAACTCTCCATTAGTTAAACAGTTTTCCCTTCCTATTACCAAATAATCTCTTTGAGTCAGTTAATTGGTTCCTTCATGCTTTGTTGGCTACTTTCTTCCCTCCAGGGGAAAGAGAGCCCCTGAAGCTGGTCTAGCCCGGTGCCTGGTGCAGACAGCAGAGATAGATGTTCAATCCGCATCTTTATTTGAATGAATAGAGAGGAATTACGGATAAATACTTCTTTGTATGTATAGACTTTGACTCCTCACTATTTTGTCTTCAATTTCTTTTACTTTGATAAGGAATAGTGGGCCTATTCTTTTATTGAAAATTCACTAGGTTAATGTTGTGTGGAACAATTTATTAGGTTATCCAGGTGCTAGCAGTTCAGGCCTGTAATCTAGCTACTTAGGAGGCTGAGATCTTAGGATCACAGTTCAAAGCCAGTCCAGTCAGGAAAAGCCATGAAGCTCTTATCACTAACTAACTACCAAAAATCAGAAGTGGTGCTGTGGCTCGAAGCAAAATAGCTCAGGGACAGTGCTCAAGCCTCAAGTTCAAGCCTGAGGACTGACAAAACAAACAAAATACCCAATTTATTAGTCTAACGTAAAAAAATTAAAGTACAACAATCCTAGAAATTCTTTTTCAGTCCTGGGGCTTGGGGCCTGGGTGCTTTCTTTGAGCTTTTTCACTTAAAGCTAATGTTTTACCACCTTGAGCCACAGCACCACTTCTGGTATTCTGGTAGTTAATTGGAGATAGGAGTCTCATGGACTTTCTTGCTGGCGCTGGCTTTGAATCATGATCCTCAGATCTCAGCTTTCTGAGTAGTTAGGACTATAGGCATGAACCACCAGTGCCCAGCATCTCTACCCCCCTCCCTCCACTAATGGAAAACAATTATATTTAGAATGACCACAGGTTATAATAATTTATTTAGAATCACTTGTTTTGCTTAGGATTCAGAACAGAAGATGCAGATCAGAACACCTAGGTATGGTGAGGGGAAAGAAGTTAAGAAGTTCTGGCCCTCTGTGGCACACCAGGTAGCTGTAGCTATAGCTGTTGTACTGGTAATATACTGTACACTTCAGTGAGAATGGACTTGGTATGCTTTCATCATAAAGAAAGCGTACATTTTTTAAGGAGATAAGATATGTTTGCCCTGATTTAAGCAATACATAAAGCATACACATATCAAAACTTCACACAATGCCCTTTAAATAAAATGCATAAAAAGTCAACAAAAGCCAGAATCCAACTTCCCTGACTAGTTCACTAGCCCACATGTGTTTTATGAGTGTGCTTGAACAAGAGAGAGAGAGAGAGATAGATAGATAGATAGAGAGAGATTTGTAGTATTGGGATTTTAACTCAGGGCCTGTGTCATGTGTCATGGCTGCCATTCAACTTTATGAAATATACTTATAGCCTGGCATCTTTCTGATTAATTGGAGATGGAGTCTCAGCCTTTTCTGGCATCTGAGATCCTTTAATCTCAGCTTCCTGAATACTAGGCATATGCTTTTGTGTCTGTGTGTGCTTTCTGGAGACCAGATCTCACTATTTTTCCCAGCCTTGTCTAAAATTTGAGATCCGTCTGCCTTAGACCTTTAGCATTGAGATGATAAGTGTATACTACTACACATGGTTGCTAGAAAATTGTGTGTGTGTGTGTGTGTGTGTGCGCACATGCGTGCATGTGTCTGTCTGTCTGTCTGCTGGTACTAGGACTTGAACTCCGGGCCTTACTCTTTCCATTGGCTTTTTCATTCATGGCTGAGTTCTATCCTGGAGTCATACTCCCAGTCTGGCATTTTACTAGGTAATTAGGGATAAGAGTCTATTGGATTTTTTTGCCTGACTTCAAATCTTGATCCTCATATCTTAGTGTCCTGAGTAGCTATGGTTACAATGAGAGACACGGCTGCACAGAAACCAGCAAGTGTTTGTAAATATAATTTTATTGTTATTATTAAGAGGGGTTATCGTTTCATAAGTCAAGTCCTGAGAACATTTTTTTTTTTTTTGGACAATGTTACCCCTTCCTTTCCTTTTCCCAGTTTCGCCCTTTTGTCTCTGCCCATGAATTACATAGTTCCTTTTCTACATGGTGTATACTGAATGCCATGAATGCATTTATTCACCCTTCTTCCTTCCCTTTGTGCAATCCTCTTTGCTACCTCCTAAAAAGACAAAACAGCAACAACGAAAGCACCACCACTACCACCAGCAGAACTCATGTTTCTATTTCCTAGAATTCATTTTGATAAACAGTATTTTAAATGTTCAGAGGTGTTACACCTTTGGGTTCCTCCTCTAAGGGTATCCTCCTTTAGTCTGTTTGGGAATGCCTAGAGTCCTGTATAGGTTATCATGGCCAGTTGTATTTGGTATCTAGCTCACATATGAGAGAAACGTGTGGTTTTTCTCTCTGAGTTTGTCTTACCTCACTAACTATTATTCGTTCTAGGTCTATCTGCTTTCCCAGCAAATCATATAATCTTATTCTTTGTAATGGATGAATAAAAAATTCCATTGTGTATAAGCACCACATATTTTATCCACTCATCTTTTATCAGGCATCTAGGCTCTTTCCATAATTTAGCTACTGTGAATAATGCAGCAATGAACACAGATGTGCAAGTGTCTTTACTATATATCTTGTCTTATAATGTTCTGGCTAGATGCCCAAAAGTGGTATGACTGGATCATTGGGAATTTCTATGTTTAGTTTTCTTGAGGACCTTCCAAACTACTTTCCAGAGTGGTTGTATTAGTTTTCATTCCCACCAACAGTACAGTAGGGCTCCTTTCCCCCCACCTCCCTGCCAGTATTTGTTGTTCAAATTCTTGATGTTGGCCAATCTAACTGGGGTGTGACACAATCTCAGGGATGTTCAGCATTTCCTCATGTGTTTATTTGCCATTCTTCATGTTCTGACAAGTCTCTCTTCAGCTCGTTTGCCCATTTACTGTTTGGTTTATTATAGTTTTGGGGTATATTAATGTTTTGAGTTCCTTGTACATTTTTGGATATTAGGCCTTGTGGGATATATCCAGCAAAGATTTTTAAGTGAATGTAACAACTTGTTTTATGATGTTATCAAGATCAACAAAGAATTCTACATAATGCATGCATATGTATATCTGAGTGAATTTTGAGAATTATGAGTAGTAAGTGGCTTTTAAATGTATTTGTGGATAATATCAAGACAGTGATTGCTTCTCATGAGTATTAAGATATTGCTTAAATTTTGTCTCATTTAAAATATTGTCCTTTTATGTATTTTGACAGAATGTTTCTCCTGGTGGGAGCTCCGAAAGCCAACACTACCCAGCCAGGGATTGTGGAGGGAGGCCAAGTGCTCAAATGTGATTGGTCTTACAGCCGCCGCTGCCAGCCCATTGAATTTGATTCAACAGGTACGTGTTTTAGCTTTGCTTCTGTTTCTTAACTCACATAATTTGATTAAAAAGTTAAGTTCAGTAAAGTAATGAATATAATCACATTTATCAAGAAAGTTATATAAAAGGTTTTTGAGCTGGTTATTAGCTCATGTCTGAAATTCTCTCTGTTCAAGAGGCTGAGATCTGAGGATTTTGGTTCAATGTTAGTCCAGGTTGGGCTGGGAATGTGGCTTAGTGGTAGAGCACTTGCCTAGCATGCATGAATCCCTGGGTTTGATTCCTCAGTACCATATAAACAGAAAAAACTAAAGTGGCAAAGTGGCTCAAGTGGTAGAGTGCTAGCCTTGAGAAAAGAAGCTTAGGGACACTGCCTGAGTTCAAGCCCCACGACTGGCCAAAAAAAAAAAAAAAAAAAAGAAAAGAAAAGAAAAGAAAGAAAGTTAGCTTAGGTAGAAGAGACTGTGACTAGAAAAATGCTGGATTGGAAGCATGACTTATGACTTATGTGGTAGAGTACCAGTTATGAGCAAACAAACAAGCTGAGAGAGAGTGCTAAGCTAGTGCTAGTCCCAGAGTTCAAGTCCTGGGACCAACAAGCACAAAAAATGTAGTGGTTTATGTGATTGTTCCTGCAGCCTTGGTCATATAAAAGCATTAAAAATATTTTACATTTCTGTTGTTTTAGATATCTTCCAGTTTGAACTGATAATGTCAGCATGTACAATTCTGGGGAAAATCTATTAGGATATTTTTGGATTTGTTCTAGAGGAAGTTGATAGGCACAGGAAAGCTTTTGTTGCGTTTCTGTCAGCTAAATTGAAGCATGGCTCACTGACTACTGTAGAACAACTCAGTAATGACGAATACAGCTAGGCCATGGGTTGTACTACCAAAACCGGTTGAGAAATCTTTTGTATTCTAATAGGTTTAGAAGACTTAACAAAAGCCCTTTATTAAAAATTTATTGGGGGGGCTGGGGATATAGCCTAGTGGCAAGAGTGCCTGCCTCGGATACACAAGGCCCTAGGTTCGATTCCCCAGCACCACATATGCAGAAAACGGCCAGAAGCGGCGCTGTGGCTCAAGTGGCAGAGTGCTAGCCTTGAGCGGGAAGAAGCCAGGGACAGTGCTTAGGCCCTGAGTCCAAGGCCCAGGACTGGCAAAAAAAAAAAAAAAAAATTTTATTGGGAAAATTACATGACATGTTTCTGATAACTGGGTCATTTTATTCCCAGAGATGTATTTATATCAATGAAATCAAGATTATAAGAGAAAAATAGCTTTTAAGGATGATGAAAAATGTATGTTTTATATTTATACCAGTGAAATTGCACAACTTTACACATACTTAGATTGCTGTATATATATATATATGCATATATTTATTTGTGGAAGTGTAGAGGACCATCAAAGAAATAATGTAATATTTCTTCTAATAGTTTTTTTTTAATGATTCTATTTTCTTAGCTTTCACCGAGTGCTTTCAGATAAGCCTTAATAAAAAGAATCCCCTTTCTCCTGCCATTATTTCCTGCTAGCTGTAAAATGTATCATTTCTGGGAACTGTAGTATCAGTGAATAAAAATCACCCAGTGAACTGTTCTATTTGACCTGGGGGGAAGGCTATGATGACTGTAGTCCCAGCTGTTAATTAGAACTAGGTCACTGGTTTTTATAGGCTTTTCTCCCCATTTTAAGCTACTTATATTAGGTCCTGTGTTTTTTTTCCCCCTCATACATCATTAATACTTGGAAAATCCTGAGTTTGTAAACAGGCTCACTTTTTACACAAATGGAGAAATGCCTGTTATTCACTATATGATATGTAGGTCATTCAGAATATTATGGGTCATAACATTTGTCCTTCAACAAAATATCAATAGTAAAATATAAATAATAATAAAATATAGTTCAGTTTGTTCAGATATATGTCTGCATTTAATACTATAGATTTTTGTTCATGAGAGGTAATATATTGTCGATCTTTTAAATTATTTTGGAAATTTGGCTTTGGATCAATTTTGTTTTTGTTTTTCTTTTTGGCCAGTCCTGGGGCTTGGACTCAGGGCCTGAGCACTGTCCCTGGCTTCTTTTTTTTTGCTCAAGGCTAGCAGTCTGCCACTTGAGCCACAGCGCCACTTCTGGCCATTTTCTGTATATGTGGTGCTGGGGAATCGAACCCAGGGCCTCATGTATATGAGGCAGGCACTTTTGTCACTAGGCCATATCCACAGCCCAATTTTGTTTATTTTTCTAGCATGTAGCTTTTTTTTACATGATAGCAAAAATTTCAATCATCGTGAAAGGCAGATAGCATCTGTAATACTGATTTTCCTTCTTTTAATAGTAATTGGAAAGGTTTTTGGGAGGCATAGGTATTCTTTTTGTGACTTGCTTTCCAACTGTATGAGTGTTTTCTATTGTTTAAAATGAATCTCAAGTAAGGGTACAGTAACCTTTCAGTGCTAAGGACAGAAACCAGAATCATGTTGATACGAATTTGTGAGTGAGTGAAAATCTTTTTTTTTTTTTCACCTTACTACTAGCTTACCCTTGTCCTGTTCCATGCCACATTGTCCCCATGAGGCCCCAGATTTCAGAACCCCGGGTTGGGTGAGTGGCATTCCTTGAAATGAGATGGAAAACATACATAGCTTGTTCACTAAGAATTGTGCAAATACTCTGCAATTTGTAGTATACTAGCACTAGATAAAACTGGCCCCTAGTCTTGAAGGAATTGGTTCTGAGGGGCCCAGTGACAGAGGACTGACTAGGTGGGGAAAGCCAGGTGCCAAGTTAGAGGGTAGTGTCCAGCCCAAGTGGCTGGAAGGGAAGAGCAGGATGTTAGTCAGCTCTCAGTTTCTGGGACACCAAGCCTGAGATCATCAGCCCAGAAAGGAGATCAATTTTACTTTGGGTCTTGTTTTCAGAAAGTTCTTTCCAAGGTTGCTTGGCCCTTTCACTTCAGGCCTCTATTGAGGCCCAAGGGCTGGCAAAGGCTGATGGAGTTAAGTTGTCACCACTTAGAGTGCAGGAAATAGAGAGTGAGAGTGTGAGCGAGACAGACATAGAGAGAGAGGAAGAGACTGGGTTCCCAATATTCCCTTGAAGGGCAACCCCCACCCCTATCACCCACCTAGACCTCTAGTTTCCTTCCTCTAGGCCCATATTAACGGAAGGTGGGCGTTAGCACAGGGGGCTCTGGGAATGGCTAAGATACCACCATGAAATAGGGATGATGAGGTGTTATTCTCCTACCCCAACTCTGACTCTGCATCCTTTTAGTGTTTCAATCCCAGCCTTGCCGGACCTGTTTTTTGTGCCTAGGACATTCTTTCCCTGTGTCCATTGTGTCCTTTTCCTTCTCTATCTTGTACTTCCTTTTCTCTGCTTTATTTTTCCCTGAAGTACACATTGCTATATCTTACTTTATTTGGTTATTAATAATAATAATTATTATTATTTGCCAGTCTTGGAACTTGAACTCAGAGCCTGAGCACTGCCCCTGGCTTCTTTTTGCTCAAGGCTAGCACTCTACCTCTTTTTTTTTTTTTTTTTTTTTTTTTTTGGCCAGTCCTGGGCCTTGGACTCAGGGCCTGAGCACTGTCCCTGGCTTCTTCCCGCTCAAGGCTAGCACTCTGCCACTTGAGCCACAGCGCCACTTCTGGCCATTTTCTGTATATGTGGTGCTAGGGAATCGAACCTAGGGCCTCGTGTATCCGAGGCAGGCACTCTTGCCACTAGGCTATATCCCCAGCCCCCAGCACTCTACCTCTTAAGCCAGAGTGCCACTTCTGGCTTTTTCTGTTTCTGTGGTGTTGAGGAATCGAACCCAGGGCTTCATTCATGCTAGGCAAGCACTCTACCGTTATGCCACATTCCCAGTCAGAAATACATTTCTTTCTTTATTTTGTCAGTCTTGGGGCTTGAACTCTAGGCCGGGGCTCTGTCCCTGAGCTCTTTAGCTCAAGCCTAGCACTCTACCACTTGACCATTTCCTTACTTATTTTATTGAATAAAACAAGTAGGCTTTCTCTCAGTTAGGATGTAAGGATAGAGACACCATCCCCAATCTATATTATTTATCATGGAAGCCCTGGGGTTTAGGATAATGCCTGGTGCCTGGGTTTTGTTGGTACCTACCAAACTGATTATATGAATGAATGAATGAATGAATGAATGAATGAATGGCTCAAGAATTGTTTTTATAATAAGAAAGTAATATAGGTAGAATCACAGGCATAAACTACCAACTCCATCTTATTGATTAAGGTGAGTTCTTGCTAAGTTTTTGTACCAGCTGGCCTTGATCCTTGAAACTTCTTCTTTCTACCTCCTGAGTAGCTGGGATTACAGGTGTGCTTTAGCTAATCTGTGTAGTCTTGAGATCTATACTTTCTCTTCTGTAAATTAAAATTTACATGGATTTATTTTGTAATGAGCTTTTGGTTGTTTTCCTGATATAACTGTATGTTCTCCAAAGGAAATTTATGCTCTCCAAAAGGCAGGGGAGAAGTTTATTTCTGCTTGTCATCACATGCTGGTGTGTAGAGAAATGTCTAACATATGGTAGGATTCATATATGTATTTATTACATGTAAATGTTGGGTTCTTTATTAGGAGCAGTGGAACTACTCAGGGACAACATCCAGGCCCTGAGTTATAGCTCCAGGACATACACTCTCTCTCTCTCTCTCTCTCTCTCTCTCTCTCTCTCTCTCTCTCTCTCTCTGTCTGTCTCTCTGTCTCTCTGTCACACACACACACACACACACACTGGAAAAAGTGGCAAGAACAAAGAGAAGCTAACAGCAGTGGAAACTGAAGGTTGTTGCTGAGTAAGGAACTGTACCACTAGCATGACATTGACCCATTCTGCCCCTTGGCAGAATGGACATGCTGCACTTCTTTGTCAGTATGTGATTGACTAGTCTGTGCCCTTTTTCTTATCAACTAAGAAGTGAAAGACTATAGCCCTGTTAGTGTTGCTCAGTGGTAGCATGTTTGTGTAGCATGCAAGTGCTTGATTTGTTAAAAAGAAAGAAAAAGTGAGGTATTTTTGTTTAAGGAACTAAGAACTTAAGTCTTTCAAAAGAAGAAAAAGAACACAAGAAGAAAGGTATCTTTTTCAGCTGGTTAGACAACAGGGTAATAGAAAAAAATCCTTTACAAATCTACCATTTATCTGCTAGGCTAATCAATAATTCCTGGACTAATTTTATTATTTACCAAGCTGTGCCTGGATACTGGCCACCATATAATGTATTAGCAAACCATTTTATGGTGGCTTGTCAAGTGCATTAAAACGCGCACTGATGGCTGAGAAAGAAAGCCTGAATTTGGTTTTATGGCTGTATAACACTATTTCTTTTTATTTACTATCATCAAGGAATTATAGCGTTTTAAATCAGTGTGTCAGTTTATGAGTACAGGGCGTCAGTGTCACCTCCTCCATGTCTCCAAAACCTTCCTATCCCCTCAAATTACCTGGTTCTATTTTCTCATACGTACATTGAACCTTATATTGTACTTGCCCCCTCCTATTTCCCCATTTCTCTTTCCATTCATCTGTCCCCTTCCCCCACTTGACCTCCTCACTGACAAAACCTGTTTCAGTTTTCCAGAATATGGACGTTATGCTCTTCTTTGTGGTGACACGGGGATTGAACTCAGGGTCTCACACTTGTTAGAGAGGGACTCAACTGTTTGAACCATGCAACCAGCTTTTTTTCTCATTAATTTTCATACAGAGTCTTTTCTCTGGCCAACCAGGACCACAGTCCTCCAATTTCTACTTCCTACCACTGCACCTAACTTTCTCTGTTAAGATGTTGTTCTCAAACTTTTGCCTGGGACCTTCATCTGGTCAACCTCAGCCTCTCACATGGCTGGGATAATAGGAATTTGCCACTTTGCCATTGAGATGGGAGGTCTCCCGTTTTTGTTTTTGTTTATTTATTTCTGGACTATTTTTGATCCAGCATCCTCCCAATCTTTACCTACTAAGTGGGTAGGATTGCAGGTATTGAACCACCAGTCCTCTGTAGAAATGAACACTGTTAATTTTCCTAGTATTTTTTTTCTTTTGACAGTACTTATGTTTGAACTCAAGACCTTGCAATTGTTGGGTGGGTAGAGCCAGCCCTTTTGGTGTGTATAATCTTTGAGATATATATTCTTGCTTTATGCTGGCAAGATTTTAATCCTCTTATTTGCATTTCTCTGACTCATGGGATGGCAAGTATATGTTATCAGACCTAGCTGTTGGTTGAGATGGAAACTTGTGAACTTTGCTGCAGAACTGGCCCCTGATCTTTGCTTCTCGAATAGCTAGAATTTCAGACTTCATGTGTACCTGGCCATTATTTTCCTACTCATTATAAAACTATACAAGCTTCATAAAATAATGAATATTATATGGATAAATTCAAAATATTGAAGATATACCTTTTAAACAATTATGGTAAAGAGGGCTTCTGAGATGACAAGTTTTAACTTTGTAAAAAGTTTAGTTGAACACTACAATCTTGCTTGCTGCTTGTGTGTGTGTATATGTGTGCATGCATGCATATACACTGATACTGGGCTTGAACCTTAGGCCAAGAAACTTTCTGTTAGCTTTTTGCTCTAGATTGGTGCTTTACCACTTGAGAGCTACATTTTCATTTCTGTTCTTTTTGCTCATTAATTGGAGTTAAGAGTCTCAGGGACTTCGTTGCCCTGCTGTCTTCAAACTGTGATTCTCAGATCTCAGACTCCTGAATAGCTAGGATTATAGGCGTGAGACATCAGTGCATACCTTGCTTAGTTTTTGGATAATATTTATGGGTTTAATGAACATTAAGAAAGGAAACATCTCAGTTTACAGTTTGTTATCCCTTGGATTAGTGAAACTTAGCTTTGAAATATTAATCTCATTTTAACCTCTTTTCTCTTGCTTGTCTTCTGTGCTTTTCTGTTTCTCTGATTATTTTTAATATATTATCTAGCAAAGCCACAATTAGGAACTTTTTAAAAGCCTGGTTTCTTATTTTACATGTTTTGCAGTGGTTGTAATACCACAACTTGCTTTTGAAATAGTAGTTATGCTTTTAGAATTTAAAAGTCTTCCAACTGTGAAACCTCATGATTTGTAGATTTTAGCTATGGTCTACCTAGTGGCCGAAAACTGTTTTTTTTCCTAAGTTGACAGAATCATAAGAACTTTATAAACTACTGTGGAATGAATTGGAATGATAAAGGTAATTTTGAGGGGTGTGATTCATTTATTTTTAAGATGAAAGTGACTGATAGAAAGAGCAGCTCACAATTTACCCTAATGTGGATATGGAGAAGTGGAACTAAAGCAAAGAATTAGTTCATATTTGAGCCTAGTGATTAATAGTCTCTATGTTTCCAGGAGTATGGGCTTGCTATGTGAACAGTAAAATCATACAGAGGGTCTTTCTATTTATATTGCAGAGTAGGGCATTCTGTCTTCTCTATGGGCTGTTCATGCCTGTATTAGTTTCCGATTGGTGATGTCATAAGCTCTGTGTTATAGAAAGCTCTTGTTTTATACCCAGCATGCCCACAGAGTCTCAGAATAGCACATATTAATCACATTCAGAGTCAAAGATCCAAAGTGTGTCTCACTGGGCTTTAGACAGTGTCAGCATTGCTGTGTTTCTTCAGGAGGATGTAGTGGGGAAAAGAATCTATATTCTGTCTCATTCCAGCTTCTAGATGTTGCCAGCACGCCTTGGATTGTGGCCCCTTCGTCTGTCTTCAGTGTCAGCATTGCTGTGTTTTTTCAGGAAGCTGTAGTGGGGAAAAGAATTTATACTCTGCCTCATTCCAGCTTCTAGATGTTGTCAACAGGCCTTGGATTGTGGCCCCTTCGTCTGTCTTAAAAGTCAGCTATGGCAACCTGAGTCTTTCTCACACTCCTTTGTTCTAACACTAATTCTTCTTTTTCTTCTTGAGTCTGCTTAGACATTTCTGAATAGCATCCCATCACACCTGCAAAGTCTTTTTTCTTTTTGCCATGTAGTATCACAAACATTCATTCCCATGAATATGTTGGAAGCAGGACTTGTATGTTTCAGGGTGAGGATATTTCTCTATTGCCTACAGTGTACTTGCATATAAATTTAAATTGACCCTGATCCTGATTATACTGAAAGTGGTTCATAGGCAAAACAGTGCTTCTATAAGCAGGCATCATTTCTTCTCTTTATTCTTTGGCTATAGGCAGCTGTGGTTATTGGGAATGGAAACTAGATGTAGAAGATAGCTGATTCAGATTGAGGAACCGATACTTGCTGTGTATGACTGTGAGCCCATGACTTAACTTTGCCAGTCTTCATTTTCCTATTTCTCAAATAAGCATAATATCTGCCTGTGAGCTGTCAGGCAGATGAACAAATGTCATGTCTGTGAAGTAGGTAGTTGTACAAAGAGATTTCAATTCAGTATATCAGTTTATGAGTACAGTGTATCTTGGTCAATGTCACTCTATGTATGCACTTAATAAACAGGAAGCATTATACAAGGAAGGTGCTTTGTAGTAGGCCTTTATTAAAATTGGGTAGGTGGATAATTCTGGGAAAGGAGGAAAAAGACAGTAATTTTAGAGATTCTAAATGAACAGTGTTATGGTTTACATTTTAATCTGTTAGTGTGACACTTGGGAAAATCTTTTCCTCTTTTCTCCTCGCTGTTAGTTCTCCTTTATCAAGGAAGTAGCTGTACTTGACAGATCATTGCCAAGATTTCTCAGAAATATCCTTTTCAAACAGGCTACTGATCTCCATTGATGAATAATACATTTCTTTGCCTGGAAATACTGATTTACCTGAATGCTTGGGAAATATGTCCTTTAAAAACACAAGCACTGGGGGATGGTGGCTCACCCCTGTCATTCTAGCTATGTAGGAGGCTGAGACCTGAGGATCACAGTTGAAAGCCAGCCTGAAAAGATGAATCCAAGAGCCTTTTATTGCCAATAAACCAGCAAGAAGCTGGGAGTAGAGCTGTGGCTAAAGTGGTAGAGCGCAACTCTGAGTAAAAAGCTAAGCAATAATGCTCAGGACATGAGTTCAAGATCCAGTACTGACATTAAAAACAATACCCCAAATAGTGTGGAGTTATCTATCCCAAACATTTCTCTGCAACATTTCAACTTCCTCTCAGAGAGACCCCGGCATAGCTTATGGGGGCCACCTTGACTATAGTGCTTCCTTTGCTCAAGAAAAAAAATACTGTAGAGTGTTTTCTGCCTGCTATGAGTCTGATATTCATAGAGAATATAATACTTCTAGCAGATTCCTTATCATTGCCATACAAAAGGCATGCAAAGGACCCTGCAAGGAGCGCTTCCTCTTTCTACTGAGACATGTCAGATATTTCTCTAATTGCAGCAATCTTGTAATTAGAAGGTTAACAGTAAAAGGGAAAGTAGTTTGTCTTCCCTGGTTAGTAGAATATAAATTTATATTAGGGATTTTTTTGGTTATGTTTCTGTATGTATGTGTGTGTGTTTGAGTGTGGTGTGCTAGCTAGTACTTGGGCTTGAACTGAGAGTCTGGGTACTGTCCCTTAAACTTTTTTTTTTTTTTTTGCCAGTCCTGAGGCGTGGACTCAGGGCCTGAGCACTGTCTGTGGCTTGTTTTTGCTCAAGGCTAGCACTCTGTCACTTGAGCCACAGCGCCACTTCTGGCTGTTTTCTGTATATGTGGTGGTGAGGAATTGAACCCAGGGCTTCATGTATGCGAGGGAAGCACTCTTGCCACTAGGCCATATTCCAGACCCCCTTAAACTTTTTTGTTCAAAGCTGGTGTCTACCACTTTTGCCTTTTTGCCAGTTAATTGGCCATTGAAGTCTCTCTAGCTGATTTCAAACCTCAATTCTCAGATCTCAACCTCTTGAGTAGCTAGTATTACAGGCCTGAGCTACCTGCCTGGTATACCAAGCGTATTTTTTTTTTAATGATTTTTTCCCCCTGATATAACCATATTATCATCCAGTTTAGAATTATACAATGGAGACCTAGTAAGTCCCTTAGAAATCACTTAGCTCAGTACCTTTATTACTAATTAACAGCCATTGTTGACTTAGCCTTTGAACACTTTCAGCATCTCCTTTCCTTGCACAGGTTCCCTGACTCATGCTGTTCTTCTAAAACCTAACATTGGATTTTTTTTTTTAAGTCTTCAGTAAAGGTTTTTTTTTTTTTTTTTTTTTTTTTTTTTTTTTTTTACATTTTCATCATTAGTAAAGGGTTTTTGTTTTACAGGGTTGGGGCTTTCAGGACCATTTCCTTCTCATCAGTCAAAGGAACAAGCCAGCATTGATACGCAGAGCCGTTCTCAGAAGGCCTGTGTTCTTTGTGCTGCTTTCTAGTGGAATTATGGGCTTGCTTTTGGCAAAGAGGGAGGGCTGGGATTCTCTGTTCACTGTGGTGATACTGCGTGTGCAGTAAGCACATCATACTACTCCTAGTGAAATGAGCGCAGTCCTGATGTAGTTTTCTGACTTTATTTTTAGACAATAGTGCTTTCTTAATGTAAAGAGATCTTTCTAGACAGTTCTGTGGAAATTAACATTCATATCTACAGGTTATGATTTTTAGAACATACATATCAAATTACATAACCTAATTTAAGTAGGTACATAGAATTACATATGGGTTTTTATAAAAATATATCTGCAGGAACTTGTCGCTACAGATGCTTGGGTTTAGGGACCTTTGTTTCTTGTCATTTTATTTACTTATTTTTTAAAATATATTTTATATGGGCTGAGATGTGGCTTAGTGAGAAAGTACTTGCCTAGCAAGTGCAACGTATTGAGTTCGATCCCCAGTACAATATGTGTGTGTGTGTGTGTATGTGTATAATATATGATTGTAGAGGTGTACATAGGGGTTAAACAGTTACATAAGTCAGGTAATGAGTGCATTTCTTTTTGAAGCATGTCACCCCTTCTCTTACTCTTTCCCAGTTTCCCCCCTCCCAACCAAAAGTTTTATAGTTCATTTTCCATAGTGTTCTGTGAATACCACTGCTGTATTTGTTCACTCATTGCCCCACTTTTTCTTACTCTTTTAAAGACAAACAAGCTAACAAACAAGACAAAATGAAAAGACAACAAAAATTTATTTCTTAGAGTTCATTTAGAAAAACATTATTTTATATGATCATATGCACATAGCAATTGAGCCTTTGTGATCCCCTCCTATGAACATCCTCCTTTGGTCTCACTGTGTAAATATCTAAAGACCTGTATACATGTCCCAGTGTATTTTTTATTTTACTTTTACTATCAGCTTATAAATATATACATTTACTTGAAAATTTATAGGCACATTCTAGTTACCATCTGAAAGCATTTAAAATAACAAGAGTGAAGACCCAAAGAAACATAGGTTGCATGGTTTCTCTCTTGCCATTTTAAACGCTTTCAGAATATTTGAAAACACTTTGAGTTGAATATGGTAGCTTATGCCTATAATGCTAGCTACTCAGGAGGTGGAGATTGGGAGAACTGAAGTGTGAGGTCAGTCCTGGCAACAAAAAGTTTGTGAGATTCTATCTCAACTAATAAAAGCTGGGCATAATCATACATATCTGTCATCCCAGATAAGTACCTGTTATCCCTGCTATATGGAAAGTGTAAATAAGCCGATCCTGGTCCAGGCTGGCCTGGGCATGAACACGAGACCCTCTCCAAAAGGGATAGAAGTGATAGAGCAAGTGATAGAGCACTTGTATAACAAGTGCAAGGCCTAGGTTTAAATTTTAGTACCCCTCCCATCTCTGACAACTTTGGAAGTTTATAAAGAAAATCATCCTTCCATTAATTATAGTATCTTACTGTTACTAATTGTGCACATCTTAATAAATTTCCCTCCCTCCCTCCCTCCCTCCCTCCCTCCCTCCCTATAATGGGGCTTGAACTCAGACCCTTGTAGTCTTCCTTAACTTTTTCACTCAGACTGCTGCTCTACTACATAGAGAGTATGAGGTCATTGCCATAATGGCTCTGATTGGTCTTTGTCTGTTGACCAATGTAGAGAATCAGTTCTTATGTTCACTGACCATTGCATTTTTTTTTTTTTTTTTTGGCCAGTCCTGGGCCTTGGACTCAGGGCCTGAGCACTGTCCCTGGCTTCTTCCCGCTCAAGGCTAGCACTCTGCCACTTGAGCCACAGCGCCGATTCTGGCCGTTTTCTGTATATGTGGTGCTGGGGAATCGAACCTAGGGCCTCGTGTATCCGAGGCAGGCACTCTTGCCACTAGGCTATACCCCCAGCCCCCATTGCATTTTTTTTGAAGAATCTCTATTTGATTCTTCTCTTGGATTCTTCAGTGTTTAACCCAAGTTCATGCAGAGTTATTCTGTTTTCTTCTAAGAGTTTTATAGTTTTAGCCCTGACACTTAAGAATGTGAATTCTATTTTGGATTTTTTTTTGTATGGTTGAAGTAGAGCTCCAATTAATCTTTTTGCATAAAGATGTCTAGGTGACCCAGTACAATTTGCGGCAAGACTCTACTACTGACTTTTCCTGGCACCTTTGTCAGTTAATTGAAATGTCAAGTTGTCATTGATACTAAAACAGCACTAAGTGTATATATATGTAGCGATTGATTATAATACATATTCAGATTTCAGAGATGTTGACATTCAAATATTGGCAGCTTTGAGTCAATGAGCTACATTATTTCACAGCAGTATTTTTTCTTTAGTATTTTTTCTGAATAATTATTTATTGTCAAAGTGATATACAGAGGGGTTATAGTTTCATATGTAAGGCAGTGGGTACATTTCTTGTACAATTTGCTATCTCCTTCCTCATTTCTCCCCTCCCCCTCCCCTTTTCCCCCTCCTCCCATGAGTTGTTCAGTTGGTTTACACCAAATCATATTGTAAGTATTACATTCTTTAGGTTACAAGTTCACAATATTATAGCTTGTCTGACTACTGCTTCATCATCTTTTCCCAAACTTCTTTTATAATATTTGTGACAAGCTCTTTATATGTAATTATTTATTCTAGGATTTTGCTTATCTTTTTTACTGCTATATTTTCTAGCAGGTAGACATAGGAATTACCTACAACTTACTTATGTAATGAATCATCAACAAGACTTCACCTGACCTGTCAGGTTGCACATCGATGAATTTTTCTGGGAGATTTTTTTTTCTTACAACCCAATTTTCTTTAGGAAGTACAATTGAGCTGAAGTATTTGAGATAAAAAGCTATTTATGGAGTCTTCTAGGTGTTTTATGAAAGGATTTATATGGAGTGACATCCAAGTTTTTTTTAAGCAACTTTTTCCCCTAAAGACCTAATCATTTTCCTGTAATGGATTGGAAAGCATTTTCCTGTAATGAATGGAAAGCAAACGACTTAATCCACATTTTAATTTCTGAACAAAAGGTACTGTTGATGTTGTAGTGCTTTGATATTATTCTTCATTTTGGCCTTTGAAAAATGACATAATCTTGTTGCTCCAAAGGACGTTCTGTAGGCAGGAAAGAAGAAACAAAAGCTTTAGCCTTTGGTGACAAGGCAACTTTGTTTTAAATATAAAGATGGCTGTACTTGTCTAGCACATTGAATGCTGGTGTTCGACAATGACTTTTTAAATACTGAGGAAATAGAAGCATCGACTGCAAATAAGGCACAGAAACGGAAGCTGTGACAATCTGTTTTCTTATTTGCCTCTGTCCTTTAGCATTGCATCATGTGAGTCTGATATAATGCGTATAAGTAATTTGAAAAACTGGCAAAATAGACATTAACATTTTAAGTCTTCAGCAGTTTATTTGCTAATCAATCCATGTTTCTTTTTTTTTTACAATGGTTTAAATTTCCTTTTTATTTATTCTTGAAACTGCCTGTATTGCAGGTTTTTCATGGATGAAATATGGAACTGAGCAGATTTCTTTTTTCTACAAAATTATGGTATAAACTTGCTCAATTTTCAATATTATTGCTAATAAACCTTACAGGCGCACAGTTTGTAAAGTAAACCCCTTAAGGACTGAATGAGTACAGCATGCTGCAAGGTATGAGAAATAAGCTAAAAATGAGCATATAAACCTACATCTGGACCAACACAGCACTGAAGGCTGGCAAACATTTATCACGACACAGGGGGAAATTAATAGGAGATACAGTTCAGTCCTAGAAGGGTTAAATATAAACCGTAATATATTATTGTTTCTAACCATTCATACCAATTATAGTGCTTGAAAAAAGATCAAAAGTCTGGCACAGAAAATCATACACATTTGTTCAGTACTCTTCAGAAATACAGCTGCGTTTGAAAATAAGGTAACCTAGTTAAGAATTGAATAGCATTTTGCTTCAGAAAGGAAACCCTACCAGTGGATTTTCTGGTTAATGACTAGTTACATTAGTTAAAATGGCATTGGACATGTTCTGTGAGTGCATAGGTGGTACCAGTCTCATTAAAAACAAAAGCAGTGTTGGACATGGTTGTATAGGCCTGTAATATCAACACTTGGGAGACATAGGATTATGAGGTCAAGGCCAGCCTGGACTAATAGCAAGACCTTACCTCAGTGACAGGCATGGCACTCCCAAGATTGATAATTAGGAAAGTTGATAAACAGACAGCCTTACTACATGCAGATGATCCTGTGTCACAACTCCACAAATGCTCATTTTACCTTAAGAATACAGAAAGAATGTATTTGTGCCTTTCTCAAGAAAGAATAATACAATTTCAGGCCACTCCATGCCCAAAAGAACCAAATAAAGAGCTGATTAATGACGGAGCTTCCTAGACAATCATTAGCACAGATAAGGCAGAGTATACATTTTTTATCTCCATCCATGTTTCTCTAACAACATTTTCCCCTGTATTTATGAAAGTGGTCATGTACAATGTTAGGTTAATTTCTGTAGGATCGGGAAGTCTCTTCTCTTTTATATATTGTCTGAGAAGCTTCCTTTACCTTTTTATTTGGGTGATAAGAGCTTATTTTCAAAGCTTCTTGTCTTATAATTAGGGACAGAAGTCCTTGTAACTCTGACTGTTACCAGAAGAATCTTTCTTCCTGCCCTGGCATTTTTCCAGTTTTCTATGTCCTATTTCCTCTCCACGGTGACAGCACAGTCCAAGCAGTTTGGGGAGTTCCGGCATCACTCGGAATGGTGACTTCAGGGTGGTGACTCAAAATATTTACTTCACTCATGTGTTGGAGAGTTGCTGCCAGTTCCAGCCAGGTCGTGAATGAGCTTCTTGTCTGCCTGTTTGGAGAGCAGGCCTTCCTTTCTTTCTCCACCCCCTCTATTCACACTTCCTTTGAGGGAAACTTCTGCCTCATGTTGAATCAATTTCTTTAAAACTGGAACTCTGGAAACAATATTCTGATTAGTAAAGAATGCTTCCTCTAGAGTAAACTTCTTGAAAAGATGAATATTTTGGTCAGAATTCTTGAAAAACAAAATTAACTAAATCTACTTCTGAGGGCTAAGCTTCTTTGTGGTTGTAGGTCAGTTCCTTTTCGAAATAGTATTAAATTATTATAAATACACCATAATTAATTTATAATTGATTATCTAATGAGTAGATAATTACCTAATAATATGTAATATATAATGCAATTTATAATTATATTATATACAATAAAGAATTTATAGTCATTGAATAATTGATTGCTAGATAATCCTAAATTATATAACTATTAAAATTACATATCATAGTATATTAATATACAATACAAAATAATTATGTCATCAATATGTGCTAAGATGGGCTTTAATTAACAACATGCTACAACTATAAACACATCTTCTCTCTTAACCACTTAAAGATTATTTCTTGTTCTTATACTATCAAGTGTGGCTCACTTGGCTGGCTTACTAATGTGTGGCAGAGGCTGTGATATCTTATAGTCTGTTTATTATTACTATTATTATTATTTACTAAGTAGTAGTACCAGAGGTTCAATTCCATAAGTCAGGTTATAAGTACAATGCCTCTTGATTAATGTTACCTCTTCTATTTTTCTCCCATTATTCCCTTTCCTATCTCTGCCCTCAGTTTACATAGTTCAATTTTGCATAATGTCCATTGAATGCAATGAGTGAATTTACTTACTCTTCCTCCCTCCTACTGTTCCCTTTCTCCCCATCCCCCAACATAGTTATGCTTTCTGGTATTCATTTTGTTGAATAGTTTGTTAGTTCACAGTCTGTTCTAACAACCCTATGGGTGGCACAGAAAACAGAGATCCATTAAAGAAAGCACTAACTCATTAAACCCACTTCAGCTGCCATGGCTCCCCTTACTGTGTGGGCAAGGTTCTGTGGTCCTCACTGAACTGTCAGAGGATGGAGAGTGGAAGTGAGTCTGTGCACTGCTTGGACACTGGTATGCTCTATCTCATTGGAACAGCATTGTGAACATTGGCTCCTAAAGCAATTCCAACCCTGTTGGAAGTTTTGGTTTTCATGGCAAAAGACACACACCAGTGAGTCCATTTTCTCCTTTTCCCATCCCTCTGCGTATAAAGTGGTCCCGTTATAATGATTGACTAAAAAGGAGTGGGTTTTAGACTCTAAATAGATGCCTTTGCAAGTTAAGATTTTTTTCCACAGGATCAGAGAATTAAAATAATAATACACTGAATGATAGTTGACCCTTTATTTGGTGTATGATACTTTAAATTATTAAATTCTCATTAATTATTTTCATTTCTTTTAACTGGTCTAAATTCTTCATTCTGAATAATCATGAACACTCCCTGGAAATAGGGGTGGTTCAGGGGCTTGACTTAGCTAATAGTCTTTTGATGACATTGATATGATGGCTGCCACTCAGAATTGAGGTGTCTACTGATTTTTCCCAGTATTGTTATTAAAACACATACTTCAAGAACAATTGTTATAAGCATATTATAAGAGAAGCAAGCATTTAAAAATAGTTTAGTACTTTAAAAATAGTTTTTCTTTCTCAAGATATATCACACATATTTCCTTTAACTCTCAGCTTGGCTAAATCTATGTTTTTCTGAGGAAATAGATATTTATTCACAGTAGCTCACATTCGTGTCTGGTATCAGAAATAAATTTCTCAATAGAGGAGGGATAAAAAATAAGTGTTTCAATGTAGTATGCCAAATATGTCTTCTGGATTCTAACTTTTGTATTTTAAGTCATTGGTGGTTGTCTTCTTAGCTGTGTCGCTTAATACCTGTAACATAATAAGGTATTCCTATGGTTTAGTTTTCATAAATATCCTCAAGTCCCAGAAAGAACTTAAAGGAATTTGATATGTGGAAACAGTATTTATCTAATAGTTAACTATTTAGCAATTTAGTAATTAGAAAACATTTGCAGGTATATTTTTACATCTGCTTCATGATAATTTATATTGTTGATGGCAACTGAGATATAAGTCATCATGTCATTACGTATTTATTTTCCTAACTAGTTGAGAAAGCAGTGTGTGTGTGTGTGTGTGTACACACACACCTTTATATACACACGCAGTGTAGCACTGGATTAGTTAAAGATGTACTATTTGTAATTTGGTTGGAAATATACTCTCTTATACATTGTATTTGATCCTTACCTTTCACAATATTTTTCCTCAGGCAATAGAGACTTCGCCAAAGATGACCCATTGGAGTTTAAGTCCCATCAGTGGTTTGGAGCATCTGTGAGGTCAAAACAGGATAAAATTTTGGTAAGTCTTGAGTATTTCCTTGCAGGTGATTTTACTTTTGAAGAGACACAGAAGTCTTTTTCTTTTTCTTTTTCGTGTGTGTGTGTGTGTGTGTGTGTGTGTGTGTGTGTGTGTGTGTGTATGTGTATGTGCCTGTGTACTGGTCCTGAGGCTTGAACTCAAGGCCACAGCTCCATTTAGGTAATTGGGGATAAGAGTCACATGGACTTCTTTCAAACTATGATCCTTAGAGCATAGTCTCCTGAGTAGCTAGGATAACTGGCTTCAGACACAGAACTCTTAGGTTTTCAAGCAGATGGTAAATTTCAGTATGATCAGAGATGCTAGATGTAAGTAAGAGCTCTCAAAGGCCACCTACCTGAGGGTACCATCTTCTCTTGCCTTTTTAGAATTAGGATTCTGTGTCTTTCACCCCCATGCCCACACTGTTCATTTTCCTGATCTAATTGGTAGTTTTCATCAGTTTCTATCCAGTCCTGTTTAAGAACTCTGTGCCTTTGAGTACGCATCTGCTTCAGTATTTCAGTATTTCTTACTCCTATTCTCAAGCTCCTTTTTTTTTTTGCTAGTCTTTGCTTTGCCTCGGCACTATCCCTGAGCTTTTTGTTCAAGGCTGGGGCTTGAGCCACAACTTGAGCCACTACTTGAGCCACAACTCCACTTCCAGGTTTTTGGTGGTTAATAAGACTCTCAATAAGATTCTCAGATCTCAGTCTGTTGAGTAGCTAGGATTACAGACATGAGTCACTGGCACCCGGCTTCAAGAGGTTTTTGTGTGTTTTCTATTCTAACCATCTCCACACTTTGCAGTCTCCTGCAGACAGTTCCATTCTGGTGTGGATAGGCAAGATGGAGGTCACAATTAATTTTCAAATGGCTGAAGTCCACTGGTATACTCTTTCAGATAAGAGGATATATGGGAATATGGCTTGGGTGATAAGGTGCCTGCCTTGAGGCCTAGAGTTCAAAGCCTAGTCTCACACACACACACACACACACACACACACACACACACACACACACGAAATGAGCAAAATGGAATCTTCTTATATTCCATCAAAGAACACAAAACACATAAATGCTTCCTTTATAAATTGTTTTCCAGATTACTGAGATTATGGTTCTCCCCCCCATCCATCAGTGAGTCCTGCCTAATCTGTCTCTACTCTAAAATATGTGCCACACATGAATTGATCTCCATTTGCCTTATTTCTGTACTGCCATAACCCCTGCCATTACTCACCTGGGTCACTGCAACTGTTCTTCTTACTTCTCTGTCCCCTCTCAAGCTCCAGCTATAATCGCTTCTCCATTGAATTAACAAAGGGAATCAAAGCATTTCAACCCTCTTGGTTAAAACAGTTTAGTGGCTTTCTTTTGTTCCCTAAATAAATAGTAATTCCCAGAATAAATATCATCCTGGTGTATAAACATCTCCAAACTCAGGTTACAGGCTGTCACTTGGCAACATTTCACTCCATCTTATGTTCTTCAGTTATAATGGTCTTTTTATTTATCTTTCCCTCCTGCCAAGTCATTTCCAATTTGTACCTTAGTGTTGGTCTTTCCTCTGGGTGGAAAAATCATATGCTAGCTCCTTGTCATTCAGATTTCAGGTTTAATTTTATTTCCGCCTAGAGACCTGCCCTATTTTAATTGCCTCCTTTGGATTTGGTATTGTCCTTTTATTTATGTGATTAGGAAAAATTTTGTTTTCAAGTAAAGTTTCCATAGGGCTTTTAGACCATTTGTTAACCTTTTACAGTTGGAGATAACAATAGGATTTAGAAGGGGGCATGCCAGGCAGAGATACATGATACAGAAATAAGAAAATCACCCACTTGGGATCATCAAGGATGTATAGAGAAGTAATGACTTTCTACTGTCAGTTTTGTCAGAGTGGCTATAAAACCCACTGTTAATGTAGGTCTGCAATGTATATGTTACTGTTTCGTTACCAAAATTTTTACAGCAATCCATTGAACTTTCTGTTACAGAATTAAATTCTTACACTTTAAGGAAATTCTGTGGCACTGAAATATATGTTATTTTAACATTCCTATATAGTATTTAAGTTGGAACTCTGAAAACAATAAGTTCACAGTAAATAAGATAACCACTTCATTCTTTTATTCTCTTATTGATGTATTTGTCACTTTAGGGATGTATCCTACATCCTACATGTATAAGAAAGTTATTTAGTTCAAAAGCTGACTTAGGGCTGGGGATATAGCCTAGTGGCAAGAGTGCCTGCCTCGGATACACGAGGCCCTAGGTTCGATTCCCCAGCACCACATATACAGAAAACGGCCAGAAGCGGCGCTGTGGCTCAAGTGGCGGAGTGCTAGCCTTGAGCGGGAAGAAGCCAGGGACAGTGCTCAGGCCCTGAGTCCAAGGCCCAGGACTGGCCAAAAAAAAAAAAAAGCTGACTTAGTCTGTGACTGTCATCTTAGTTACAGAACATCAAGAAACATGCTAGTAGAGTAATAGTTTTGCTATTTTGAAATTATGTATATGGACTAAAAACATGAGCTTCAGGAGAGTGTGAGAAACATACTTTAAAAATCCTTATTCCTGAGAAGTTAGATTTTTATTAGTGCTTAAAAAGTGTTTATTTTCATATCAGTTGCTAGTGGCACGTGTCTATAATCCTAACTACTCAGAAAGTTGAGATAGAATGTCAAGGTCTGAAGCCCAGACCCAGCGGAAAACTTCCTGAGTCTCTGATCTCTAAGAAACTAGTAAAGAGCCGGAGGTGGAGATGTGGCTGTCGTGGTAGAACACGAGCCTTGAGGGAAAAAGTCAAGAGTCGAGTGAGAATGTGAAATTCAGAGTTCAAGCCCCACTATCTGTATGCACAATTGCGCGCGCGTGCGCGCGCGCACACACACACACACACACACACTGACTTTGAGGTCTTCGAAATGGTCTAAACAGTGAAAATTTTTTTTGTTTTTTTGTTTTTGCCAGTCCTGGGCCTTGGACTCAGGGCCTGAGCACCATCCCTGGCTTCTTCCCACTCAAGGCTAGCACTCTGCCACCTGAGCCACAGCGCCCCTTCTGGACGTTTTCCACATATGTGGTGCTGGGGAATCAAACTGAGAGCTTCATGTGTAGGAGGCAAGCACTCTTGCCACTAGGCCATATTCCCAGCCCAGTGAAAATGTTTTATGAATTGAACTTTTTTGATTGTAGGCCTGTGCTCCATTGTACCACTGGAGGACTGAGCTGAAGCAGGAGAGAGAGCCTGTTGGAACTTGCTTCCTTCAAGATGGCACCAAGACTGTTGAGTATGCTCCGTGCAGGTCAAGTATGTATAGGAAGTTGTACCTGCTGCTCACAAGAGCAGTGGGGAGCCTCCTTTGTTAAACATGTATGTATGTGAGTGTGACTGTGTCTGTGTGTTACAATATGTAGACATTGTGAGGTTGAACAGCAAAGCCTCAGATCATATAGGAAAATGAATACTGAATTTAAGAATCTTCAGTATTTTCCATTATTATTCAAGTTCCTTTTTTCGGAGGTGGGGGTGGAGGGTTATTTATTAATTATTTTTTATACTCTTTAAGTAGTTTCTCATTCAGACTTTTTATGCTTATTTACTTCCACCTGTCTCACCTGTCTTTTGCTATCCATTGATTTTGGTTGAAATTTCAAAGATGACTTCATATACTTAGAATTTTTTTTTTTTTGCCAGTCCTGGGGCTTGAACTCAGAGCCTGAGCACTGTCTCTGGTTTCTTTTTGCTCAAGGCTAGCACTCTACCTTGAGCCACAGGGCCACTTCTGGCTTTTACTATATATGTGGTGCTGAGGAATTGAACCCAGGGCTTCATGTATATGAGGTGAGAACTTTACATATTCCTAGCCCCTCACCTGTCTTTTGCTATTTATTGATTTGGGTTCAAATTTCAAAGATGACTGCATATATAATTTTTTTTTTTTGCCAGTCCTGGGGCTTGAACTCAGGGCCTGAGCACTGTCCCTGCCTTTTTTGTTTTTTGCTCAAAGCTAGCACTCTAGCCCTAAATCACAGCATCACTTCTGGCTTATTCTATATATGTGGTACTGAGGAATTGAACTCAGAGCTTCATGTATACGAGGGAACTACTCTACCACTAGGCCATATTCCCAACCCCATACTTACAATTTTGATTATGCTTTTCTATACATCTTATTTTTCCTTTAGAGATTGCATTTCTTTCTCTCCTGTACGTTTTGGTCGATTGGCCACTATTTCAGATTCTCCTTTTACCAGTAAAATAAAATCAGTTAGTGAAATGCAGCACCAGAGTTCCCCTTGTCTAGGGGACTCACTGCAAGGTGTGCCCTAAAACTACACATGGTGCTGAATTCTATTCATTACAATGCTTTTGCCAAAGCATACAAACCTATAATAAAGTTTAATTCATAAATTAGACACACTAAGAGTTTAACAATCATAACTACTAAATACAATGATTATAATAACATACTATGTATATAATAAACGTTACTATGGGCCAGTTGTTCAGTGGCTTGTAGCTATAATACTGGTTACTCAGGAAGCTGAGAGCTGAGGATCTTATTTCAAAGCTGGCCTGGGCAAGAAAGTCCATGAGACTCTTGTTGTTGTTGTTGTTTTTTGACCACTCCTGGGCCTTGAACTCCAGGCCTGAGCACTGTCTCTGGCTTCTTTTTGCTCAAGGCTAGCACTCTACCACTTGACCCACAGTGCCACTTCTGGCTGTTTTCTATATATGTGGTGGTGAGGAATCAAACCCAAGGCTTCATTCATGTACATGAGGCGAGCACTCTTGCCATTAGGCCATATTCCCAGCCCCATCCATGAGACTCATCTCCAATTAACCACCAAAAAGAGCCAGAAGGGAATCTGTGGCTTACGGGTTAGAGTGCTAGTCTTGAGCAAAGAGCTTAGGGACAGTTCCCAGGCCTGAGTTAAAGCTCAAGTACTGCCTCCTCCCCCCACCAAAATTTTTTTCCATTTAGTATTTTCTTTTTTTTGTAATTTATTTATTAATTAAACAAAAAATTTTTGACAGGGTGTTATGCAAAAAGGGTACAGTTACATAGTAGGGCAGTGTGTACATTTCTTGTGGTATCTTACACCCTGTTTTTCTTTCCCTTCCCTAGGTCAGGTAGACATATATACAATACACAATGTACCAAGAACATATACAGTAGCCACGTGGCCTACGCCCAAGAAAATTCGCCTAGGGCTTTAAATGTAATGTCCACATTAGACAATATGTTGACAGTAGTTTTGTATGAAAGTACACACATAGCTTTTGAGATATTGTATTCCACTGAGAGGTCAATTTTTGACCTTTATATGTTGAGTGGTTGTTTGGTTTTAGTTACATAATGTTGGGTCGCTGACCCAATACTGTGGGAAATATCATTTGACAAGCAGTTTTTGGTTTCCCAGACCTGGTCTCTACTGTCTCTCTGTCACCCCATCTTAACAGTCATATATCAGGGAGATCATGCCCCTTTTTTTTTCTGTGTTCTAGGCTTGTCTCGCTCAACATTATTTGTTCAAGTTCTGACCATTTCCCTGCAAATAACAATATTTCACCATTCCTAATTGCTATGTAGTATTGCATTGTGTATAGGTACCATATTTTTTTGATCCATTCATCTGTGGAGGGGCATCTGGGCTGATTCCATATTTTGGCTATTGTGAATTGTGCAGAGATAAACATGGAAGTACAAATGTCTTTTTGATATCTTGGGACCTGCTGTTCAGGATAGAAGCCTAGGAGTGGTATGGCTAGGTCATAGGTTAGGTCTATATTGAGATTTTTGAGAAACCTCCATACTGATCTCCAAAGTGGTTGTACTAATTTGCACTCCCACCAACAATGGAGAAGGGTTCCTCTTTCCCCACACCCCTCCAGCATTTGTTGTTGCCTGAGTTCAGAGTATAGGCCTCTAACTGGAGTGAGGTGGTATCTCAGGGTTGTTTTTTTTTGCATTTCCTTTACTACCAGGGATGTTGAACATTTCCTCATATGTTTCTTTGCCATTTTTATCTCTTCTCTTGTGAAGTCTCTCTTTGGCTCCTTTGCCCATTTCCTAATTGGTTTACTGGGCTTGGAGGGGCTTAGTTTTTTGAGTTCTCTGTAGATGACAGATATTAGGCCTTTGTCTGTTGCTGTGCTGGTAAAGATCCTTTCCCATATGGTTGGCTGTCTTTCTATTTGGTGGCTATGTGCTTAGCTGTGCAGAAACTTTTTAATTTGTAGTAGTCCCATTTGTCGAGTCTCTCCCATATTTGTTGTGCCCCTGGGACTATATTCAGGAAGTTCCTTCCTGTGCCTATAAGTTCTAGTGTCTTTCCTACTCTGTCCTTCAGTAGTTTCAAGGAATCAGGTCTGATATTGAGGTCTTTGATCCATTTTGAGTTGATCTTGGTACATGGTGATAGGCTTGGGTCTACCTTGAGCTTTCTGCATATGGCTGCCCAGTTCTCCCAGCACCAGTAGTTGAAGAGGCTATGTTTATTCCATTGTATGTCATTAGCTCCTTTGTCGAATATCAGCTGACTGTAAGAGTGCGGTTTTATTTCCGGATCTTCAATTCTGATCCATTGGTCTTCCAGTCTGTTTTTATACCAATACCAGGCTGTTTTTGCCCTATAATAGAGCTTGAAGTCTGGTATTGTGATACTTCCTACACTGCTTTTTTTGCCTAGAATTGCTTTGGCTATTCTAGGTCTTTTGCTGTTCCATATGAATTTATGGATTGCTTTCTCTATTTCAGTGAAGAGTGTAACTGGGATTTTGATAGGGATTGCATGGAATTTGTATAACAGTTTGGGCAATATGGCCATTTTCACTACATTGATTTTGCCTACTGATGAGCATGGGAGGTCTTTCCATCTCCTTGTGTCTTCTTTTATTTCCCTTATTAGATTTTTATAGTTCTCATTAAATAGGTCCGTCACGTCCTTGGTTAGGTTGATCTCTAGGTACTTTATTCTTTTTTTGGCTACTATAAATGGAATTGTTTCCATAATTTCCTTTTCTGCTTGTACATTGCTGGTGTACAGAAAAGCTGCTTACTTTTGTGGATTGATTTTGTATCCTGCTACTTTGCCAAAATGGTTTATTAGGTGTAGGAGTTTGGGGACTGAGTTTTTTGGGTCCTTCAGATATAAGATCATGTCATCTGCGAATAGGGATAGCTTGATTTCTTCCTTGCCGATGTGGATCCCTTTTATCTCCTCCTCTTGCCTTATTGCTATGGCTAGGGATTCCAGCACTATGTTGAAAAGAAGTGGGGAGAGTGGGCATCCTTGTCTTGTTCCTGAGTTTTGGGGGAATGATTTAAGTTTCTCTCCATTTAATACGATGTTAGCAGTTGGTCTGCTGTATATGGCTTTTATTGTTTTGAGGAATGTTCCATCTATTCCTGTTCTCTCCAGAGCTTTTAATAAGTATGAATGTTGTATTTTGTCAAAGGCTTTTTGGGCATCGACTGAGATAACAATGTGATTCTTGATTTTAGTTCTGTTTATGTGGTGAATTACATTGATTGATTCATGGATGTTGAACCATCCTTGTGACTGTGGGATGAAGCCTATTTGGTCATGATGTATAATTTTCTTGATCAGATTCTGGATCCTGTTAGCTAATATTTTATTGAGGAGCTTTGCATCTGTGTTCATTAGTGATATTGGTCTGTAGTTCTCTTTTTTTGTTGGGTCTTCGCCTGGTTTGGGAATGAGTATGATATTAGCTTCATAGAATGAGTTTGGGATTTCTCCCTCTGTTTCTATTTCTCGGAACAGTTTGAGGAGTATTGGTATTAACTCCTCACTAAAGGTTTTATAGAATTCGTTGGTGAATCCATCTGGGCCTGGGCTTTGCTTTGTTGGGAGGTTCTTGATTACCCTCTGTATCTCATTGTAAGTTATTGGTTTATTTAGTTGATTTATTTCTTCTTGGTTCAGTTTGGGCAGTTTATACTTCTCTAAGAATTGATCCATTTCTTTAAAATTATGTTTTTTAGTGAGTAGAGGTTCTGGAAATAGTTCCTCATGATTGTTTGAATATCGTGTGTACTTTTAATTTTTCCGGTGGAGTCCCTGATTTTACATATATGAGTCTCTTCTCTTCTTTTTTTTGTAAGTCTTGCGAGGGGTCTGTCAATTTTATTTATTTTCTCAAAGAACCAGCTTTTAGTCTTATTTATTTGTTGAATGGTCTTTCTATTTTCAATCAGATTTATCTCTTTAATCTCTGTGATCTCTCCTAGTCATTTTAGATTCGATCATTTCTTGTTTCTCTGGTTGTTTTAGTTTCATCGTGAGGTTATTCACCTGCTCTGTTTCCATTTTTTTAATGTGAGTGATGAGGACAATGATCTTGCCCCTCAGTACAGCCTTAGCTGTGTCCCACAGGTTTCTTTGTGATGTATATTCATTGTCATTGTGGCTTATGAATTCGTTGATTTCATCTCTAATTTGGTCTGTGGCCCAAGTGTTGTATAACAGTGTGGAGTTTAGCCTCCAAGAATGTGTGTAGCCTCTGTGGTAACCGTTGTTATTGAGGGTTACCTTTAATCCACTGTGGTTAGATATAATACATGGGATGATGTCAATACTTTTGTATTTGCTGAGGTTCTTTGTGTGGGCTATGACATGGTCTATTTTGTAGTATGATCCATGAGCTGCTGAGAAGAAGGTGTATTGGGTCTCTGTAGGGTGGAAGATTCTGTATAGATCTGTCAGATCCATTTGGGATACGGTGTTACTTAGGTCCTCAGTTCCCTTGCTAATCCTCTGGGTGTTGGATCTGTCTCTTGGAGAGAGTGGGTTATTAAAGTCACCCACTATGATTGTGTTTGGGTCTATCTTGTTCTGTAGTTCTGTGAGAATTTGCTTGACATATGTAGGGCCTCTTTTGTTCGGTGAGTATACATTTATCACCGTGATGTCTTGATTCGGGATTTTTCCTTGTATTAAAATGTAGTGACCCTCTTGTCTTTTTGAGTTGATTTTAATGAGAATTCCAGCTTGTCTGAGATCAGGATGGCTACTCCTGCCGCTTTGGTAAGTGCGTTTGCTTGGAAGATCTTGCTCTATCCTTTCATTCGGAGCCTGTTTTTATCCCTTGCTGTAAGGTGGGTCTCTTGTAGACAACAGATGGCAACTTTTTGTTTGCGGATCCATTCTGCCAGTCTGCTCCTCTTTATCGGAGAGTTTATACCGTTTATATTCAAAGAGATCAAGGATAAGAGTGCTTTTTCTCCATCCATTTGCTTGTTGGGCTGTTTTTCCTCTTTTTTTTTTTCTTGTCTTTAGTGAGCTGTTGGTCTCTGGCTATTGTAGTTTCTTTCTGTTTCTATCTGTGTGTCCTGTACGGCTTCTGTTGGGTGGGGTTCCCCTCTTAGAATTTGCTGTAGGGCTGGTTTTTTATTCACATACTCCTTTAGATCCTCTTTGCTATGGAAATATCTGGTTTTCCCCTTGAATATGAACTCCAGCTCGCTGGATATTTTATTCTAGGTTGGTAGTGGTTGGCCTGTAGAACTTGGATGGTGTTCTTCCATTTTCTTCACACGTGGTAGGTTTGTGTGGAGAGGTCTGCTGTTATTTGGATCCTCTTCCCGTTGTAATAAATTTCTTTCTTCGCTTTGGCTGCATTCAAAATTTGCTCTTTATTCTTGAGATCTGAAGTCTTGAATATTTTGTGCCTTGGGGTGGCTTTTCTGGGGTCTGGCCTGCCAGGTGTCCTATAGTCTTCGGTTATCTGGATGTGGTTCCTTGTGAGATTGGGGAAGTTTTCTGCAATAACTTATTGAAAATATGTTGAAGCCCTCTGCTCTGGTATTCGGCTCCTTTTTCTATTCCAATTACGCACAGATTATATCTCTTGTCTTTGTCCACTAGCTCCTGGATTATTCTCCCCTGGAGCGTTATCGTTTCTTGGAGTGTGGTAATTTTCTGGTTATCGGCTGCATCATCGTCTAAGAGAGAGATTCTGGCTTCCATATAGTCAATTCATGTGCTGTTGATTTAATTGCGGAGTTTATGGATGTCAGAGAGCTATTTAAGGTTGCCAGATCAGCTCTGATCGTGGAGATTTCTTCCTTTAAAGAGTTGTATTTTAAATCTATTTTTTCCTGCATTTCACTTCTCAGGATGTTAAGGTCTTCTTTAATGGAGGTTTGCATTGTATCCATTTTTGCTTCCATTTTTTTCTTGACTTCCTGGATGTCCTTTAAGACTTCCACTCTAAACTCCTGGAATTGTTTTCTGATTTCATTTCTGAGGCTTTCCATAATTTCTGCTAACATAGCCTCAGTTGATTTTTTATTCTCCATCTCCTCTTCAGTCGTTCCGCTTTTTGGAGTTGGTGAGTTGGCTTGCCCTTTGATGAAATTTGTTATATTTCATTGTGATTTGCGCATCTGGAGATCTGTGGGTGGTTTCCCTGGGTTGGCTTTGTGCTGGTTCCCGCTGGTCTGTCAGTGGGAGCCTTGTTTGTGTCCTGGCTCTGGGTTTGAGTTTGGCTGTTAAGCCTTACGGCCCAATGGTGCGCGTGACCTTCTCGATTGTTGCTGAGGTGGTCACCCTCACTTGTGCCCGCTTGTGTGCTCCCGCGGGTGTTTGGGCAAGAGGTCTTCCTGCTGGAGGGCTACCACGCTGGCCCACACTGGCCCTCCAGGGGGCGTGTGCGTGTGCACTCTAGTGCTTCCTTTGGCGATGAGTTGCCCGAGTTGTTGGAGCGTGCTTTTGTCCTCTTGCGAATTTGTTGTGGGGGGACGGTATGTGTGGGCCCCTGCAGGATCAAGTGTTTGGGCGCGGGTTGGTGCCTGCAGACTCTATGCCTCCGCTGTGGGGGGGTGGTGTTTTCGCCCAGGTGACCCTGCTGTGCTGGTGTTGCTCACCAGCGAGCCTGGGGCTTCCAAAGCCTACCAGTCCCTGGGCCCCTGCTGAGGAGGGGAGTGGGGTTCAGGCAGCTCTGCTGGGGCTTTGTGGGGGGGGGATGCCTTGGCGCTGCTCTGCCTCCGTTAGTTCCCTCGTCCTCCCAGAGGTCTTAGTGCCGCCAGCAATGGAGCTGCTTTATTCCCTCGGGGTAGAGAGGGGGAGGGAGGGAGCTCTAGCTTCTTTGTAGGGTTTGGGTCTCTGCTAGAGCTGGTCTCTCATTTGGGGGGGGGGTAATGGGGAACTTACTGGTCCTGGGTTGAGTGTGTGTCCCGTGCTGCTGTGGGCTTTTCGGGGCTGTGGTGGTGAGGTGTGGCAATCGGTCATTTGGTGGTGGCGGCCCCTGCTCTCCCCGTCTGCACCTTGGGTTCCCCTGCTGCTTATGTCTGATCCCAGCTGTTCAGTCCCTGCACCTTCGGTCCTTCGCTGCTGCCATCTGTCTTGGTGGTCTGCACTCCGTCTTGGGTTCTTGGAGCTCTTGCTGTCGGGACTCTGTGCTCCTGGCGTGACTTTTCGGTAGTCGGTTTGTTGGCACTGAGTCCCCTTTCCTAGCTTGGCCCTGTTCGGGCCAGGGTCGGAGGGTGTGGGGGGGTACTCTGGAGATTTTCTGGCTCCATGCAGGTTATAGGCTCTTCTTTTTTTGTTCTTTTTCGTTTCCTGCGTTTCTCTGTTGCTTCTGGCTGCTGGGTTTGCTGGGTTCTTGATGGGGTGTTGGGTGCTGGAGTTCACAGCTCGCTATTCAGTTGGAGCGAGTTGGGGTGCCTCCCTACTGTGGCAGTGCCATCTTCCCTCTCCCCCCATTTAGTATTTTTAATATGTTATTGACAATAGGTAGCTGAAAGTGTGGAATACAAAATCATGCTAATAAAGGGTAACCATTGTATAGTATAAGACTACTTTGTTTGTTTATTTTTTTCCAATCCTGGGGCTTGAACTCAGGGCCTGAGCACTGTCTCTGGCTTCTTTTTGCTCAAGGCTAGCACTCTACCACTTGAGCCACAGCGCCACTTGTGGCTTTTTCTGTGTATGTGATGCTGAGGAATAGAACCCAGGGCTTCACGTATATGAAACGAGCACTTTACCACTAAGCCATATTCCCAGCCCCAGTATAAGACTACTTTGTATGCCATTGCTTTTTTTTCAGTCTTCATAAGTAATTGAGCAGAGGATTTTTAACTAACGTACAACATTGAACACTCTTCTTACTAGAGTCCTTTTCTTCCAAGTTAGGCAACATGTGACAGCAGGTCAAAGTAGCTGCTTGGTTCTCAAAATTCTAAGTATTTGAACCTCCAGGAAGTTTCAGATTGTTTCACTCATCACTTACATTTCTTCATCAATATCAAACTTTCTATCATCATCCTATCTTTTGTAAGTGGAAAGTGAAATCAAAACAATGATACCTATTCAAATCTGTGACTAAAACTTCAGTCATTCAGTCAGAGCTCCCTGGACAGCCTTGAGCCCTGCATATCACCATTAGGGTGCAATGTTGGATGTGGTGTGGTAGGGGTAAACTTGTATTCTTTGTTTTTTTTTTTGGCCAGTCCTGGGCCTTGAACTCAGGGCCTGAGCACTGTCCCTGGCTTCTTTTTGCTCAAGGCTAGCACTCTGCCACTTGAGCCACAGCGCCACTTCTGGCCGTTTTCTGTATATGTGGTGCTGGGGAATCGAACTCAGGGCCTCATGTATACAAGGCAAGCACTCTTGCCACTAGGCCATATCCCCAGCCCCTAAACTTGTATTCTTAATGTCTACATTGAAAAAAAATATTCTTACTGCAAAAAGGTACATATTCTGGTTATGAAGAAGGCCCAACTCTTTCATGACAGAGTATCGCTTATTCATAGAATGTGCATTCATTCATATGCACACACACAGAAACTGTTCCCTACTCCCTACAACCTCCTCCCCCATTTCCTCCCTTTGTCTCTCGGCCTAATTCTCATTTGAGAAGTTTAGAGACTGAAGTAGTTGAAACATATTTTTCCCTACATCCTAAAGTACTTAGTGGTTAAATGAACATTTGAACCCAGGTCTTTTTTTCTAGTTTTCATTTTGATTCTAGGGATTGAACACAGGGTCTGATTCGTGCTGAGCACTGAGTTACCAACTCCTTAATTCTAAAGAACTTACTCCCTCCATTACAACAGAACATACTTTCCATCGCAATTATCATCATATGTGAGAGATAGAGACAAAGAGAGAGAGAGACAGAGACAGAGAGAGAGAGAGAACACACAGATCTTAGTGTAATTTAAAGCCATAGTTTCTCATATGTTTTGCATCTAGATCAGGTGATCAAATGCTATCTTATGAGTACATTTTTTTTTTTTTTGGAAAGTGCCATACTCATTTTTTCATGTCACCTTGGAGAGCTGAATATTTCTGTAGTTGCTACAGCGTACTGTACTTTCTGTAGTATGCTGTTAGCCCCTAAGCATAGAATATTTACTGCCTTGACCTCCACAGAAAAGTTTATTGAACTTTTATCTAAATGATAAAACCTTAATCTTAGGAAAAGCTTAAAACACAATCTCATAAACACACAAAAAAGACTGAATGTCTTTCTTCCTAATAGGCCTGGCTTTTAGCAGCCCTGATAGTTGTACCTACAGGCTGAAATTAAAGAGAAGAAAATCTAGGGAGCAAAGCTTGAAAATATAGGTTACAATTTCAATTCTGTAGTAGTGGGTAAACTCACTTAACCACTCTGGGCCCTGTTTCATTATTGGTAAAACACTAATCCCAACAAAGCACTCTAGATGTACAATACTAATATTTTATATTTGCTTTATGGTTCAGTAAATTATGCAACCCAGTTATTGACTTAACATAATGATGCTAGTTTTGTCAGGCTACATGGCCAACTTCTTGATAACTATGCTTGTTTTGGTTATGGTAGTTTCTGGAGGGGGTAGTTTGTTTTCTTCTATTTGGTTTATGGTTGATTTTATTTTTAACATAACCCACATGTTTATCCTGGAAAAGGAACTTCACTGTCTACTACCAATTTACCTTATTACTGAGTACGATTGCTTCTGGCTTTTTTCATAATGGCATCTGTGATCATTCCTGGAGTTACACAATAGACTAAATGTCCATCTGTTCTACAAGTGCCTAAGCCACAAGTCATATGATACAAATATCCTTCCAACACCATGCACAGACTCAATTCTTTGTTTCTTTGGTCTATATTGTCTCTGTTATAGTTGTTGGTATTTCCTTTTCCTTTTCTATTGCTCAGAGGTTTGAGTAAGATGTTGCAGCATGGTGCTATAGACATGCCCAGATATGGGCCCATAGCTGGAGGAACATTATCAATTTACATAATTTTCCTAAGCCTTTTTATCCCTATTGTACAAATGATGGTTAATATTAATACCAACTCTTGATAGCAATCCTAAAATTGAAAAGAAAATGCCACGAGAAATGCTTTACCATAGTGCCAAGCCCATAGTAAGGGTGTAATAAATAGTTAATTTTCCTGTTGTAGTTGATAATATTTATACATATTATATTACCATATTACCAGCTTTAAAACTAGTAGGAGAAGTACTAACCATCTGTAGAAATATGAATGTCTTTTTTTTTTTTCCTGGTCCTGGGACTTGAAGTCAGGCCCAGGGCTCTGTCCCTGAGCCTCTCTGTGCTCAAGGCTAGCTCTCTACCACTTGAGCCACAGTACCACTTCTGGCTTTTTCTGCTTATGTGGTACTGAGGAATCGAACCCAGGACTTCTGTTAGGCAACCACTCTACCACTAAGCCACATTCCCAACCCAACATGAATGTTTTAAGTTATAAATTGTAAGAAATCCTCAGCTTAATGTATGTGTACCTGTTCATAAAGTTTTAAGGTGTAGTTGTGTGTTTCAGCTGAATGTTTTGAAAATCCAAATAAAGCAGATAGTTTTACAGTATGATAATCAAAAAAAGCTGTTTTTATAAATAGCCTATGAAAGTTCCCCAGATGCAGCCTGAATGAAGGAAACACAGAGCCAACTTGAGGTTAGGGCAGAGTTCCTTTGTGTGATTCACTTGACATTGGAAACCCCAGACCCACATTTTCCCACTCCCTCTTGGCTAGAAAAATTTACACTGGAGTAGTATTACACTTTTGTGGCCATTTTCTTAAACAAACAAACAAAAAGAACGAAATTAGATTTTTAGTGTGCAATCTTGAGGGCAGTTCTCAAGTTTTAAAAACGGGTTCAAATTGTTTGATGAAATTATTTTGAAAAAATTTTTTTGACTGAAAATGGATAATTTTGGTTCCTATATTTGGTGATCAGTATAATAGTAAGTTTGCAAATGAGCAAATTTGCTGAATCTCTCATGGCTGGATAATACTTGAAGTGTCATGCTTCCCAATACTTGCTTCGATTCCCCTGTATTATGTAGTTTGTAAGGATAGTTGTGTATTTTGCTCTTCATAGAGCATTAAGTTTGGGCTTTGCTATTTTCCAAAATTCTGGATTGTAGGTTTTTTTTTTTGTTGTTGTTACTAGCTTTAAAAATGCATGTATAGGAAATGTATATGAATATCTGTATCTCTCTGCTGTTACTTACAGTAATGTAGCAAAACCTGGCAACTCTAAGGTAATGATGAAAGACATTTCAGATTGGAATTTGAGGTTTACAGATCAAAACTCAGTGCTTTATGTATAGTGGTCACAACTAAATGTGTGTGTGTGTGTGTGTGTGTGTGTGTGTGTGTGTGTGTGTATGCGTGAAATTCCAGGACTTGAACTCAAGGATTGGACACTCTCCCTGAGCTTTTTTTCCTCAAGGCTAGCACTCTACCTCTTGAGGCATAGCTCCACTTCTGGCTTTTGGTGGTTAATTGGAGGCAAGAGTCTCATGGACTTTTGTGCTTGGTCTGGCTTGTATCACTGATCCTCAGGTCTCATCACAGTCTTATGAACAGTTGAGATTACAAGCATGAGCCACTGACTGAAGGCTAAACATAGAGCTCCCCTATGGCCCAGCAGCGCCACTTTTGGGCATCTACCCAAAAAACTAAAAGCAAGACCACACTAAAGCCACCAGCACAGCTATGTTCACTGCAGCACAATTTGTCATTGCTAAAACATGGAACCAATCTAGATGCCCCTCAGTAGATGACTGGATCAGGAAAATGTGGTACATATACACAATGGAATTCTATGCCTCCATCAGAAGGAATGACACTGCCCCATTCGTAAAGAAATGGAAGGACTTGGAAAAAATCATATTAAGTGAAGTAACCCAGACCCAAAGAAGCATAAACCCTATGGTGTCCCTCACAGGGAATAGCTAGTACAGGATTAGGCCAATCATGGTAGAAGATCAAAATACCCCGATAGCTGTACCCATATGACCACATAAGATGATGCCAAGTGAAATGAACTCCACATTACGGAGGCAAGAGTTATACCACTGTTGTAACTATTATCATCATCCCATGTGAAACCGTACCGTTTATATTTTTTTATTATTTTTTTCTTGTCTGCTTGTTTGTTCCATTGTTCTGTTCAGTTTTGTTTCTCTTGTCTTTCCTTCCTTTGGTTGTACCCCCACTACCACTATATCTCATCCGAACACTCTGGATACTGTTTATACGGGTATTTGAACTGGGGAAGGGAAAGGGAATACCAAAACTGAGAGACAAAGGACAAAAAGACAAACCACTCCAAAAGCAATACCTACAAAACCATTTGGTGTAAATCAACTGCACAACTCGGGGGGAGAGGGTAGAGTGGAGGGGGGAGGAGGGGGGAAAATGAGGAAGGAGGTAACAAGTTGAACAAAAAATGTACTCACTGCTTTACATATGAATCTGTAACCCCTCCTTACCACACTTTCACAATAAAGAAAAAAGTTTAATTAAACAGTAATATAGTAAATAAAATAATATATTACTAATATACATTACTATGATTATATTACTTATATAATATAAATAAATATAGTAACATAGAAAATGTTAAAGTATATTACATATCAGAATAGTGAATTTTTTTTTGCCAGTCTTGGGGCTTGACCTCAGGACCTGGGCACTTTCCCTGAGTTTCCTTTGCTCAAGGCTAGCACTCTACCACTTGAGCCACAGTGCCACTTCTCTTCTGGCTTTTTGTTTATGTGGTACTGGAGAATTGAACCCAGGGCTTCATATATGCTAGGCAAGCACTCTATCACTAGTCCACATTCCCAGCCCTAGTGAAGTTTTATAAAAGTGTATATTTTACATACACACACTTGCACGATATATTTTAGATTGTGACATAAACTATAATATTAATGTGTGTTGTGGTTCAAAAAGAAGTTCTAAACAGACTTTCTGTAGATCCTTCTGATTTCTGGTAGGTGCTTCATTGTAACTTTGTTTCCAGATCTGAGGAGGCGGTATTGGTCAATGTGTATGCTAACATCCAGAGTATGATAGTAACCAAGTGCTTGAAGGGATGGCCAATCACAGAAACGAATACATTAACTTACATTAATAGTCATACCAGGTTTGTCTCTTGTTTTGTTTTGTGTTATTTTCTCATTTTGGGGTTTGGATATATATTTCCAATTTTTTCATTTTAGAAAATATTGATGCTGATGGACAAGGATTTTGTCAAGGAGGATTCAGCATTGATTTTACGAAAGTAAGTTTTCAATGAAGAACCTGAATCTCATTAGATTCGCATTTACCTTATTGCCTCAGTTTTGGTTAAAAATAGCTCCTCCTAAATTCCTCTAGCTTCTTTATTATTTGAGTTATGTGTTTAAAGAAAATAGCTAATAAACAGCCCACTCATTTTAACATTCTTTGCCTTCTATTATTCCCTCCCTATTAAACATTGCTTATTTGAAATAGTCATCACAGTGAGAATTGAGAGAAGTAGGGAATCTTCTCAGTAACTGATGGTGATTCTATATTAAATTTCTGGAAGTGGAGGTGTGGCTCAAGGAGTAGGATGTCAGCCATGAATGAAAGAGCCACGTGAGAGTGTTAGGCCCTGAGTTTAAGTCCCATGGTGCAGAAGAACTAATAAAACACTTGCTTATTTAAAAATATATGTATCTTTTATTAACTTTCTTGTACAATAGGTACGAGCAATTATTGCTAGGTAACAGACTTTACTAAATAAATTGATTTTAAATGGACTCAGCTTCATATTACCCATAATTCTGAATCTTAGGAAATCAAAGATAAATAAGAATTAGGTTTAAGTTTGCATGAGATATTTTCAAACAGACATTATTCACATTTATTTTTATTTTTATTTTTATTTTTATTTTTTTTTGGCCAGTCCTGGGCCTTGGACTCAGGGCCTGAGCACTGTCCCTGACTTCTTCCCGCTCAAGGCTAGCACTCCGCCACTTGAGCCACAGCGCCGCTTCTGGCTGTTTTCCGTATATGTGGTGCTGGGGAATCGAACCTAGGGCCTCGTGTATCCGAGGCAGGCACTCTTGCCACTAGGCTATATCCCCAGCCCCACATTTATAATGTCATGTTCTCTGTGCCTGTCCCTATGCCACTGTTACCCATAAGTACTCTTGCAGTACTCTTATTGCTAAATCAACAGTGCTTTCCTGAAACCCATTTTTGAAAAATGCTGTAAAGGCATAACAAGCTTGAGATTATTGAAAGCTTAGAAAGAATATATATATATATTCACATATGTTTGTATGTATATGTACAATATGTACATATACATATATATGAAGGGAAAATCTGTATACAGCAAGAAAAATTTCTATAATACTGTATTCAAACACGAATTACTTTGAACTGCTCATAGTGTGTTATAGATATAAGAATACTAGTATTCTGTATACCTTTATCCCTACCTGTTTAAATTTGTGAAACATGAAAAATAGTTTTCCTTTAGCAGAAAGTTTCTCAATGATTATTAGAATCTGTTTAAAAAATCACAAATCTACTATACAAAATTAAGAGGTAATTTTTTTTACTATATTTCTACTAGTACTTCATTCAAAATGTGAAAAACAGCCAAGATCTATAGAAAAACATATTTCACACATTAATGAATGTGTTGTAACTTTATTTTTAAATTTTATTTTAGAGAAGGTACAGTACAAGCCACTGAAACTGAGTTACATGAGTTTGAGGTCTGTGATTTTGTTTTAATAATAGAATCAATGTAAATACAACATAAATGCCTTTTAGTATTATATGTTTATTGCATTTATTTCTGTTCCAAAGCTGTATTTAAGTTTGTATTCTTTTGTTCTATGATTCAATCCAGGCTGACAGAGTACTTCTTGGTGGTCCTGGTAGCTTTTATTGGCAAGGTAAGTTAATAGTCTAACTTGTTCAGTAATGCCTGTGTGTTTCTGAGTGACCAGGCTCTTCATGCACCCATGAAAAATTTCAGATTATTATAAAGAAGTATGAAATGTGATTTAAATTTTACTTTTTATACACTATGTTATAAAGAATGTAGAATCCATCAAATGTTATGTTTATTAAATATGCATATATTATATTAGAAAATAAAAAAATCCTAAGCCAGTGGCTCATGCCTATAATCCTAGCTACTCAGAAGGCTGAGATCTGAGGATCCCAGTTTGAAACCAGCCCAGGCCAACTCTTGTTGTTGTTGTTTAAATGGCTACATTTTTTTTTTATTGTAAAGGTGATGTACAGAGGGGTTACAGTTACATATGTCAGGTATTGAACAGTGTCCTATAAGACTCTTATTTCCAATTAACCACTCAGAAACCCAAAGTGGAGCTGTAGCTCAAAGTGCTAGCCTTGTGTCAAATCACTCATGGACAGCACCTAGGCTCTGAGTTCAAGCCCCACAATGGAAAAAAAAATCCTTATAAAAATTTACTAAGTAGATATATACAGTTATCTTAAATAATGCCTTATGGTTGCATGTGGCATATATGTCTGTTTTAGGAGGCTCAAGCATTAGTAAGTGTAAAACCCACGAGTATAAGCAAACTGTAACAGTATAAAAACTCAGGGTTGAAAAGTATTTTGAAATTGTTCATGAGAATACCAAAATGATTATTTTCTCTTAATCATTAAGGTTAAGAACGCTTTCTTAAATGTTGAAAACTTTTAATAATAAATGATCTCATTGTTTCTTAATATAATTAAACTCAGAATTGATATAAAGTGAAACACTGTATTTAGTCTTCAGAAGCCTAATTATATTACCATTTGCACCTGCACTGGTGGCTAATGCCAGTAATCCTAACTTCTCAGGAGGCTGAGATCTGAGGATCTTGGTTAGAAGCCAGCTCAATCAGGAAAGTCCATGAGATTCTTATTTCCAATTAACCAGCAAAAAGCCAGAAGTGAAGCTGTGGCTCAAATGGTAGAGCACCAGCCTTGAGTGATAAAGCTCTAGGACAGCGTCCAGTCACTGAGTGCCAGTCCCAGTACTGGTACCAGAAAACAAAACCGAACACCATACCAGTTTACAGAGAATTTGCTTTGTGCCATTCTGGATAAATAAGTATATTATAACGAATATTTTCGTAGATCTCAGAATTGTCTCTAAAAGAATAGAAAAGGTTTCTTTAGGTCTGGCTTACTTCATTTAATAACATTTTTTTTTCAAGTCTTTCCATTTCCTTAGGAATGGGGTGATGTAATTCTTTCTGATGGAAGCATAGACTTCCACTGTGTATATATACAATATTTTTTAATCCATTTGTCCAAAAGAAACATAGGTTGCATGGTTTCCCTCATTTGTAATAATTCGAATGTACCTATAAAACTACAAGTAAACCCAATGAATGGTTAAAAACACACACACACACACAAATTACACTTGGACATGATAAATGAAACAGGATTCTAAACATTTACACAGTGAAACCAAAGAAGGTTATTATTAGAAGATGATTGATCACAAAGACTCAGTAGCTAAAATGATGCTTATCAAAATAAACTCCAAGTAATGGAAACAGAAGGTTTTTTTTATTCTACTATTTTCAGTTCTTTTTTTTTTCCTTCTATTTTTTCCTTTTTGTCTCTGGTTTTGATTTCTGTACTATTTGTCTTGTATATAAGTTCATCTGATTTGGGGAGGGAAAGGGGAAGCACAGAAATAGTGAGACAAAAGGTGAACTAATATAGCAGTGATATCCACTAGACACTACATTGGAAATGTACAATACAACTGGTTGGGGAGGGAAAAAAGTGGGAGAAAATGAGAAAGAAATGTATTTACTTATGTAACTATAATCACTCTGTACATAACCTTTACAATAAAATAAAAAATTAAAACAAAAATAGTAGAAAAGGTGATAATTTACTCCAAATGAATGATGAATATTGTTTGTGTTTTTTGAGTTCAAGAAATAGTTGTTAGATTCCTTGTATTCTCAGTCTTGTTTAGCACACAGGAAGAACTAGTGGCCCAGATAGAATTTGTCTGTGACTGGACAAAGAGTGCAACCCAAAACTCAGGCATTTAAGACTTTCTTCTCAAAGTAAGAATGAGGAGGATATTCATTTCGATTTATGGAGAGGACATTTGATACATCAGCCAACATTTCAGAGTGGAGAGTCATCTGACCTTTGTGTTGTTATCCAGAGTTCTTGTCCATTTAATAATTTGTGTGCAAAAGTGAGCTCATTCATTTAAGTTGCCTCATGAAGATGTTCAAATTACTAAGTTTTTTAAAAATGTAGATCAATTCTCATGATAAAGGTAAGAGTAATTGGTTATTTCAGTAGTTTTTCAAGTTGTAATGGTTTTGTTTGATTTCATTCTTGTATTTATTAAACTATGATTTTTAGTAAATTAAGAAAATTTTTGTGAAGTTTTAATTAGCAGAGACTTATTTAAGAACTGTCTTTAACAGGAACAATTGTCAGTTAAAAAGAAAGATCAGAATTCAATGTAGCTTATCAAAGAGAGTTATTTTAGAGATAACTATAAGAAAAAAAAAAAGAAGTCACATGGGCACCAGTGGCGCAAACCTATACTATAATCCTAGCTACTCTAAGGATTGTGATTTGAAGCCAGCTGGGGCAGAAAAGCCCTTGTGAGACTCTTATCTCCAATTAACCACTCAAAAACCAGAAATGGAGCTATGTTTCAAAGTGGTAGAATGCTGGCCTTGAGAAAAAAGGCTGGGGCAGGGTTTTGGCCCTGAGTTCAAGCCCCATAACTGACCATAAAGAAAAAGGGGTAAAAAAAAAAATCAAATCTTAGATTTAGCATCAATAAGGAGAGTTACTTAAGGCTTAAGAATTAGAAATATATGTAATAGAAATATCTAACTAGTGAAGACAGGAAGATCTCAATTTCAAGGCTGGCCTGAGCTACAACATAGAGGAATTTTTTTTTTTTTTTTTTTTTTGCCAGTCCTGGGGCTTGGACTCAGGGCCTGAGCACTGTCCCTGGCTTCTTTTTGCTCGAGGCTAGTGCTCTGCCACTTGAGCCACAGCACCACTTCTGGTCATTTTCTATATATGTGGTGCTGGGGAATCGAACCCAGGGCTTCATGTATACGAGGTAAGCGCTCTTGCCACTAGGCCATATTCCCAACCCCATAGAGGAATTTTGTCTCAAAAACAAAACAAAACAAATGAAGAAGTACAACTACTAATATCTAGTATTTATTTTTGTTGTTGTAAATACCATCCATTGTCTGCATAATGTTTTCCATTCGAATGTTATTTATGTGTGTGTGTTTATTTTTTTAAGGTCAACTTATTTCGGATCAAGTGGCAGAAATTGTATCTAAATATGACCCCAATGTTTACAGCATCAAGTATAATAACCAGTTAGCAACTCGGACTGCACAAGCAATTTTCGATGACAGTTATTTGGGTAGGTGAAACTAAAATAGAGATTACTTTAATAGTGCTGTGTATTTATCCTGTCATTTGCATGGAGTACTTTAGTAGAAAAATCTTTTATGTGAAATAAAGGTAAAGCAAAAAATAAGATTGGGTGCTGGTGGCTCATGCCTATAATCTTAGGCATTTAGAAGGCTAATATCTGTGGATCTCAGCTCAAAGCCAGACTGAGCAGAAAAATCTGTGAGACTCTTACCTACAATTAACCAGCAAAAAGCTGGAAGTAGAGGTGTGGCTCAAGTGGTAGAGCAAAAAAGCAAAGCAAGAGTACAAGGCCCTGAGTTAATTCCCTAGTTTTGGCTCACGCATGCACACACACACACACACACACATAAGTACACGCATACACTCACACATATATATGCATACATGTACATATGTATGTATGTTTATGTGTGTATACAGAAATAGTAATAGCTAGTCTTTAAGGTGAGTGTACTATGTTTTGGGTACTGCTGTAAGTATTTTATTTGCTCATTTAATCCTTAAAACAAAGCTCTGAGAAGGGCATTATGATTATTCCTACCTTCTGGTCAGTAACTCAGTGGCACAGAGAGGCAGTGTCACCCCATGCCTGAAGTCACCCAGTCCAGCCAGTCTGATTCCAGAACTATCAAAAACTGCTAAATTATTGTTTTTAGACTTGAGGATTTATTAATGGTTGTTCTTGCTCTTTAATTTTATTTGTAATCTATGGAACCAAAACACTCTAGAACTACTAATTTGCTGCTTGCGAGAATATGTTATTTCTGGTGCTTTGGATGAATTGCACATGTACTCTGTTTTGTTTTGTTTTTTGGCCAGTCCTGGGCCTTGGACTCAGGGCCTGAGCACTGTCCCTGGCTTCTTTTTGCTCAAGGCTACCACTCTGCCACTTGAGCCACAGCGCCACTTCTGGCCGTTTTCTATATATGTGGTGCTGGGGAATCGAACCCGGGGCTTCATATATACAAGTCAAGCACTCTTGCCACTAGGCCATATTCCCAGCCCACATGTACTCTGTTTTTGCAGACTTAACCTATTCCTAGTAGATACACCTGTTTAAGTATTTAACTGACCTTGATTGTAAAATTCATCTATGGTAAATATCTGCCACCCTCAGAGGACAAAGGGTTACTTAATTAAAGAAATTACTTAAAACATTTTCAGGAAAGAAAGCTACTCCACCTTCTGTCCTCTCTCTTTGTTTCTTGCTCAGGTTACTCAGTGGCGGTTGGAGACTTCAATGGCGATGGCATAGATGGTAAGAAGAACTTGGGATCTGTTTAGGTATTTGAAGCATGTTGACATTAATCTTTTTCAGCAACTTAAAGCACTGCTACAGAATATAACCGGAAAGGAGGAACCAAGGAGAGTTCAAGATGAGTCTCTGGCATCTTCTACACTGGGTAGGGGCCGAGAACTCACAGAGCTGCTGTGGGCCTTGGTCTTTTTCCCTTCCCAGCCCCCAGCACTGTGAGTTCCCAGCCCCGTCCTCCTGACTCTGCAACTTGTCTACAACTTGTTTAGTTTCTTTATGGAAAGAAGCATTTGAGCAAGAGCTTGAGGCACTATGGGAATAAGTGCTCTGATGGGCCCCATGTTACCTGCCATGTGTTGTGTCTGCCATTTTTTATACCTCTCTACCTAACAGTTAACCTTTCTTTCCCTTGTAGCTTCGGAGAACCAACTGTGATATGACTTTTCACTCCCTGTTTGTCATCTTTCTAAGCAAGCTTAGATTTTACCTGATGTAGCTCCTGTTTCTGGGTCACAGCCACCACTAACTACCCCATTTCAGTTTGCTTTTGATTGCTTTTCATTACTGTAAATACAGCATTTCTTAGTTCTTGGGTAATTTTTCATATCACTTCTTGTTTAATAAGATTGCAAATCCTTTGAAGATTTCTTTGCACTGAGCTCCTGAGAATGTGACATTTTATAAATTATGATTTTATAGTTAAAAGTGCAAGATTTAGCTGGATTCCAGTGGCTCAAACTTGATATCCTAAGCTAATACTCAGGAGGCTGAGATCAAGGTTCAAAGCCGGCTTGAGCAGGAAAGTTTGAGGCCCATATCTCCAATTAAGCAACAAAAAAACCCTAAGTGGAGCTGTGGCGCCAATGGTAGATTGTTAGTCTTGAGCAAAAAGAGGACAGTGGTGAGGCCCTGTGCATGAGTGCATGTGCACAGCACACACATGCATACACAATGCTAGATTTATTGTGGAGTACCAATTTTTAAAAATCTTATGTTCATTTTCTACTGACCAAGCATAACAAATCTTAAAACTTTCTGATTGAGTCACCTTCTGCCATTTCCAACGTTGGTCTTTAAGAATGAGTAATTAAGTTCTGTTTTTACTTTTCAGACTTTGTTTCAGGAGTTCCAAGAGCAGCAAGGACTTTGGGAATGGTAGGAAAGACCAAAGATGTTATTTAAAGAATCTGTATTACCTTGTGTTTTACTATGTTTTATTTACTTTTGTTTTTCCTACATAGGTTTATATTTATGATGGGAAGAATATGTCCTCCTTATACAATTTTACTGGTGAGCAGGTATGCTTTTAAATGTTACTCCTCCCCTTCACCATAAAAACAGAGTATAACATAGGAGAAAGTCTTTATAATAGAGCAAAATGTGAAAGACATCTGTAATTCAGTCAAACAGATAATCTATTAAACTATCATTTTGCTTTTGAGTTTGAGCATATATATATATATATACACACACACACGTATTAGTTTAATATATTTTACATTCTATGTCATTTTTTTTTCAGTCAGCATTCCTTTTTGTTTGAGGCATAAGATCTATTACTTGTTAGCAATGAACACTCAACACATTTTTTGTGCGGGGGCAAGATTTTGCTATATTAGTGAGCATTTTCTCATCAGCATTTTCTAGCATATTAAAACAGTTTTGGCAGTTGTTAAAAAGGTTTTATGATTCAATAAGGCTCAGTATTGTAGATACAAGAAGGCTTTAGGTATTTCACCTTTGTTTTAGCCAGAGTAATTTATTTAACTGAAACCTTCTGTTATTACATAATGTGGCTAGTAGTGTTTGCTTTGTTTCATTAGGAAATGAAAATCAAAATGCATATAAACAGAACAAAAAAAACCTTGGTTTTTCTTTGCTGGCATCACTAAATTGCCCTTAAGAAATTATTTTATTAGATGCAAAACAAAACACAGCATACAAGATATGTGTTACAGATGAGATGAGCAAACTTAATTTTACTACATGAAGTAAAATAAAGTAGTTCATTCCAGTACTCAACATTTTCTGTGAGCATGTTATGATATCTGGATTTATGTCCCTTTCACACTTATTTCCAGCAAGGCTGCTCTGAGTGTGATGGTGACGGAGGACATGTCTTTTCCTTGTGCACAATAAACTTAAACGCATTTGTGCTATGTCAGCCTCAAAAGTAGAACCATCTGGAGTCATGATTGAAATGCGAGACAAAAATGAACTCCATTCCATATCTTTCTAAACTATTATTTCACCTCAGTCATACTAAACATAGAGACAATTCTTATTAATTACTAATAGTTAATAGGTTTCCATGTACAACACCTTGGGTTCATTTAAAATGCCTGTTTGCGACTAGGTGTCTTTCTGTTAGGATGTCTGGCATTTGGAGTGGAGAGGAAATGAAGTGATAGGTTTGGCTTTGAAAGGAGAAATAACTACGATTTGAACAATGAAGACATTAGAGTGATGTACCTAGAATATGTTTTACCCATAAATCTAGAAAAATAAACAGGTCTTATTGCCAATTGCATTGGTAGAATAAGAAAAGACAAAGCATTCAGATTGAAATGGTACATTCTGAGAAAAATAATAACCCTTCCTGTGAGATTACATGAACTACAAGTGTGAATTGTCTGCTCTACTTGGCTCAGATATAAACATCTTTTCTGCATCTTCTTATTCAGATGGCCGCATATTTTGGATTCTCTGTAGCTGCTACTGACATTAATGGGGATGAGTAAGTTTAAAAAAATGTTTCCAAAAACTGTTTCTTGTTTTTGTGTATATGCTTTCCTAAAGTGAAACAATTTTCCTTCTCTTTCTTTGTCTCTTGCATGCTAATGGCCTTCCTTTTTAGGACAATAACTTGAAACAATGCAAATAATGAATATTAGTAAGTAATTGTGTTGGCTATAATTTTTTTCAATAGCTTTTATAACTAGAAGAATACATTTAATGTACTGGTAGTTTCTTGAAAGAGTTGAAGGGAGATTTGGCTTTTGAGGCTGTGATTTCTGTGTTTTGATGTGATAGTACGAGTTACTACACCTGTCTCCAGGATTGAGTCTGGGTTCCTGTACTGCACATTGGATGAACCTTTCATGTTCTATGTGTCTACATTACCTGAAACTGCTCAATGACTGCTATAACTGCTTTTGGGTGTCAGTGTAGCCACAGATGTGCAAAGGGGCATGTACCAGGGCTTGAACTTAGGGCCATGGCACAGTTGTTCAGTTTTTGTGCTCACAGCTGGTGCTCTACCATTTGAACCACATATCCACTCTGGATTTCTGCTGTTATTCAAAGAAATTAGATTTGTCTGCCTTGGCTGGTTCCAAGTGATTCTCAGATCTCAGCCTGCTGAATAGCTAGGATTAAGTGCTGAGCCACACCACTGCCTGGTTGGAAACAGAGTTTTAATAAGAAAGAAAATAGAGTGCTTTGATTTTGTTCAGTGAGAAGATTCTGTTGTTTCAGTTATGCAGATGTATTTATTGGAGCGCCTCTCTTCATGGATCGAGGATCTGATGGCAAACTCCAAGAGGTGGGACAGGTCTCCGTGTCTCTGCAAAGACCCTCAGGAGACTTCCAGACTACAAAGCTCAATGGCTTTGAGGTCTTTGCCAGGTTTGGCAGTGCCATTGCTCCCTTGGGAGACCTGGACCAGGATGGCTTCAATGGTAAGGTCAAAGTTTAGCAGTTGGGTGTTCTGATTTTCTGTTTCCACCTGAAAAATGCCCTAAAATCCTATCAGTAGAAGCTCACTTGAATAAACATCCTTTGTGAAAAGATGGTTGCTTTTTTTTGGCCAGTCCTGGGCCTTGAACTCAGGGCCTGAACACTGTCCCTGGCTTCTTTTTGCTCAAGGCTAGCACTCTGCCACTTGAGCCACAGTGCTACTTCTGGCCATTTTCTATATATGTGGTGCTGGGGAATTGAACCCAGGGCTTCATGTATAAGAGGCAATTACTCTTGCCACTAGGCCATGTTACCAGCTCCAAGATGGTTGCTTTTTAAAAAATCTTTATTAAAAATGAGAACCATTTTTAAAAATTGACTCTCGTGAGTTACTATTTCAGCAATCTGAAGTTAGAGTGTCAAATGATTCCTTTCTTTTTTTTTCTTTTTTTTTTTCTCAAATTTTTATTATCAAACTGACGTACAGAGAGGTTACAGTATCATACGTTGGGCATTGGATACATTTCTTGTACTGTTTGTTGCCTTGTCCCTCATGCCCCCCTCCCTCCCCCCCTTTCCCTACCCCCCCAGGTGTTCAGTTCACTTACACCAAACAGTTTTGCAAGTATTGCTTTTGTAGTTATTTCTCTTTTTTTACCCTGTGTCTCTCGAATTTGGTATTCCCTTTGAATTTCCTACTTCCAATACCAGTAAACACGGTTTCCAATATACTCAGGTAAGATTACAGAGATAGTGTAGGTACAAACATAGGAAGGTGATACAAAACATCATCAATAATAGAAACTACACATACACATAGGACGTTGAAAGTAGTTACAACTGTGATATATCACTTGTTTCCATAACATGGAGTTCATTTCACTTAGCATCATCTTATTTGTTTCTAAGTGTATAGCTATTGGGCCTTGTGATGCTCTGCTATGGCTTGCCTAAACCTGTACTAATTATTCCTTTCTGAAAGGAGCCTTCCTTCTGTGAATGTTGGTATTTCTTTCTGCATCCTGCTGAGACAGCACCCTCTACTGTCAATTTGGATATTAATGACAAATGCTCCCAGGCATGTAGTCAAAGCAGGGCGACTAGTGCATGCATACTTCCTAGGTGTGATTTCCCAGTTATATATATATATTTTTTTTTTTTTTTGCCAGTCCTGGGGCTTGGACTCAGGGCTTGAGCACTGTCCCTGGCTTCTTTTTTGCTCAAGGCTAGCACTCTGCCACTTGAGCCACAGCGCCACTTCTGGCCATTTTCTGTATATGTGGTGCTGGGGAATCGAACCCAGGGCCTCATGTATATGAGGCAGGCACTCTTGCCACTAGGCCATATCGCCAGCCCTCCCAGTTATATTTTTAAGCTGCAGATTTCTTGTGGTTCTGTAAGCATATATGAGTGTGTTCATGGGCACATGTAAAATGTGTAAGCCCATTTAAAAATTTTTATAGTTGTAGGTATCTTTAAAAAGCAGTGTTAGGTTTTACAATGGGACTGACAGTAGGACTTTTCAGATACATGAAATATAGATTATAAACAAGACACATTAAATGTAGATGACAAGATTTACCAGTAAGGAAAACTACCTTTATACATGATGACATTTAAATGGTATTGGTTCTGTATTCCTGTATCCTTCCTTTCCAACTACCTCCACCAGAAAAACCTTAGATATCATAAAGAGGGTTATCAAAACAATAGCTATTCCATGTGCCAGGTGTCTGTAGCTCAGACCTGTAATCATAGCTACTCAGGAAACTGAGATCTGAGGATTTCAAAGCCAGCCTGGGCAGGAATGTCTATGAGACTCTTACCTCCAATTGAGCACTCCTCCCCCCAATAAAGGTCAGAAATAGAGCTGTAGCTCAAGTGATAGAGCACTAGCCTACCCACAAAAACCCAAACCAGAAAAGAAGAACTAAAATGATAAGAAGAGGAAGAACTTGACTGCTTGAAAATAGAGAGCTATTCAGATATAATAACCAAGAATGAAAATAAAAACCATGTATAAAAATTATAAAAATATTTAAGAGTTTAAGCTGGGCACCAGTGGTTCAAACCTCTTGTCATCATGGCTACTAAGTAGGCTGAGTTATGAGGATCATGATTCAAAGCTAGCCTAGGCAGGAAAGTCCATGAGATTCCTATGTCTAATTAAGCACCAGAAAACCAGAAATGATGCGGTGGTACAAAGTGCTAGAGTACTAGCATTAAGTGCCAAAGCTGAGGGGCAGTGCCCAGGCCCTGAGTTCAATCTTCACAACCGACCAAAAAAAAAAAAAAGAGTTTAGAACAATTACAGTTTTTATTAGCTGGGCACCAGGGGGTTGTGCCTGTAATCTTAGGAGGCTGAGGCTGAGTTCTGAAGATCGCAGTTCAATGCCAGCTTAGTCAAGAAAGTTCATGAGACTCTTATCTTCAATAATCTACCAAAATAGTTGGAACTAGAGCTATGCCTGAAATAGCAGAGCTTTAGCTTTGAGTACAAAGAAACTCAAGGACAGTGCACTGCCCTGAGTTCAAGCACTGGAGTGGCACACACATGAAAAAGTTTATATTAAATCATCCCTCCTTAGAACAATCTTATAACAAATACTTAATGGACATATCAGCTTAGAAATTATGCTTACTGTTTACAGTTTAACAAAGGAAAAAAGAGTACATAATTTAAATACTTATTTTTTAAAGATGGCACATTTTTCATTTATGCTAGTACTGACCAGTCTTTTATGTGCTGAAAATGAGAGAGGAAGTATGAGCCCCCAGGTCACCTAGGAACTGGCATTTCAGAGGGGCAATTTGTTTGTGAGACAATCAACACTAGAGTGTGACCACCACAGTGTTTGAGATGCTTAACACAAAGAGAAAAGATCCAAGTGTCTTTGGTGTCTCAAGGGTTATCATCGAGGAGTCATAAAGTCATGTGGGTACAATAAAGAAATTGGAGCAATTTGGTATGGCTGGTACAGAAGAGCCATTAGAGGCAAGAGAAACATGTCCTTGATGTCATGAAGTTTATGTCTTTTCTTTTTTTTAACTTTTGATTTTTGTGCTGGTCCTGGGGCTTTAACTCAGGGCCCAGGTGCTGTCCCTGAGCTTTTTTGTGTGCAAGGCTAGCCCTCTATCATTCCAGCCAGAGCTCCACTTGCAGTTTTTTTTTAAAATTTTTTTTTCTTATTTATTGTCAAAGTGATGTACACAGAGGTTACAGTTTCATACGTTAGGCATTGGATGCACTTCTTGTACTGTTTGTTACCTCCTCCCTCATTCCCCCTCTCTCCTCCCCCTTTCCCTCTGTCCCCATGAGTTGTTTAGTTGGTTTACACCAAACAGTTTTGCAAGTATTGCTTTTGTAGTCATTTGTCGTTTTATCCTGTGTCTCTTGATTTTGGTATTCCCTTTCACTTTCCTAGTTCTAATACCAGTATATACAGTTTCTAATGTACTCAGATAAGATACAGTGATAGTGCAGGTACAACCACAGGAAAGGGATACAAGAGGATCATCAATAATAGAAGCTACTATTTCACATGGCATGTTGCCAAAAGGGAACCCTACTTCATTGTTGGTGGGAATGTAAACTGGTTCAGCCACTCTGGCAAGTAGTATGGAGATTCCTCAGAAGGCTAAACATAGAGCTCCCCTATGACCCAGCAGCCCCATTTTTGGGCATCTACCCAAAAGACCACAAACAAGAACACACTAAAGCCACAAGCACAACAATGTTCATTGCAGCACAATTTGTCATAGCTAAAATATGGAACCAACCCAGATGCCCCTCAGTAGATGAATGGATCAGAAAAATGTGGTACATATACACAATGGAATTTTATGCTTCTATCAGAAAGAATAACATTGCCCCATTTGTAAGGAAATGGTAGGACTTGGAAAAAATTATTCTAAGTGAAGTGAGCCCAGACCCAAAGAAACATGGTCTCTATGGTATAACTCATAGGGAATAATTAGCATAGGTTTAGGCTAGTCATAGCAGAGGATCACAAGAGCCTAATAGCTATGCCCCTATGAATGCATAAGATAATGCTAAGTGAAATGAACTGCATGTTATGGAAACGAGTGATATATCACTGTTGTAATTACTTTCATCATGCCACTTGCAGCTTTTTTGGTACTTAATTGGAGATAAGAGCATATCAGCTGGGGCTGGCTGCCAAGCTCAGTCCTCAGAATTCAGCCTCCTGAGTAGCTAGGATGTTTACAGGTATGAGCCACTGATGCTTAGAGATATTTGCCAGTTTTGAAGAGAATGGGCCGTGGGAACAAATAGAAGTGGGAGCCACTTATTTAAGAGTCTGATGTGGGGTTCAGGGAAAGCAATGAGGTGGGAAGCTGATGTGTTTGTAGTGTTCTTTTTTTATTTTTTTTTAAGAGTTAAGGAAGGTCATAGTGACCTGTTAGTGTTCAGGATATATATTGTGTGTGTGTGTGTGTGTGTGTGTGTGTGTGTGTGTGTGTGTGTGTGCTGGTTCTAGGATTTGAATTCAGGGCCTGGACACTGTCCTTAAGCCTCTTTTGCTCAAGGTAGCGCTTTACCACTTGAGCCACAGTGTCACTTCCAGCTTTTTCTGAGTCTCATGAACTTACCTGCCTGGGCTGGCTTCAAACCAGGATCCACAGATTTTAGCCTCTTGAGTAGCTAGGATTACAAACATGAGCCACCAGTGCCTGGCTGGGATTACAATTTTTTTAAGTGTTAGAAATGTTACATGTTTGTGTGTTTTGACAAAACCTAGATGAAGTCATAACTTTCTAACAATTTTTTGAACCAGATTGACTTCTATTCAGAAAAAAACAAAAACTATGTTTAAATAAATTATGATGAGGGGGGCGGTCAGGATTTTAAGATTTAGAATGAACTTTAGATGAGTTTTTGATCTGTACCCTTGCCACCTTCTACTCCCAAATTTTGAAGATAAAGCATTTTAACTTTGGAAAGCTAAAGTTGTTTGTCCAAGATCAAACCCAGAATATCTGGCCCCAAGTTTTGAAAACTTTTACTTGAGATTTCTTGAATTAGATGATTCCTTTTAAATGGAATACTCCATTGCACTTTGACCCATTATTTAAATGCTAAGTGGGTTCTAGAAATACTGAGGTCTTCATATAAGTAATTGTAAGTACTAAGAATCTTCTCTTCATTCTTCTCTACTTTCTACTTACTTTGTCTTCCTCACTCCTCCTTTCATTTCTCTTTCCCATCTCTTGCCACACTCTCCTCTTTCCCCCTCCCAGATATTGCAATCGCAGCTCCATATGGTGGTGAAGATAAAAAAGGAATTGTTTACATTTTCAATGGAAGATCAACGGGCTTGAATACCGTACCATCTCAAATCCTTGAGGGCCAGTGGACTGCTCAGAGCATGCCACCAAGCTTTGGCTATTCCATGAAGGGAGCCACAGACATAGACAAAAATGGATATCCAGGTACTTTCCCACCAATTCATGTGGCTCTTAGACTATTCCATTCTCTAGTTAGCAGTTTTAGCTATTTTCTTGATTTAGATTATGACTTTTTTAATTTAAATTTTATTGCTAAGGTGATTGTACAGAGAACTTATAGTTACCTACATGCAATAATGATATATCTTTTAAATTTAATATTTCAAGTATCGATCAGGCACCTGCTGTATTCAAAACATGGTTCTTGTTGAAAGGGATAAGAACAGAATGCCTATTATGTATTTATAGGAGTCCACTATGAAAGGTGCTTTCTGAGTTTATTTTATTATCTTGAAGTTGAATAGAATATCAGAAAAAAAGAATCCAATATTATAGATTCTGTAAACAAAAGCCAGATACTTGTTCGAAGTTTTTTTTTTTTTTATGTTAGCCATTTTTGAGCTTTTTTTCTTTGTATGTGTGCTGGTACTAGCTTTGAACTCATAGCCTTGAGGTTTCACTTGGCTTTTTTGCGCATGGGTGATGCTCTACCACTTGTTTCCCTTCTAACAGATTGTTGTGCTGTAACTTATTTTTCCTTACTTTTTGTCTTCATGCATTTATCTCCATGCACAGTTCTATTGTGTACCTCAAGATAAAACCCTAAAATTGTGATATCAAATGCATGGCTTTTTTAAAGAATGCCAGTATATATTGGCAAATTACTGAATGTTTCTCATTAGCTTTGTAAAACATCAAACAAGTGATTATTTTCCATAATCATTCCTCTTTTCAAATAATTTTAACTGTATAATAAATAGATAGTATTACTTTGTTTCAGTTAACACTTTTAGGTTACTAGTGAGCATTTTAAATTTATATCTTTTTGCAATTTTGTTTTTTTAAGGTCTTTTTTTTGTCTCCTTTGCTATTGAGATGTGGTTGTTCTTCCCTTTATTCAATTTTTAAAAAGCCTTACTTAGTACCTTAAATACTAAGGTATTTAATACTTCTTAAATTTAATACTTCTTAAATACTTGTTAATTTTTTTTTAAAATAGGTTGTGGGGCATGAACTCAGCCTGGGTGCTGTCCCTGAGCTCTTTTTAATTGCATTAAGCATTTTATAAAATAACATAAAATCTAAAAAGCATTATTGCTATTAACCTTTTTTTCACTTTTACTCAAGATTTAATTGTAGGAGCTTTTGGTGTAGACCGAGCAGTCTTGTACAGGTAGGTTCCATATTCTGTAACATAGAAATATTCAACATAAAAATATTTGAAAGCTTTCTAAGTGCCAGTGTTTCAGTTTCAGTTTCTTGAAGTAATGGTATGTTTGTTCTTTCTATGAAAGATTTGCAGCAGGCAAATAATATGTATATAAGGAATTATTAATAGAAAACTATACTTCATTTTTTTTAATTTAGGAAAACATCCTCCTTTGCGTTTAAAATCTGTCTGTGTAGTGGCTGGTGTATAGCTCAGTGGCAGAGCAATTTGCCATAGACAAGGCCCTGGGCTTGATCCCTAGCCCTACAAAAATATAAATCTAAGATGTATAACTTGTGTGTTACATATTCTTCTGAAAGAGGGAGGGCGTTTACTTGGTGCTTGTGCCTTAGTACTCTGGGATCTCAAGTACTCTGAGTACTAAATGAATATTTTTATTAGAGCCATATGTATAAGCTTGCATATCTAGTTCGTAGCTGTGTATATATTCCTGGTTGTTGTCTGTATTTAATCAATTCTTCATGCCTTCTCATAGCAGCTGGCACCTCTGGTATATTAAGATGCACTCCGGGCTGAGTTTATTTGTGGAAGGAATACTGATGTTGGTGCTGTGTATATGAGTTTGTGATGGCTCAGTTTAATTACAGCTATGAGAGAATGTGTGTACTCACTTAAACTTGTGGATCTACATGTTAGAAAAATAGATTGACAGACTGAATATCTCTCATCTGAAAGGCTGATGATCAGAAGTGTTATAGCTTTTGGAATCTATTGGATTTTTGAATATTTGCATGGATTTCACCATTGCTCTAAATAAAACAATAGTTGCTTGTATTTTCTCTTATTTTTTACTGGCTTATTAGTATGTGCTATGAGATATGTTTTGTAAAGTGTGTGTGTGTGTTTGTGTTTGATCTGTAGGCATTCTTTATACATTATTAGATTTTTTTCCTTTTCTGCTACAATTGTATCTTGGATATATCTTACAGATCAACAGGATTTGTAGCACTCACGCCCCCTATGGTGCTGTACTACATTAGTTGGGAGTCACACCACTATTGGAAATTCTGCTTTAATGGACTGAATTCAGATAGGACGATCTGTTGTTCCACATTGCCTGGACCTGAATGGCAGGGCATTCAGTATTAAAATTAGGACAGATTGGCCATCTGACATTGGATTATTCCTGTTTGGTTTTGCAGTTAGACACAGTGCTTTAGTATGTATTGGACTAGATCTGTGGTGAATGCTTAGATCAGTTTAATATTTGAAATAACATTTTCTTTTTCTTCCTTTTTTCTTTTTTTTTTAAATATAGGGCCAGACCAGTTATCACTGTAAATGCTGGCCTTGAAGTGTACCCTAGTATTTTAAATCAAGACAACAAAACCTGCTCACTACCTGGGTCAGCTCTTAAGGTTTCCTGGTAAGATTTCTTTCTTTTTTTTTTTTTTTGTATAAAAAATAGGATCATCAATGCATGCTTTAGTCATTATAAGAATAATTAATAATTAAGGTACCAAGCAGTTTCTAGGTGTATTCTATTTTCACACTGTAGATTGGAAAATAGAAATAGTGCTCCAAAGAAGATTACATGTAGAAAGCATTATTTATAAAAGTAGCTTTTAAAGAATTATGTTTGGTCATGGTCATTATGTTTGGTCATTAAATATAAGAAAAAAATCATCTTAGAACTCAAGGCCTTACTTATTGGTGGTTAATTGGAGAGAAACTTTTCCTGCTCAGGCGAGCTTCCTATCATGATCCTCAGATCTCAGCCTCCTGAGTAGCAAGGATTAGAGGCATGAGCCACCAGCACCCAGCTTTCTCTCTGCTTTTTGTTTCTGAGTGGACCAACAGCACAAAGCATGAGGATTTTTTTCTTGAGCATGGAGCTGTTGCCAGTTTGTTCCCTTTTTCTTTCTTTGTGTGTTCATCTCTTACAGATTATAAGGAAATCTGTTGGTAAAGATCAAGCAAAGTTAAATGTGTGCTTCTGAGATTTGAATACATTTTGGGTCCTAGGACTCCAGTCACTTTAGAAGCCACATTGTGTAAAATATTAACTGGCTTGCTGGTTTGGGTTAAAAGAACATTAATAACACACATACCTTATAGATGAACTACTTTTTTTTCCTCGAATGTTAGATTGCCTCAAGTTCAGGAAGATTAGTAAATCAATTCTTTTTTTTTTTAAATATTTTTTATTATCAAACTGAATTACAGACAGGTTACAGTTTCATACATTAGGCATTGGATACATTTCTTGTACTGTTTGTTAGCTCGTCTCTCATTGCCCCCTCCCCCCTCCCTCTTTTCCTCCCCCACCCCCATGAGTTTTTCAGTTCATTTACACCAAGCAGTTTTGCAAGTATTGCTTTTGTAGTTGTTTGTCTTTTTTCACCCTGTGTCTCTCGATTTTGGTATTCACTTCCAATTTCCTAGTTCTAATACCAGTATACCTGGTTTCCACTATACTCAGATAAGATACAGAGAAAGCGTAGGTACGACCACAGGAAGGTGATACAAGAAGATCATCAATAATAGAGGCTACAGTTACATATGGCATGTTGAAAGTAGTTACAACTGTGATATAACAATCATTTACATAACATGTAGTTCATTTCACTTAGCATTATCTTATGTGTTCGTAAGGGTATTGCTATTGGGCTCCTGTGATCCTCTGCTGTGACTTGCCTAAACCTGTGCTAATTATTCCCTATAAGGGAGACCATAGAGTCCATGTTTCTTTGGGTCTGGGCTCACTTCACTTAGTATAACTTTTTCTAAGTCCTTCCATTTCCTTACAAATGGGGCAATGTTATTCTTTCTAATAGAGGCATAAAATTCCATTGTGTATATGTACCACATTTTCCTGATCCATTCTTCTACTGAGGGGCATCTGCGTTGGTTCCAGGTTCTAGCTATGACAAATTGTGCTGCGATGAACATAGTAAATCAATTCTTGAACACAATCAGCTTTTGTATTGTAAAAGATTTGCCTCAAATGAGAAAACATGTTGGTCCTATAGGTAAAGAGATGATTAATTTAAAAAAATTAAAAGAGTCATGAAATCTAGCAGTTTTGGATAAAGCCAAGAAAGAAATAATCTAGCCTCTCTAACCAGTTATTTCTGCCCATCTGTCTTGTATTAAAAAAAAAAAAAAAGCAGGCATTGGCTTCCTTTTCCCAACCTGCAAAGACTATCCTACAATACAGAATCTGTCTATTTATGCTTGTGTTTACAAACTGTATTTGTTGGGTTTGGGCTTTTGTTTTTTGATTTTCTTTGGTGGCATTTTTCAAGTCACTTTTGCTTCAATAACAAAAGTAATTGTTTTCAGATAATTTGTCTTCACTCTTTCCTGTATTTATACATAGTGATTCAGTATTAGAGAAGTACATTGTTTCTGTCATATTTCCAATCTGTGTTGGAGCTCATTTGAGGAAATAAAGTTTTCAAGTATTAAAAAAAAAAAGAACTCAGGCCTTAAGCCCTTGAGACTATAGTGTGTGTGTGTGTGCGCGCGCGCGTGCGCGCACAAGGGCATGTGCTGGTTCTAATGCTTGAGCTCAAGGCCTCTAACCCTAACTTGGTGTTTTTGCTCAAGACTGGTGTCCTACCACTTAAAATGTTGTATACTGGATACCTAGGTAGGCCTCCAATCCACAACAATAGTCACCAGCACTCAGTCAATCCGGCTAGGAATCTTTTATTTAGTTGTGCACAGCATCTGATCATCACCACCAGGATGGTGACAAACAGCGCTGGGCCTCAGTAGGGATGAGTTTTTAAAGGCAAAAATCACATTACCACACGCAGGTGGTCTGGCAAGTTAGGTAAAGCAAGCAAGCAGACATACAGAAGCAGAATTGTTTTTTGTGATTACAATTCCAGAAAACTCAGGTAAACAAAGCAATCAATGCAATACAATTCTTGGTTCTGAGTGTGACTGGTATTTACCTATTTAACTTCTTAATTAACCTTAAATCTCTATTTCTGGAACTTCCTATAACTGAAACATGCGAACTGGGTGGTCTTCCTCATTCCTTTCTTTTACAAAGGCCATGGAGCTCTAGGTCAAGCTGATTTGGCTCCCATTTTTTAGGCTTAGATTTGCCCTTCCCCAGGCCCACTACCTTGTCTAAGCCTGTTGTTTATAGGGACTTAAAAAAGAGGCTTCCCTACACCTTTCACTTGGTTTCCACAGAACCACATGTGGCTTTTTGCTGGTTAATTATAGAGATAAGAATCTCCTGTACTTTTCTACCCAAACTGGCTTCAAAGTATGTTCCTCAGCCTTAGCTTCAGCTTCAATTCACATTCTTCCGCCTCTTAAGCAGTTAGGATTACAGGCATCAGTCACTAGTGCCTGATAAAACTATACAGTTTTTTTGAATATATTTTTTTCACAGTTTATATCTGAGAGTACCCAATGAGAAGTATCTATGACCTGTTAGGAAATTGTTTACCAAGTATAATGATGTATATCTATAATCACAGCAGCTGAGGAGGCCCCAGCAAAATTAACAAGACCCTGTGAAAACCAAAAGACACAAGAGCAAAAAGAGCTGGGGACATGGTTGAAGTGGTAGCATGCACAAAACCCTGGAATAAGCACAAATGTCTAGCCTAGTGCTGAAGGAAAAAAAAAAAGAACACCAAAACTTGGGAAACAGTTTTATTAAATGAGATATTATTTTGAATCTCAGCTATCTTTTCTCTCTTAGATTTATCACCTGGTCTATAAACTTGAGAGAAAGTTGTCATTATTTTTTCTCAATAAGGTACCATGAGATCAAATATGCCTAACTTATTAAAGAATAGGATGTACTGGTTTGTTTACTTTTATGTTTTAGGGATGCTACTGAGACATGAAGGGAGGACAAATGCTTTCCTGATAAAAACTATGCACTAGTAGCCTTCTACATTGCCTCTGTAGGTTCTGTATTGAAAATTTAGACAACAGTGACTTGACATGAAAGCAAACAGTTGTGTCTGTACTGAACATGCAGAGATGGTTTTCCTATCATTATTGCCCAAACAACAATGCATTTACATTGCATGTGGTTTTTATACATTATCTGGAGATGAATGGAAAGTCACAGGTGGCTCTCTGTAAGCTCTAGCTATGTAAATGCAACATCATGTGAAATGTTATATAAGGGTCAGGAGCATGCACCGGCTTTGGTAGAAACATAGGAGAATTTTTTTATTTTATTAATTATTTATTGTCAAATTGATGTACAGAGGTGTTACAGTTTCATACGTAAGGCAGTGAGTACATTTCTTATCCAACTTGTTACCTCCTCCCTTATTTCTCTCTTACCTGCCTCCCTTCCCTAACCCCCCTTCCCAGTTGTACAGTTTATAGCATATTGCCTTGTAAGTATTGCTATTGCGTAGGTTCACCTTTTACCCTTGGTCTCTTTATTTTGATTAGGGGAACTTCTTATAACCAATTCCCTCCCCCTAGACAGGCAGGAAAACTGTATTAGAAATATGAGCACTTGGGTGCAGTTCAAACTATATCTAGATTATAAGATTTACTTATACCCTTTTTTATTTTCCTGCAGTTTTAATGTCAAGTTCTGTTTAAAGGCAGATGGCAAAGGATCACTTCCCAGGAGACTTAGTAAGTATCTTATTGAAAAATCATGATATTTGAATGACATTGAACAACATTACATAGTTATTCAAATTGTTGTCATTATTCTTTTGTAACTTGAATAAGTTTAAAGATACTTACGATGGCAGTGTAATTACTTGACTTTGCTTGGCAACTCTACAGCTGATTCAGATATAGTACATTTATTCCTGGACATTGAGAACAAAGTAGCAAGCAGGATGGTGAGTGTGCTGTCTTCAGGACATGAGCAGTTTACATGTGGTAATTAGCTGTGGGGAAGTGAGCATCTTGGTTCATGTGTGGGTGATCTGCTGAGATGAAATCCCTAGCAGTCTTAGTTAGGAATGGAGGTATTTAGAAAAGATGAGAAGAAGAAAAGCAGTCTGGTCCCAAAGCTTAGTGTACCCAAAAAATTCTACTGCTCTTCTGGAGATGATTGATGTTGTCCCAGGAGTGGTGATTGGCCAGTATGTTAGATATGACAGTGCCAGTGAGCCATGACAAAGCAGAGAAAAAGACTGAAACCACAGGGGTGTGATTGGTGTGATTGTCCATGTAAAGTAGCAAGAACATTTTCTGTGGGCACCTGAAGAAATGAGGGAGCCATGAGACACAGGGAGGGAGGATGAGTGGTAATTTTAGGAAGCTTTTGTCAGGAGTATGTGTACTGTGTTTGAGAAACCACATGGAGGGCAGTATAGCTTAGCAGAACAGAACATGAGATAGAATATCCACCTTACATTAAAATAAAAGTCAGATTTAAAGACATTTGCAAAGGGACTTGTGGTTTTCAAATTTTGCATGTGTTTTCATTCACCTGACTGCTTATTTATTTTTAGGGGACTTTTGACCCATGAAGCTCTAGTTGGTCACTTGCTTCATGAGGGACATATTTACCTCAAAATTTGATATAGTAACTTCCTTGAAACAGAACTTAAAAATGCTATAGACTGTTCACTTTATCTTAGTATTTAATATAATAATATGGGTTCATATTAATGAATACCTCTCAATAGAAATTGCTTGAGTCTTGCTACATGGATTAATGGTAGAAGTTTATGCTTGTTATTTTATTGGTGCAGGCTGTAGAACCCAGGGCCTCATACATGCCAAGTAGATGCTTTACTACTTAGAGATATCTAGTGATGAAAGTCTAAATTCTTATATCTTTCATCCCCTAGACTTCTTGCAATGTAAATTAAGTGAGAATTTTCCTCTAGTATTTGTCTTTACCACCATCATTGTTTGAGATTATGTATGATGTTACTTTGGAGATAACTGGATGAATTATTATGACATATTTTTTGGAAGTGATATGGTAAAATGTTACAGCAATGTATTACAAAGACAGTGATATTGATGTTTCTATGAAAGTTCTATCTAGGCAGAGATAACATCCATAAGGAATATGTTGGTTATAAATCATTTAATTTGTATAGACTTCCAGGTGGAGCTTCTTTTGGATAAACTCAAGCAAAAGGGAGCAATTCGACGAGCACTGTTTCTTCATAACAGGTCCCCGAGTCACTCCAAGAACATGACTATCCCACGGGGGGGCCTTGCACAGTGTGAGGAACTCATAGCATATCTGCGGGTAAGGGCCCTCTGTGTGCCATTATCTTTTCTATGTTTCATTTACTACTTTCATCTAAATGACTTTCACTTTCTATGAATTGGTGTCCAAATGTAATGAAAAGCATAGTAAATTATACTTGGGGTGGTGTGTAGTTTTGATTGTCAAATTTGGCAGTGAAAGTAATGGACTCAGCTCCTGGGCAGACTGGATAAAAGTTTTGAATGGCCTTTCCACTGAATTCTGCAATAATTCCAAATAATCAGTAATAATCGGAAATGATTGTGATAAACATATTTCTTAGCTATTTCTTCACTCTCATAACAGTGAAAGAAATCTCCAGGATTCAAAAAAGTAATAAGTAGTCCATTAAAAAAAAACCCACAGTGGCAAAGGTTGAATAGTGAGTTGTAAGCAAATGTGAGCCTAGTTTGCTGGAGGAGGGTGATGGGAACTGATAATTGTAGAAATCAACACAGGGGTCAGACTCTCCTGAGCCTGTGACCCTGGGACTCTCCTTGAAACTCCTGCATGAAGCCTGGGACTTTGAATGATGCTAGAATGTTCGACAGAGGTCCACCTTACTCCAGCAAGAGCAAATGCCTAGCATTTTGGAGGAGACCATTCCAGGGTGGGCTTCTTCATTCCCGTGTGTTGAGGTTAATAACACAAATTCATTAAAAAAGTATTTTAAAAAAAGCATCAGACGGGCTGGGGGTATGGCCTAGTGGCAAGAGTGCCTGCCTCATATACATGAGGCCCTGGGTTCGATTCCCCAGCACCACATATACAGAAAATGGCCAGAAGGGGTGCTGTGGCTCAAGTGGCAGAGTGCTAGCCTTGAGCAAAAAGAAGCCAGGGACAGCGCTCAGGCCCTGAGTCCAAGCCCCAGGACTGGCCAAAAAAAAAAAAAAGCATCAGACAAGCAGGACAGCCACTAGAAGAAACCAACTTTTAGTCTGGGATGTAATACATGGACATACCATTTATAGAATAGAAATTTGTATAAAATGTTCAAAAATAAAGGCTTAAAATTTCTTTTAAAAGAAGAAAGAAAAAAGCATCAGTGAAGATTCAGAAGACACAACATAATTGATCAGCTTGCTTTAACAGACCTCTCTAGAACTCAGCACTAAACAGTTAGAGAATACAAACATTGACCATGCATAAAGAAAGTTTAAGGTATTCCAAAAAATGGATCTCATAGAAAGCATGTTATCTGGCCAGGAGTGTGATACATTCCCGAAATCTCATCATTCAGATGGTAGAGGCAGGAGGATCGCAAGTTCTGGGCCAGTTTAGGTAAACAAAGTTAGAAAAACCCCAAGTGAAAAGAAAAAAAAGTATAGAGGGAGAGTAGAATATAATCACATGTAGTTGTTTCCTAGCAGTCATTTTCCTGTCACTGTAACAAATAGTTCAGATAGTCAACATACAAAGAGAAAAACTAATCATAGTTTTAAAAGTTTTCATCCATGATTGGTTGGCTCTGTTCCTTTTGGGCCTGTAATAAAGCACAGAAGCAAGCAAAGCCCAGAAAGCAAAGAAAGAGGAAAGGGTCAAACTTCGCAATTGCATGTCTTCAATGATGAAACCTTCCACACTGGGGACCACACCTTTATTACTTGGGTGATACTAAAGATCCAAACTGTTGTCTTTTTTTTTTTTTTTAGAAATCAGCAACAAAGATAGGCTAGGAAATTGATTTGCTAGGGTATCATAGGACTGTGATTTTAAATGACTTACAGGTTACAGTGGAAATTTACTTATGACTGAATTACCATGAGAATAATACATACCATAGTATGTGCCTGTCACAGAAGCAGAATCTAACAGTAAATGTATACTGTGAAGGCTATTTAATTTAGTTGACAGATAAAGGAAAAATAAGCAAACACAATTCCTACATATTTAAAATTGAAAAAGAAAACAACCACAGACAAAGTAGGGGTTAAAATAATAGGATACTAAGTATATCCATGAAAGCTTAGATAACAAGAAAATTCCTAGATAGACATAGTACAACTACCATAAAAGAAGTGGACAACTGGCACAATCCTATAACCATTTCAAAGATTTAGCTTCACTTAAAAATGGTGCACATGCAGTTTTCAGTGGATCAGACCTTACTCCCTGTTACTCAGGTGAAGCCAGCCAGGACTAAAAGTGATCAGGATCCCATTTCAAGGAATAAAGCAGACTCGATGGTATGTGTCTATTATCCAAACAATGAGGGAGACACAGGAAGGAGGATTAAGCTTTGAGGCTGGCTCTGAAAGGGGGAAAAAATCCATGAGACCCTGTCATAAAAATAATGAAAGCAAAAAGATATAGTCTGGTAGGTATGGATCAAGTGGTAGAGTGCCTGTAGCAAGTGCAACATCCTCAATTCAAACTGTAGTAGCCCTTTGCTAAGTCTTTATTCAGAATAACCACAAGGCCAGATAGTTTTATTGCCAAAGGTACCATTCAAGAATAAGCCATTTCTAACCTGGGCATGGTGATATAGGCCTGTAGGCTAGCCCAGGCATAGATAGCAAGACCACATCTCTCTCAAAAGAAAACATAGCTCAAATGTTATAGTACTTGTCTACTAAGCACAGAGCCCTTAGTTCAATTCCCAAAATTGCTTCTCCCTTACAATAAAGAACTATTTATTTTTGATAATAAACTCTTCAAGAGATTAGAAAAAAGCAGAAAAATTTTCTTAATACATTCTAGGACTGAGTATAATACATACCTAACTTGATGAAGGGTAGAATAAGAAAATTGGATTTTACTCGGGTTTTACACAGAGATGTTTTTAAAGTTACTTAGCCAGTATAAGGAAACTAAACTCGAGTAATCCATAGGAAAAGATAAATAGACCTAGTTGGATTAGAGTGTGTTTATAAAAAAATTTGGAAGTAGAACATGACTCTTTTACTTAGGTACAGAAAAAGCTTTCAGTTTGGTAAGTATTTGTAGTTTAAGAAACAAAACAAGCAAACAGCTCATTGTGACTATGATGAAATATAACTTTAAATTTAAGAAAGGTCTGCCAATGTCTAGTGGTGAAAATGAGTGAATGAAAACTCTTATTCATAGGCGATGGTTGTTCTGATGTAGGTTGTTCTGAAGATAGGAAAATAACATGGTAATGCAAAGCTGACAAATCTTGTCATGAGGTATGAGAATATGTGGACATTTTATAATAGGAAAGAACAATCCCCAAACAAATCAAATACCTTTTTTTCAGGAAAAGAAATTGACTGTGTTATACAGATAGCACGCATATCACTGAATAGCCAGTTAATCTTGTCTGTACGTGACAGCACAAATGAGAGTCTTAACAAGATATTGAAGAGAAAGCAAATCTCAGATCACTACATAGGTTCCCATTTGAAATAGAGGCAAGTGGGAAAAGGGAAAAGCAAACTAGAAGACAGTATTGTGTAATGACACACACAATGTAAAAGCTGATTGGATTGCCTGTTTACAACCTGGCACCCAGCAGATGAGGAACTTTATCCTTACTGGTATTTTTTGGGAGCTCCTTTTATTTTGCTGATACAAAATAACAATCTCACTTAAAAAAAATAAGAAGGTAGTCTTAACCAATGTAGTCGAACCAAATGTAACTAACTAGTCTTTATGTGGGAGCCAGACCTCTTCCATGCTTGAACCACTGAAGGACATGGTCCAGCATGGAAGAGGTCACCTGAGCTTCTCTAGTCACAGAAGCAAAGAAAGGAACTGGGGTCATCAAGTAAATGGCCTCTGGGAAAGTTGCTTCTCTTCAGTGGGATTCAGATATGATCTATAACAAGGCTGCTGGGGTTGCAACTCAGGGCCCCCCTGCCTATTAGGTAGATGCTTTATCACTTGACTCATACTCCCAGTCCTTTTTTTCCATAGTTGTTTTTCTGGAGAGAGTCTTACGTTTTAGTTTGGGTCTAGCCTCATATCTCAGTCCTTCTACACATGCTTTTAATATAGTGGGGATCACAGGAACATACCACTGTGCCTGGCAGGAGAAATCTTTTACGATTCAAATGTTTCACACATTTGTAGCCTTGGGTTGATGGAAACTAGACATCTGTCAGGTGTAGCTAACATCACATAGGTTTTATGTAGCATTCATGAAAATGTTAAGTTAGCTAGAAGTCAATAGTAAACCATTTTAAAAAGAATAAAGATAGTCACACACAACCTATAGTATGCAATGTTTCATTTCCCATCTCTCTCCAGTCATGGTGATCTAGTTCAGTCTGCAGACTCATCAATATCCACATGACTCTTGGAGAGAACTTTACAGTGAACTCACCTTATTCTTTCATGTGAAGCAAATACTGCATTATGAAACAAAAACTGCTTATATGTTCCTACTTGATCACTCTGAGCTTTTCAGATACAATGTTCTTACTACAGAATTGAAAGTTCAAGAGATGAAAAAGCTGGTTTTGTGATACGTACTTATGAACTTGTCTAGAGCATTTAAGTTGGTGCCATTTTAAATTTGCAGTGTTTTTATTTCTAGGATGAATCTGAATTTAGAGACAAACTCACTCCCATTACAATTTTCATGGAGTACCGATTGGATTACAGAACAGCCGCAGATGCAACGGGCTTACAGCCCATTCTTAACCAGTTCACTCCCGCCAATGTTAGCCGACAGGTACTCTGCTTTCTGCTTATTCCTAACTTTGCTTTTCCATCTTTTCCTAAGATCTTATAGCTCCGATTTTTCAAGACCAGAAAGATTTGCTTTTATCATGTTGATAGATGTTTAATTAAAGAAACCTGAGGGAAAATATTCTAAATTTCCAGGTCAGAGATCACTAGTTATGTTAAGAGAAAGGCAGGGTTACATTTCATATTTGGAAAATAGTAAGTAGCTCCAGGAGATGAATTACCTCAAAAAATCTGATTTATTTAATTTTTTAGTATTTTGCTAAACATCTTTGGTGCCTAATAGCTTTGGGTACATTTTGGGTTTTTTTAAACACATATATATGTACATATATATTCACATATGTATGTAGCACATCCATAATTCTTTTCATAAAACAGGACCAAATTTCATTCAAATCTTTATAATTTTAAAAAATTATAAAGACCTATAGTCAAATATTTTATTTCATTATTTATCGATTTATCTTAACTTCTATATTCCTTATTTTACCTCCTACCTAAGCTTTACATCCTCCCACTACTTGTTTGGCTTTTTTGTTTGATTTTTTTTTTTCTTTTTTTTTGAGACAGAGTCTCATTCCCTAGTCAGGCTGACCTTGAACTCACAATTCTCCTGCCTCGGCCTTCCAAGTTCATACGATTTAGCTCGCAAAAGACTTGAAATGAACCCTCATTTCTGCTTTCTCTTCTACAGCAGACCTCACTGCAAAATGTTAACAGCTAATTTGTTATAAAGCAAAATGAGTTCAAGTAACTATATTTTATCCTATGAATGATATTTCTTGTTTTCATTCTTCACTAGCTAGATTTACCTGTTTATAAATCAATGGCCATGAACTCTTTTGCCTTCAGGGTATATCTATCTCTATATCCATCTATATATGAATAGAGAGAGAACAAGAGTGTATACATGTATATCTCCACATATTGATATGTACTGCATATGCAAAATATTTTGGTATTCATGGAATGAAACTTGGATATTTTTTCTAGGCTCATATTCTACTTGATTGTGGTGAAGACAATATCTGCAAACCTAAACTGGAAGTCTCTGTGGACAGGTAAGTTTTACTGCAAGCAGTAAATATTACCCCAAGAAGTTTAAATAGAAGAGCATGTATCCAATATTTTACAGAGAATTAGTTATACAATAGGATAATTAAAGATTTTATATAATAATAGCACTATTAATCTTGAGCTTAAAAACCTCTATGTTTTCACTAGTTGTCTAGCCTATCAACTAGTACAACCACTCATCTCCAGGTAGTGTCACAAAATAATACCACATCCTCTAAAGACACTCGTTATAGACAGCCTCTTAACTCAAGGGGTATCCTTACTGTTGTCCATGCCATATATGTTAGGAAGTTATTCCAAGAATCATCACAAAGAAGGAATTCATCTTTTAGGGAAAGATCATGGAATTAAAAAGTCCACCCAGAGATATAAAATTACTTCAGTACTAAATATGAAAAATAGAAGTATCTGAGTGGCATTAATATTCTCTTTTACTGAAGAAGAATTGGATTTGTAACCAATGTGTGTTATTTTCTGTTTTCTGTGGTGGTGTGATAAAGCCTTAAATAGTTTGAGACACTGTCGAACTCGTCAGTGCTGTGTATTTATCTCACCACTTTGAAGAGTCATGTGCTCCCCGTGTAGTCTTTTTTTACAGTCTAGATTTATATTAACTTGCAGTGATCAAAAGAAGGTCTACATTGGGGATGACAACCCTCTGACATTGATTGTTAAGGCACAGAATCAAGGAGAAGGGGCCTACGAAGCTGAGCTCATCGTTTCCATCCCACCGCAGGCTGACTTCATAGGGGTTGTCCGAAACAGTGAAGTAAGCCAACTCCCTTCTTTAAAAATCGAAATGCCCTGACAGGCCTTTATTAACATTAATGAGCTAGTCCCCTGTTTAGTGAAGCAAAAACCTAGCTATTCTACTTAAGACTAAATTGCTGGATAGTAGAGTGCCTAGCTTACATAATTTCCTTTAAGCCTTATACTTTGCATAATGTATTGACATGCCATTTTTAGAAGTGCTTGTGGAGGAGATTAGATGAAGTGTCTAAGCCTGTCCATCAAATTATTTGTCAGAAGCATTATAGTTACATATCTAAATCCTCTAGGGAATCTTTTGAAAACACTGTGACATTTGTATTTGGTCATTTTACACAAATCTGGCTTCTCAGATTTATTTGCTCCTTAAAAAGGGGAAATTTAAATATGTAACTATGATATTGTATAGGAATTATATATAGTCTTAGGATTTCTGTTCTTCTGGCTTAACTTCTTTTTATTTCCTTTTTCTTTGTCCATTGAAGGCCTTAGCAAGACTTTCCTGTGCATTTAAGACAGAAAACCAAACCCGCCAGGTGGTATGTGACCTTGGAAACCCAATGAAGGCTGGAACTCAAGTAAGATATTGTGAATTATTTTTACCCCTACAAAGACAGTGCCATATTTTTCTGTGGGTTTGTTTGTAGTAATAAAAAAAAGCCGGTACATATTAAAATGTTATCTTTAAACTGATTTTGATTTACAGTTTAATGATGAGCATTGTTCTGTTTCCTTTTAACTAAATACTAAGATGATGGTAGTGCTTGTATGCCCTAACATAATAATAAGTTGCACCACACTATAATCTATTTTGTAAATAGATGAGATCATGGTTTTAAATTAAGAATTGAAATTCTGATTTTTATATTTTGAAATAACACTTCAGTTGGTCTTCAGAAGCCAGTCTGCTAAATGCAAGAACTTTCGTTCTTAGATGAAATCAAGCTAGCTCATTAACTTGAATCCTTGTATAATCAGGCCACACAGAAGATCAAAGAGAAACTTGTCTGGATCAGGCTCCCTTTCACATGAAAAGGGCCGGGTTTCCTGGAGATTGAAAAGAAGCACTGCATGAGTCTCTTCCCAGATCTTCTAAAAAGGAGCTGAAAGTATACCCCGCATGGTCCTAGAATAAAGAAAACATGACAATATATGTTCATTGTTTTTATATTGGAGTTATTAATGGCACATTGGTATTGGTCATTTGAAGATCTGTTTTACCCGGAGCCCAAACATTCCATGATTTTCTTTTAAACATTTTTCACTAAAGGTCATTACTTCTAGGTGTGTAGTACCTTAGGGAAGAGAACTTGAACACATACCCTGAGTTCCAGTTTTTCACATGTTTTCAGTCAGTAGAACAGAACATGCTTTCTGTGTTCTCCTTGTCTTCAGCTTCTCAGTGCATGGCTTCCTTCCTGTAGGGAATTCCTGGTTACTCTAAGGGACCAGCTCCAGGCTTTGGAAAGTTGTATATGAGGAAGAGAGGGTCAGTCTCCAAGAGGTGTTATTTTTATATGTGATTTGTGTGATTCCCAAGAATCCTACTGTCTTGTACTTGGAGGCTCAGATTTTTCTACTAAATCTGTGAACTTTCTGGATGCAGGGGTTAGAAGTCTGGTACTGGAGCTAGGGGGAGACTTGAGAGAGATAAGAAATTTTCATGCCTTCTTCAGCCACTATCCTTCCTTCCTCCCTCCCTCCCTCCCTCCCTCCCTCCCTCCCTCCCTCCCTCCCTTCCTTCCTTCTTCTTTTTGGCCAGTCCTGGGGCTTGGACTCAGGGCCTGAGCACTGTCCCTGGCTTCTTTTTGCTCAAGGCTAGTACTCTGCCACTTGAGCCACAGTGCCACTTCTGGCCATTTTCTGTAAATGTGGTGCTGGGGAATTGAACCCAGGGCCTCATGTATACGAGGCAAGCGCTCTTGCCACTAGGCCATATCCCCAGCCCCTATTCTCTTATTCTTATAAAGCATCCATTTTCCCCCTTTCTTTGCCCATTAACACAATCCATTTGTTACCTTTCTGGTATCTGTAGTTTGTTGTTATCAAATTATAGTGTATAGTTGCTTTACTTGCCTTGGATCACCAAATATTTACTTTTGAATTTTTAAAATGATAGTTAATATCATAAGAAGGTATAATTAATAGTTTCTGTTAAGTAGATTCCACTATGGACTGGCCCAAGTATCTTGAATAAAAGTAAATCCAGGGAAATAGTTTAGTTCACTTTTGTTAGAAGTTCACAAAAACAGTATTTTAGAATGCTTTCTTATTTGGTCACTGGATTTGAAACTTCTAATTTCAGATGAGACATTGGCTAACATTCTGCTTGTTACCTCTTCTTGCAGCTCTTTGCTGGTCTTCGATTCAGTGTGCATCAGCAATCCGAGATGGACACGTCTGTGATGTTTGATTTACAAATCCAGAGGTATCTCAACGAATTTAAGCACTTTAAGCATTATGGAATACCACGGGTTAACATGCTCATATATAATTGTAGAATTTTAAGTCTACATTATATAAATTATTGTAATATCAGTTATGAATTTGTAAAACAAACTTAAAAATTAAGAAGTAAAACCTGGTCAACTTCTTGTAATTAAATGCTAAGAAAAAAAATCATTGTTTTGGCTTTTAAGTTTTTTATTCTGTTGCTGTTTTCTTCATTTTTAGTTTCTTGATTTTTTGCCTCTTGAAGACTTTTGATGATAATTGTGCTCGATTCAGCCCTAACAATGTGTTTGTTTGTTTGTTTCTTTTCAGCTCGAATCTTTTTGACAAAGCCAGCCCTCTTGTGTCTCACAAAGTTGACCTTGCTGTTTTGGCTGCTGTGGAGATTAGAGGGTCAGTCTAATTTCTAAGTTGAGAATCCCCTTGTCACCATTGCTTCTGAAGAGTAACTACTAGGCCCTGACTTTTTTGGGCAACAGGCACTCTGCATTTAGTGGTGGTTCACTAGGCAGTAAGTTCTGTAGAAATAAGGTCCTAGGTGTGTTCTAAGCTCCAAATACTTACTTGGTAGTTCCTCCTTATGGGAACAAGATACAGTAACAATAATTTTAAAATAAGTTTATTTGGCTCTCTATACCAACTATTTTACCAATTATTTTATCTGTAACCTGTAGATTTAGGTGTGGTAATTTTATGTGTGTGACTTCTTATTTGCATGTATTAGTCATAAAGGAGTGATTTCATTTTTATATTTCCATACATGCAGACAGTGTTCCCCTTCAGCTTTACCTGTCTTCACCTATCACTCTCCCTTATCTCACTCCACCTTCTTAAAACAACTTCAATTTGTGTCATTTTTCTTTCTTTTTTTTTTTTTTTGCCAGTCCTGGGGCTTGGACTCAGGGCCTGAGCACTGTCCCTGGCTTCTTTTTGCTCAAGGTTAGCACTCTACCTCTTGAGCCACAGCACCACTTAGGGCTTTTTCTTTGCATGTAGTGCTGAAGAATTGAACCCAGGACTTCATGCATGCTAGGCAGGCACTCTACTGCTAAGCCACATTCCCAGCCCTTATTTTTCTATTTTTTTCTTATTTATTGTCAAAGTGATGTACAGAGAGGTTACAGCTTCATATGTTAGGCCTTGGGTACATTTCTTGTACTATTTGTTACCTCCTCCCTCATTCCCCCCTCCTCCCTCTCTTTTTCCCTCTCCCCCCATGAGTTGTTCAGTTGGTTTACACCAAATGGTTTTCCAAGTATTGCTTTTGTAGTTGTTTGTCTTTTTATCATTTGTCTCTCGATTTTGATATTCCCCTTCACTTCCCTAGTTCTAATACCAGTATATACAGTTTCCAATGTACTCAGATAAGATACATTGATAATGTGAGTACAACCACAGGAAGGGGATATTTTTCTATTTTTATAAACATGTATAAACTACTTTGATCATACTCACCCTCATTCACCCTCGGTTTGCTCTCCATGTTTCTATTGATACCCATTCGCCCAACACAGCCTATTTTACTTTCAGATCTAGTAGATGTATCTTTTAATTAAAAAATATTTCCATATTTGTTTATTTAGGAAGTACTGGTGAATGAACTCAGAAACTCATACTTGCTAGGGAAGCACTCTAACAATTGAGACATTCCCCTAGCTTTTGTTTGTTTGTTTCCTTTAGTTCTTTTTTTAGATAGGGTGTTAGACTTTACCCAGATTAGCCTTAGACCACTGTAGTCCCATCTGCCTCCTGAGAAGTTGAAAAATAGAAATATACCATGCTCAGCTTGTTAATGTAGGATCTTATTTCATATCCAATCTTGCCTTAAACCACAATCCTCCAATCTCAGTCTCCTAATTAGATAGTATTATATTTGTGAGCCATTGTACCAGGCCTAAAGTTATTATTTTTATTGTTATTTTTGGTGTATATGCTGCTATATTAGGGCTTGAACTCAGGCCCCAGTGTTATCTCTTAGCTTTTTCACTCAAGTCTGATGCTGTAGAACTTGAGCTACACCTCTACTTCTTTCTTCTTTTTTGCTTTTTTTTGGCTGGTTAATTGAAGATTAACCCAAGCTGCCTTTGAACCTTAATCCTTAGGTCTCAGAATCCTGAGTAGCTAGGATGTACAGTCATTAGCCACCAAGCCTGGCTCTCAAGATTTTTCAAATTTAACTTTACTATCAAGGAGATGTACAGAGGGCTTATAGTTACATACTTAAGGTAGTGAGGACATTTCTTGTCAAATTTGTTAGCCTCCCCCCTCCTTCATTTTTATCCATTTTAATGCAGGATATTTTTGAAAACAAGTTGACTACATTGTTTTGACATTCATGGTAGTTTTTCTTTGTTTAGGGTCTCAAGTCCTGATCACATCTTTCTTCCAATTCCAAATTGGGAACAAAAGGAGAACCCTGACACTGAAGAAGACATTGGGCCTGTTGTTCAGCATATCTATGAGGTCTGTACCTATTGGATTTAATAGAAACCTATTAGATTTAAAAGAAACCTATTGAATTTACTGGAAACCTAGTGAGAAAACCAACAAGGCAGCAGCTAATTTAGAAAACAGACTACAATTTTGTGTAAACTTTGAATGGCTTAAGCAGATTTTTAATAACAGATTTCTTCTTTGAAATATTTTATATTTATAAATTGATTTTTATTGGGTAAATAGTTTTTAAACGTGTAGACAAAACAATTGCTATGATTTGTTAAGACCAATTAGTTCTTCATGACAAATGAAACAGATCATTGGGTGTGTCCTCAATGGCACTTTTTCCTTCTGTCTAAAAACTTAAAAATGCCTATAATCAAAATTTTATTTCTATAGGAAGAATATTTTTTCTTGTGATTTAAAAATAACTTTAATAGTCACCTTTTTTTGGAGGTATGGGGGATTGGATTCAGGGCCTCATATTTGAAAGGCAGGTATTCTACAACTTGAGACACACCTCTAGCATCTTTTTGCATTGGTTATTTTTGAAATATGTCTTGTTTTATATCCAGGTTAGCCTGGGTTTCAGTATTTCTACTTGAGTTTTCCCATCTCTGAGGATGACAAGCTTGCACCACTGTCTCCAGCTATTGGGCTTTCCCTGTAGCAAGGGGAATAGGTGCTAGCCATTAAGTTAGATGAAGACTCTCAAACTTACGCCTAGAGTGGCCTTGAACCATGCTCTCCTAAGCTCTGCCTTCCACAGAGCTAGGACTGTAGATCTGAGTCACAATGCCTGGGCCCTGAGCCCTTTTGCTCAAGGCTAATGCTTTACCACTTTGAGCCATAGAGCCACTTCTGGTTTTCTAGTGGTTAATTGTAGATAAGAATAATCACAGACTTTTCTGCCTGTGCTGGCTTTGAACTATGATCCTCAAATCTCAGCCCCCTAAGTAGGTAGGATTACAGGTGCCTGACCAGTAATAACCAACTTTAACTCTTGCTATGTTTTCATCCTTGCACTTGAGAGACAGATTTGAGTTTGATTTTTTTTGTACAATGACTATATTATAATCATTATATATTATTGTGATTTTGAGTCTATCAGAATTCTGTTATTCAAATCCTATTTTTATATGATTTCTAAAGTTTAAGGATTACAGAGTAGATTTTTGCCCAAACTATTTACATTTTCTCTTCTTTATTAGCTGAGAAACAATGGTCCGAGTTCATTCAGCAAGGCCATGCTGAATCTCCAGTGGCCATACAAATACAATAATAACACTTTATTGTACATCCTTCATTATGACATTGATGGGCCGATGAACTGTACTTCAGATATGGAGATCAACCCTTTGAAAATCAAGGTAGTGCACTTAATGGCTGCTCTTCAATATGACAACCTCTTATTGCTTTCTTATTAAACGTAGCAATGAAATACCTGAAATGAAACAATTTAAATTCAGACTCTGAAAAAACATTTTAGTTTATAACCAGTAAATTCAGAATTAGATTTATATATTATGGGTAAGAATAAATTCTGTGAAGTCCTGAATATTTGTGAAGTGTTAATAATATTTAAAAAATTTTTATTGTAAAGGTGATATACAGAGGGGTTACAGTTACGTAAGTCAGACAATGAGGACTTTTCTTTTTGAACAGTGTGACCCCTTCCCTCATTTTTTTTTTTTTTTGCCAGTTTTTCCCCCGTCTGGACTCCCCTCCCCTTCCAACTGTGTCTAGTTTGTATCACTGCTGAATTAGTTCACCCTTGGTGCTTCCTCTTTCCCTCCCCCAATCAGATGAATTTACATAGAAGACAAAGGGTACAGAAATCCAAAACAGTGACAAAAGGGATAAAATAGAAAAGAAGAACCAAAAATAAATAAATAAAAAGAACCACCAACAGTACAATAAAAAAAACCTCTTGTTTCCATTTCTGGAGTTTATTTTGATAAGATTCATTTTATATGATCTTACGTACATAGCTATTGAGCCCTTGTGATCCTCTCCTGAGAATATCCTTCTTCAGACTCACTGTGTGAATGTTTAGCGTCTGAGAGATATTTTTAGGACTCAGTTTGTACTAAATTGCATTGCTTTTTGGTCTATCACACATCTGATCATGTATTAAAGCTGTTATGCTGTTGAGATTTCTGTCTTCAGCATAAGAAATGCTGTTTTGTAGAATTATATATACTTTTGAATAAGGACATCTGCATCCTATTATACATTTTCATAAGAAGCTATTGAATGATAAGATCTAAATAAAGAAAACAAAATAAAAATACACTCATAATCAATACTCATCATGTTTGTATTGTGTGACTTCAGGGTATTTCATGTGTTTACATCCATTTTTCTTCTAGCAGTGCAGTGGGAGAATATAATGACAGAGAGAATATCTTTGAAGGAGCATATTCAGGACTCTAGTCTTTACTATCTATTCTTACCATTCACCAAATATAAAGTGGTGAATTTGTCATATCAAATATTCATATACCATTTACCAGTCATATGTAAGACTATATGTCATCCTATCAATATAAAATATTTTCTGTTATTGTTTTCCACCACTTCCAATGTCATCCAGATCTCCTCTTTGCAAACACCTGAAAAGAATGACACCATTGCTGGGCAAGGTGACTGGAACCATGTCATCACTAAGCGGGATCTCACCCTCAGTGGAGACATTCACACTTTGGTAAGTGCTATTTGAAGTGCGTGCTGTATAGACATTTAAAAATATGTGATTATGAGACTGATGCCAAAGGACATTTCAAAAATAACAACAGAATGCTGAAAGAACATTACATATTTTTATACCACTCAGTCTTTTTACTTTCCTTTTTTTCCTAGTCAAATTCATTCACATTTTTTTTTTTTTTTTTTTGGCCAGTCCTGGGCCTTGGACTCAGGGCCTAAGCACTGTCCCTGGCTTCTTCCCGCTCAAGGCTAGCACTCTGCCACTTGAGCCACAGCGCCGCTTCTGGCCGTTTTCTGTATATGTGGTGCTGGGGAATCGAACCTAGGGCCTCGGGTATACCGAGGCAGGCACTCTTGCCACTAGGCTATATCCCCAGCCCCTCATTCACATTTTTAAGTTATCTGTCATAGACAAAATATTTGAAGTTCAAATTTATGTTCTTGATTGTCCTTTTAAATGACCTCTTTCTTGATCTCACTGTGTTGCAGATGGCTCAAAAACATATAGAAGAACCATTAATGAAATATATAGAAGAATAATTAGTGTTCTGCTTAACTTTTGTTGACTCAGATTACACAGTGATTGTTTTTGAAAGGAGCTTGTCATTTAGCTTTTTGAAAATTAACATCTCTGTTTATATTCAGAAGCAAACATGAGTTCTTTTACACCACCAAATTGTGTGGTCCTTCTTTACCCTTATCCACTGTAACCACCTGATGACTTTCATCTTTATTTCTCTGCTTTCTACCATTGGCCCCTTCTTAGTCTCCATTTCCAAATTGTTATCTCTGGAATATTCCTGGGATCAACTTTAGGTTTCTTTTATGCTTCTACTCACATTCATTTAGTAGATCTGTGCTATCCACTATTGTCCCTACCAGCCAATGTGGATGTGTTCAACTTGACACAGGAAGCTGATTAGACATGGCATTTTCATGATTACCATCATCTTAGCAAATCCTCTTAGACATACTGTACTCTATGCTATTATTGAGTCTCATAGCTTTAAATCCAGGCCTGGCACAAATGACATGGTTTGTATATCTGTTATGAGCCTTTGTACTGAACTCTAGCCTCCGGACTCTAATGTCTAACTGCCTAGTAGAACTCCTTTTTCAATGGCTAATAGGAAATTTCAAACTTAACTCTGAAAATACACTTGAGTTTTTGCAATTTCTCTTTCCATAATGATCTACATTATTAACTCTCAACTCCATTCTCTTTCCAAAACCTGCATCTTCTGTCTCTGTCTCCTTCCCTATTGCTCTTTTAGTCTCATCCTAGATTTAAGCAAACTTTATCAAAATCTACTTTCAAAAGGGCCCAGATGGACCTTTTTCACCAGCTCTAATATGTTGCCACAACTTAATGTAGGCTAGGTTGTTCTCTAACTTGACTTTTGTCAAATCCCTATTTGGTCTCTGAATTTCTGCCTTGATGGACACTAGAGTTTATTTGCTGCGTAGAAAACATTCTGATTCTTTGACATACAGGTCAGGCCAGGGACCATATAGGGCCTTGCTACCTAATTTAAACAAATCCTAACTCAAATCCCAGCTCAGTACACACAATAGGGCCTTCTCACCTCTAAACTTACAGCAGGTCTCCACATTCTACTTCCCCCAGTACATGCCTTGTTGTTTATTGAACCAATAGCCACAGGCATTTTCTGCCACCAGGCTTTGAAAATTGCCCCTCCTTTTTTTGAAATGGTTTTTACCCATGTGTCTTTTATTGATCTTGTTCTGGGGTCCTTACATGTTGAGCTTTAACAGGGACAGCCATGACCCACCCATGGGAAGTAAAACTTTGCTTCTGCTGTGCTCTTACCTTGTCTCCACCACTCCACTTTTGATCCTGAACTTTTATCTTTTTAGAATTCTCTTCTTTAAAAAAATGGATATAAAAGTTGCATATAATTCATTATTTTAAACTTTTTGAAGTATATTAGGTAGTGTTTTTTAGTATATTCACCATTCCCATTATAATTACAAAACATTATCACTTCCAAAAAAAATACTATCCCCATTAAACAGTTACAACTTATTCTCCTCAACCACCAGCCTCTGGTCACTACTAACATGCTTTCAGTTCTGATATTCTATGCAGTTCTACCGATTCGCTTATTCTAGACACTGCTTATGTGCACAGAATCATACAATATGAGGTCTATTGCATCTGGCTTCTTTCAGTTAGTGTGTTTTCCATATTCATCCACAAAGGTGCTGAAGATATATATTGCTCTTTTGGACACATTCAGGGTTTTCCTAAAGAATGTTGAGTTCTAGCCATTGAAATGAATCTTTCACTGTTACACATTTTATTCTCTCATAATAAATCATATGAAAACCCATCCATCTGTAAAGAAAATCTCAGCCTTAGCAATTATAGCTCATTCATTTTAAGCATCATTTGTACAAGACAGAAGAAACTAGATAGTTGCTCTATGCCCTTCACATAAAATGAGCAAAATAAGATGCATGATGTCACAGTGTAAGGGTTGAGAGAGTGATGTTTTCTTGTGAGTAAATAGTTGGTGTTTGCAGGGTTGTGGAGTTGCGCAGTGCTTGCAGATCGTCTGCCAGGTTGGGAGACTGGACCGGGGGAAGAGTGCAATCCTGTATGTGAAGTCACTCCTGTGGACTGAGACCTTTATGAATGTAAGTGGATGGAGCCAACATTCAGCACATTTTTCTTTTGGTTTTTCAAAGCAATGAAAATGGCCTGCCCTCTGGGATCCAATCTCATTGTTATTTCCATACAGAAGGAAAACCAGAACCATTCGTATTCTCTGAAGTCATCTGCTTCATTCAGTGTCATAGAGTTTCCTTATAAGAATCTTCTGATTGAGGATATCTCTAACTCGACATTAGTAAGTGATTGATTTGAAGGAATGGGGAAAAATGCACTCAGTACAAATGGTTTTCTTTAGCTCTTTCTATTTTGTTTAAAAAAACAGCAGCTTAACTGTTCTAATGATTTAAAGTGGTGGGGGAGGGAGGGAATTTAGAATAGAATAGAGGAGGTGAACTTGTTCAGAGCATACAGCAGACATTGGCAGAATTGTCACAGTGAGACTCCCTTGTGCTATTAATGTATGCTAAGTAAAAGAAAAAGCAATAAGGTGTTGAGATGATTATAGCCTTTTTAATAGTATTACTTTACTCTTATCCTAGGATGTTAAATCTGGCTCTTTTATTGTAGTACCTACTCCTATGGACGAGCACTTTTTTGTTTCAAACTATGTACTAAATTATGTGTAGAATACTGTCTTAGGATATTTTCTCCCCACAAGTTAAGTAAAGTGGCCATTGATTGTAACAAGTGAAGGTATTTTTGAAAACCTTTAAGGACTTGAAATGGGATCAGCCAACATAAACTGAATTAGATTATTTAAAAACCATATTGGTTATAATCAGAAATTAACCTGTTGTTGCAAGTTTTGTATAGGTATATCTCTGTTAGTGATACCAAACATGCAACTGCTTAGTTACTCTAATGAAAAAGTAAAATGGGAATACCACTAAAATAAAATTTTGTAGATATTAGTACTTGCTGACTATTTTTGAAGCTAAAAATGTTTTTCCCTAACAGGTCACCACTAATATTACCTGGGGCATTCAGCCAGCACCCATGCCTGTGCCTGTGTGGGTGATCATTTTAGCAGTTCTAGCAGGATTGTTGTTACTGGCCATTTTGGTATTTGTAATGTACAGGGTAAGTAATGTGCTTGGAGAGAGGGAGAAGGGAATGGGGACATAAAAGAAAAGGGGACGAAAGAGAAGCAACAAGAATGGTAACAGAGGGGCTGGGGATATGGCCTAGTGGCAAGAGAGCTTGCCTCGTATACATGAGGCCCTGGGTTCGATTCCCCAGCACCACATATACAGAAAACGGCCAGAAGTGGCGCTGTGGCTCAAGTGGCAGAATGCTAGCCTTGAGCAAAAGGAAGCCAGGGACAGTGCTCAGGCCCTGAGTCCAAGGCCCAGGACTGGCCAAAAAAAAAAAAAAAAAAAAAAAAGAATGGTAACAGAAAATGAGCCCAGCACCAGTGGCTCATGCCTATAATCCTAACTACTCAGGAGGCTGAGATCTGAGTATCACGGTTTGGAGCCAGCCCAGGCAGAAAAGTCCCCTTGAGACTCTTATCTCCAATAAATGACCCAAAAAAGCCAGAAGTGGTATTGTGCAACTTGTGAGCACAAAGAGGCTCAAGGACAGGGTCCAGGTCCTGACTTCAAGCCCCATGACTCACCAAAAAAAAAAGAAAAAAAAAGACAAGAAAAGGAAGAAAAACATTTAGTGTGATATATGATGGATATTAGTTTAATGTTTGAGGGAAGAGAAATCACATACAAAGTGCCATTTGAATTTTATTGGTATAGTGATTATGCATTCATTCAGAAATTATTTGTTGTAGTTTATACTCATGTGACAGTAATGTTGCTTTTTCCCACTGATAGATGGGCTTTTTTAAACGTGTTCGGCCACCCCAAGAAGAGCAAGAAAGGGAACAACTTCAACCTCATGAAAATGGTGAAGGAAACTCGGAAACTTAACTGTGATTTTAAGTTATGCTATATCATTACTTATGGGAATGACCAACTTGACTATAGGTTTGAATTTCCTTCATGAAAAGTGAAATCTCAAGATGACATTGCTGATGGAACCCATTGGCCTCAGTCTAACTACAAAATTGAAAGCAATATTTGTCAATCTTCTCTTTACAAATAAGTTCAGACATACATTTAATCCAGTGACTTGTGTATTGAGGTATTTAAATAATGAAATTTCAACTGATGAATCTCATTCATGTACATAGTGCTTGAGTTACTACTTTACATGAAATAGTACCTTCTACATTACCTCTTCTGTTTTAGTATGTTGGGTTTTTGCTGTTCATTGTTATTATTTTAAAACAATTGTAGTTTTAGAGCAATCCACATTTAGACTTTACCCTGCACAGTTTTGTACAGGTAGTGAACTCTCTTACATATTGCACTACAGATGAATTTTCACGCAACTTATGATTTTATAACTACACAAACATGGATTTTAATACCATTGGTATGGTAGGACTTTTTTTTTTTTTTTTTAGTGCATGATACCATCAAAGTCTGTTACTAGGGCTTATAGCTCAGTGGTACAACACATGCCTACTATGTTCAGGGTCCTAGGTTCAATCGCCAGCATTGAGACAAAAATTGTTTCCTATAATAAAAATGGTACAATATTTGAATATGATATTCAGGTACGTGCTATTAAATTTTATTTATATTTAATTGCTAATCTAGTTTATTATACTCTTGTATAGCTTAAGTTGTTTATCGAATTCTTTAAGCCAACTTATACTAAAAATTAATCTACAATCAAAAGTCCCTCTTTTGTATAATGGGTTAATTTCAGCTAATATAATGATGTTTAAAGCCATATGGAATTGGAATGATTTTCAAAGTACATCTATCCCCTTGTTTTCATCTGGCTATTTATAATATGACTCGAGCTTTGTAGTTTTCAGATATATCTACTTATCAATAGTTCATTCTTAGATGGAATGCAGATTTTAGTTGTTCTTAATTTATTATCCTCCTACAGATGTGTTTTTCCTTAAAAGTCCCAAACTGAGAAGGGGGTCAAGATCATCTTTATAATGTTGAGGAACCTGGATTCCTACTTTTGTCCCATGAGAAATACTTGGAGTGAAAACTCATAAGGTAGCTCGCTGATTTTCTTCTAGCAATAGCCTGGTGCTACTCATGAATAGTACCTCAGTTTAACCAAGGTAAAGTGCAACACTTGTCTTCAGTGCTACAAAGTATTTATATAAGCAGTTCTTGGTATTGAAAACTTTTTAAGCTTTCTTATGTTTGTTAACATAAATTATGTTTCTGGGGTTTTTAATAAAAAGCAGCATAGGTAGTGAGTTATAGTTTTAAATACTTGTGTGGTGACAAATCTTCTGGGGAAGGAAATGGGATTTATTTGCAGTTCTCTAAGGCCTAGGGATAACTCACAAGTATACCTATTTTTATGCAATTATGTCATGCTTTGCTCTAGGGAATTGAGAATCTTAATGGCTTGCTAATTGCTGTCCTCATTAGGCAATGATAAATATTTCTCTTAAATAATTGACTATTTTTCTATAATTGGAATTTATCTCACCATATCTTGTGGTATCATTCCATGCATAAATGACTGAGCTGTCAGGAGAAGATATGCATAAAATTGAAGTACCTTTTAGGTAAGTTATGCAAGTTAGAATATAGACAAGATTCTGTATTTAATCAATGAATTTAAAAATGTATGGGGTCTTGGAGCATTGAAGTTATTAGTGACTTGGAGGTGTTTAGCCATATGCATAAATATTTTTGTTGCCAATAGTTTAAGTTATTTTAAGAAAAAATTAATGTTTGTCCTTGGATTAAGTATTTCCTACCACTAGTCACTAATTTGATCTGTAACAACTTTTATCTTACCTGTTTCACCACTTAATAGCCATCATTCCTGAGAAGTAAATGTGTATATAGTCACTTTCACAGAAGAATTAGTATTTCTCAAGGAATAGTTTTCTATTAGATAGATAGGACGCTAGAAATGAAAATTAACATGATGCTTTAAATTGACTGCATGATGTTTTCTTTTAAGCAATAGTATGGATATTCTTTCAAAAAATGAAAATATGTATCTACTAAAATGCAGATTATAATTTGAAAATCTGTTTTCTAAAGAAAGCATTGAGTTCTTTTTAACCCCGAAGTAGTATATATTGGAAAAAATAACAGAAAATAGTTCTATGAAATCAATATAAATCTTCAAACGCTTTAAAGTACCATTGTATTTGTAAGTTGTTGAGAATTAATATTCCTCCTAAAGTATAAAATTCTCATAGTCCAGTTTAGTATATAAAAATTTGAATGAGGGGCTGGGAATATGGCCTACTGGTAGAGTGTTTGCCTCGCATACATGAAGCCCTGGGTTTGATTCCTCAGCACCATATATATGTAGAAAAAGCCAGAAGTGGTGCTGTGGCTGAAGTGGTAGAGCTAGCCTTGAGCAAAAAGAAGCCAGGGACAGTGCTCAGGCCCTGAGTTCAAGCCCCAGGACTGGCAAAAAAAATATTTGAATGAGCTATAGGATATCAAATGAATTGAACAGAGGTGAAAAATATTGATATTTGTGTCTTACATAGAGAATTTATTTCAGAGTTGAAATTTTGACAGATATTTGTATGAGGGTCACAAATTCTGGTAAATTAATCTCTTAAATTCTGTTTCAATTCTGAAAGGTAAAACAGTTAAGTCAAAATATTATCATCCCAATTCTACCTGCACTAGCGATTCATAGTTAATCCTCCTAAATACAATGTTTATACTTATATAAAGAAAAAGTTCAAGAATTCATAATTAGTACTTTTCTGAGTACTCTAAGAGAGGTATGAAAGAGTTCTGATAGTTAATTAAGACTCAAAGGGAGAAATGTATAAGAAAAGTCAAGTATCACAGAATGTATAAGTTTCTGTATTCAGAATGTACTGTGGGCCTTACGGAGAAGAGACTGATCATTGAACTCTGGTGTGTGGCCATTGTCTCATTCCATTCCACCTTATTTGAACCCTTAACTTGTCCATGTAGTAATTTGATAAGTTAAATAAAACAGAATTTGAAAATTGAGTATGGGATCCAAAAAGTTAAATGAAATAACTTAATACTCACTGCTTGGGAAAGTGTCTCTTTTAACTTGGTGTTGGCTCATTTGAACAATGAACCTCTGGCCGTGCAATGTATAGTGCATACTTGGTTTTACTGTAATTTCTTATGTGGAATGAATTTCTTGAAAAAGGTACTGAATCTGATTTTTGTTGTCATTGTTCTCAAGTGCAATATAACAATGTAACCAAACCTAGATAATGCAAAATCATCATTAATTTAGTAAGCCTAATCTAAGTAGAGATTTATTCATGCTCTTATTACTGGGAAAGAGTGATTCTGTTGTTGTTATGCCAGTGATATTACTCACTTTGGAAGGGACCATTCTGTATTTTATTTCAGGATGGAGATGAACTATTCCTTACAGGTACTTAAAACTTTGAAGTATCTTAAGGTCACATGAGAGCTGTGTATATCAAATTAATTTACTGCCTTAGTAACACAGAAAATGCTCATCTTTGTTTAGCTCTTCTTGTGATTACCCACATTGGGTAAGACATAAAGTATTCTCAAATCTGTCATTTGCTAACTTGGTTTGAGTTAGTGAAAGCTCTTATAGTGTTCTGCCTTGTTTCCAACATGTAACTTGTGACTGTTCAATAAACTTGAGCTATGGTGCCATGTTTGCGCGTGGACTTCTCTTTCCCTTCAAGGACATTTGATTTCATTTTTCAGTTACATGAGCCAGCAGTCATGCACCACCAGGGTGACCTCAATGCGGTGACATACTCTGTAATACTCCAAGCTCTTAAGAGCATTAGTCATTGGAAGAAAGGAAGCCAAGAGGCAAAAAGGACTTAATGTTCAAACATATCCTTGGAAAACTGGGTACATGAAGAGAGGTAAATATGATTGAAGCACTCCATATTCATGTATCAGGAGATCATGATGAAATCACAATACAAAAATTTACGCTAATAAAAATAATAAAATGCATTCTTTGAAAGGTCAATATGTATTTGGCCAAAATGTAAGAATCCTTTAGTTTCTGGGTTTAATTTTTTTTCTTTCAATTTCTGTGTGTGGTGGTTGTTTGTTTGCTTGTTTGAAACACAGTATCACTGTGCAGCAATGTTATCCTTTTCATACTCCAGCTTCTTCCTGCTTAGTGCTGGGATTATACACATGCATCACTGTGCCCAACCGAGTCCTTTTATTTCTAAATAAATTCTTTCTAAATGCCATTACCCAGAACTCAACTTACAGATTGCTTTAAAAAAAAATACACATTTAGGCTGTAAATGTAGCTTAGTGGTAGAGTGCTTGCCTAGCATGCATGAAGCCCTGAGTTCGATTCCTCAGTATCACATAAACAGAAAAAGCCCAAAGTGGTGCTGTGGCTCACATAGTAGAGTGCTAGCTCAGAGACAGAGCCCAGGTCCTGAGACCAAGCTCCAGGACTGGGAAACATACATACACACACACACACACACATACACACACTCACACACACTCACACACACTTGTTTTGTTTTTGTGTATCAGCAGTTTTAATAAAGATTGGACATCCTTTACTAGAAAGTTAAGAAAGAAAATTTTCTGAGGATGAGGTCATTGCTCAATGTCAGGATGCTTATTCAGGAAGGTCTGATATTCCAAAATCTAAAAAGTTCTGAGATCTGAAAATATTCTGTTCCAAAGTATTTCAGATAAAGGAAATGCTTTTATGTGGAAAGTCTGTACTGACTGAGTGCCCTGGTTAATGCTTTAATACTAGCAACTCAGAGGAGGAGCTCGAGAGTGTGGCAAAAAGTTTAGAAGAACCATGGCAGTTAGTGAAGCTGGTTCAGTGCAGAGAGTACCTGTCAACTCACCTGTATGGGCAGCATAAATGTAAATGAATTAAAGTCCAGGAAGTCTTGGGCACAAATGCAAGACTGTTTAAAAAATAACCAAAACAAAAATGGCTCCTGGCATGGCTGAGATGGTAGAGTGCCTGAATTCAAACTCAAATACTAATAAGGAGCAACCAAGGAAATGATTTGATTTCTTTACCCTTTGTCTTGTATATAAGTTTATCTGATTTGGGAAGGAAGTGGGAAGCACAGAAATGATGGTACAAAGGGTGAATCAATTCAGCAGCAAAACCTACTAGACACAAGTTGGAAATGAATTATACAACTTTGGGGAAGGGAAGTTGTGAGGGGAAAAATGGAGAGAATGATTGAGGGGGTGACACTGTTAAAAAATGTACTCAAATGGGCTGGGGATATGGCCTAGTGGCAAGAGTGCCTGCCTCATATACATGAGGCCCTGGGTTCGATTCCCCAGCACCACATATACAGAAAATGGCCAGAAGTGGCACTGTGGCTCAAGTGGCAGAGTGCTAGCCTTGAACAAAAAAAAGAAGCGCAGGGACAGTGCTTAGGCCCTGAGTCCAAGCCCCAGGACTGGCCAAAATAAAACAAAAACAAAACCCAAAAAATGTACTCATTGCCTGATTTACATAACTGTAATCCCACTGTACACACCTTTACAATAAAATTTTAAAAATCCTTTAAAACAGAAAGGAAAGAATATGTTCTGTGTAAATATTTGAGAAGAGACAAATATTAAGCATGATTTAAATACAACATATAACTTAGAGAGTCCAAGGAACTCCATAAATACTTAAGTTTTATGTTTTAATAGTCACAAAATGTTATTAATATAAGGTGGTAAAATATATATAATTCATGATTTTTAAGAATGATACAGATAAAATGAAGAATGATATAGATAAAACATTTGCTTAAAGAAAATGGTAATAGCTTCATGTAATAGACTGGTGAATTATTAAGTAATTTCATCTAAGAGATTGTCCTTTTTTCAAGGCTATTTTTGTTGTGTTTTATTCAAAGTTTCTGTTTGTTGTCATTATTGTTTGATATTTTTCAAAGTTTGGCCTTTTCAAGACAAAATCTGTACATATAAACCAGACTAGCCTCAAACTCATTATGTTGCCAACACTGGCTTAGAATTTGTGATGAACCTACCTTAGCCTCTCAAATGCTGAGATTATCGGGATGTACCACCATTAAATTTTGAAATAAAATATATACACCTAAATTAAATGGGTAGTTGAATTTATGTAATTAAAAAAAGCAATCGAGTAAATGTTACCATGGAAGGTAACTTTTATTATCAGCATGATATTTGTTAGTATTTCTTCCCTGAAATTTAGTTATTCTTGATTTTTGAGCCTGGGCAGGAAAGTCTGTGAGACTTTTATCTCCATTTAGCCACCAGAAAACCAGAAGTGGCACTGTGCCTCAAAGAGGTAGAGTTCTAGCCTTGAGTAAAAAGGTTCATGGACAGTGCCCAGGCCCTTAGTTCAAGCCCCATGACTGATAAAAACAACAACAACAAATGGAAGAAAAAGATGCCAAGGCCCAAACAATAAATGTAAGCCTGAAGATACCTCACACAGTGAGAGAGGGGACATGTGAATAGCGCAAATAAAGGATTGTACAGGCCACTGAAAAAAAGGTAATGTGTGTGTGTGTGCATGCACACACGTGTAGTTTGCTTTAAAAAGCATTTTTGATCATAAAGTTCATGGACGTTGAGAGGCCTGGTGGACATGATACAGGAGAAGATACTATTTTCAGTACTGCTTCCTGAATGCCTGGGCATAAGCAAGTTCAGAAGTTCCCAAGAGGCAGCATATACTTTGAAAAACAAATTAGGTTATACATTTATTACAGTATTTGAATAATTACTTTTGGGAAATGGGACAATCAGGAACAACACTTTAAGCCTAAACAAAGGTACCCTGGGTATTGTATTTACATTTATTTGAATTCGGGAAGAGAGGGGAAACATCAAAATGGTGAGACAAAGGGTAAAAGGTGAACCAACACAACAGTGATACTTAAAGACAATATGTTGTAAACGAACTGTACAACTGGAGTGGGGTGTTGGGGAGGAGGGAAGGTGAGAGAAAAGGGAGGAGGTAACAAGTTTGACAAGAAATGCACTCACTACTTATGTAACTTTAGCCCCTCTATACATCACCTTGACAAAATTAAATTTAAGAAAAGCTATATGAAATGTGAAAAGAACAAAACAAGTTGTTTCCTCCACAACAAAACCTGTTTTTATAAATGAAATACAGAGATAATAAAATTAAGCTTTAAAACCTTTTGGAAATTAGGCTGAAGTAGGGAAAAACAAAACAAAAAGCATGGCATAATTCTACCAAAACAAAATGGACAGAGAGCTAGAGCATTACTGGCACCTAGGAAGTACTTTGTGCTACGTTCCATGGTACAATGCCCAGATTACACAAGTAACCATTTGTCACCCTCTTAACATCACCTACATTAGAACTGACATTTGAACCAGCAAATGAAACAGCTGCTCCTATGCTGACCACTACTGGCACCTCAAGCCACTCAGATATGGTAACAGTACAAGTTCTTATTCTGAATATGAGAATTATAAAACAGCAGAGCCTTTTGTGTCCTGGCCCACTTACTAGATACTTGGATCAAATGAAGTAATGCATACTAAATCATTTAGAACACTGTTCAAAGTTCTGTCCAATCACAGGAGTAACTTCTCCATTTAAAGTTTGTTGTGGTTTTTGGAGAGAACACATAAACATGACAATCAAGGCACATGTTTAAAACAAGTCCTTGTCAAATATCAATCACATTATCCAGCACTTCATTAGTTTAAGAAGAAAACGTATAGCAGTGTATTTCTTTTCCCAGGTTAATTTTAAAACATTTTCCAACCTTACAGTGGTGATACGTCATTAATCAGGCAAGCTGTTAGGGAGCCATTTGCAAGCAGCCTGAGTAAAACAAAATTCAATCACCTGTAGCAAGAAGTAACTGTTGCATTCATTGTAAGAGATGGCAAGGCAACACTTGTAGCTGTCCTGTAATAAATGCTGCATTGACTTTGGTGATATATCTTTGTTGTAAATAATTTATATAACAACAGATATTATAACTACTATTTTGATTCCCATCATATTGATTAAAAATGAATTCAGGGTGAGTAGCTAAGATTAGGAGAATGGATATGTACCAAGCAGAGACACTCTTAATGTCTTTATACAAGCAATCTAACCCCTCCCTCCCTTCCTCCTCTCTCTCCCTCTCCCTCTCCCTCTCCCTCTCCCTCTCCCTCTCTTTCTCTCTCTCTTTCTCTCTCTTTCTCTCTCTTCCTTCTCCTGCTTCCCCCACTTAGCTTTTTAGCTAAGCACTGTCCATGAGCTTTTTAGCTCAAGTCTAGCACTCTACCACTTGAGCCACAGCTCCACTTCCAGCTTTTTGGGTGATTAATTGGAGGAAAGGGTTTCACAGTCTTTCTTGCCCCAGCTAGCTTCAACCCCTTGGGATGGTTTTGAATCTCAATACTCAGATCTTGACCTCCTGAGCTGTTAGGATTATAGGTGTGAACTGCACTGGGCACTTCTTTTTCTAATGCTCTATATGATGGACATTGTAACAGTAACTTCATAAATGTGCTGCTTTTTAAACATTTGCACATATTGACATATTATATTTGCAAGACTTAAAACAATGACTGATATTATTTTCACATTACTTCCAAAGAGAAGCAACAATGGAAATAAAAAGTAGGACATATATTTAGAACATATATATTCTCTAAACATATTCTAAATATATATATACTGAATAAATATTCTAAATGTATATTAATATATATTCTAAACATGTGTTCTAAATACATATTCTGAATATATACAACATATAGACATAGGTTTGGGAATTTAGATTGGATATAGTGACAAAGGAGCAGAAACTTTGAAAAAAGAAGAACAAAGATGTCAGAAACAGAAAAGTAAATTAGGTTGGACTGTTGTTTTTACTACTGCCTGTGTTACAGTTCTGAAGTTTGTTTCTCTAGCTTTGTTGATCTTTCAACATTCTCACTGCTCCCCTCTCCCAACCAACCTTTTCCCTTTTCTGAATTTTGTAAAGTTAGAGTTTATATTTTCAGTCAGGTCTTAACACAGTAACTTATCTTCCTGTTACTTAAAAATACTAGTTTTTTTTTTTTTTTTTTGCTTTTTAAGTAATGAATCCCAAAGTTCCATTACTCCATTTTCCAGAGAGTTTAAATGGACTCTTTGGGAAGCACTTTTAAGGTAATCTTGTTATGAGCATTTTAATTATCTTTATAAGGTTATTCATAAAGGTGTTAATTGATGTATATTATTAAGGTAATAGTAGATTTCAAAATTGTTCCTTCACCAGAGTAATATAAATTATTCTCTTTTCTTTTTTTTTTTTTTTTGGCCAGTCCTGGGCCTTGGACTCAGGGCCTGAGCACTGTCCCTGGCTTCTTCCCGCTCAAGGCTAGCACTCTGCCACTTGAGCCACAGCGCCGCTTCTGGCCGTTTTCTGTATATGTGGTGCTGGGGAATCGAGCCCAGGGCCTCGTGTATCCGAGGCAGGCACTCTTGCCACTAGGCCATATCCCCAGCCCTCTCTTTTCTTTTTTTGAGCACTGAGGTTTGAGTTCAGGGCCTTGAGCTTGCTACACAAGCACTCTACCACTTAAGCCTTGCCTCCTAGTCTAAAAAATTATTCTTGATCATGTATAGAGTACATCATAAATTCCCTATTAAAAATTCTGATAGTGGACTGGAGTTGTGACATAAGTAGTAAAAACACAGGAGTAAGAAAGATGAGAGTGAGAGGCTCTGAGTTCAAGTCTTTATACCAGCACACCCTCACCCACACCCACCCAAACGGAAGTGCTTATAAGGACCTAGTCAACTCTCCTCATTCTGCAACAGTTCTGTTAGGATCAAGGCTAACACTGTCCCAAGTGCCCTGTGCTGCCTCACACCTTTGGAACACACACACACACACACACACACACACACACACACACACACACTTCTATTTTTGTTTTGGACAATCTCATTGCTTCTATCTCTCTTTTTCTATCTTACCTTTCCCAGTGTTTCACAGTGCTTCCACCCCCATTTTTTTCCAATTACTGTACAACTCTTGGGTATTGTAATGCTTCTCCAGGACCAAGTTCCACAGTGGCTTCTGTGTTGTCTGTGAGCTCCTGCCCACCGCCCTCCTCAATAGGTGGTGGGTTCCCAGAATGCAGAGGCTGGATTTTACTTATTCCAAGATTACATACGTGTATACATTGTATACACATACTTTGTATACATATTAAGCATGTATGTGACAGTGTAGGGCACAACTATGAAAAAATGTAATTAATGCTTTAAGGAGAAGAAATTCCCACTCAGGCAGTAAGGAAAGTTTGACACTGGGAGAGCCACACTTTACCTTCTAGCTAAGGGATCATGGCCCAAGTGCAACAGTGTACCGGGCTGGGGAACCCTGGGCCTTTGTGTCCCCTGAAACTTCAGTTAGTGCTCTGGGAGGTTAATGGATTCGCTATCTCTTTTCTCATTTGGGGTCAGGAGGGAGGAATTTTATTACACGTTCTGCAAATTTTCCCTCGGTACTGCTGCGCTGGAGGGTCTGAGGGACTACTAGCCCCCCTCCAAAGGCTCCCTTCCTTATAGACCCAGCAGAGCACCCTAGCCTCAGCATCCTGGCCGGTGGCAGGGGGGGACCCTGCACGTCCCTCCTGGCGAGTCACGTGCTCTAGGATGGATGCAAACTTGGGGTTGGTCCTCTTCCTCTCCGTCCTCCCCTCCCTCCCCCGCCCAGCGCTTCCTGAGCCTCCCCCTCCCCTCCTCTCCCTCCTTCTTCTCCTGCTCCTCCTCCTCCCGCTCCCCCTCCTCCTGCTCGCGCTGAGGGTGTGCGCGCAGACAGCACTGGGGGAGCCAGCGAGCGGGCGCGGCCGGGAGCCCGCAGCCCTGGCGCCCGCCGCCGCCCGGAGGAGCCCCGCAATATGCCGCCGCGGCCCTCTGGCTCTCGGCCATGGCGAGGCTCTGCCGGCGCGTCCCTTGCACCCTGCTCCTCGGCCTGGCGGCCGTGCTGCTGAAGGCACGGCTGGTCCCCGCGGCCGCCCGAGCCGAGCTCGGCCGCTCCGACCTCAGTCTCATCCAGCAGCAACAGCAGCAGCAGCAGAGGCAGCGGGAGGAGGCTGAGGAAGAGAGGCCAGAGGGGCCAGGAGCATCCTCCACCGTGACCGATCCAGGTAGGTCCCAGCGGCCTGATGCCGCCTTTTCATCACCAGCCAATCTCTTTGGCCAGATCGCCTCTCAGCCCACCTTTATTCCTTCCCGTCCCTCCGGAGCTACGGGGACACTGGCCGGCCTGCTCAATCTTTGGTCCTTGGTTTCCATGGTGTCGGAAATCTGCCCTGCCCCGAGGGGTCTGAGTCGGGGTCGGGTTGGTGACTGTCTGTATTAATCCTGTTCTTTTCCCCCCTCCCTTCTTCCTGAATTTTCCTTTCTGCCCTAGGAATGGCTACACACACACACACACACACACACACACACACACACACACACACACACACTCTCTCTCTCTCTCTCTCACGGCTCACAAATCCCTTTAGCATTTTATTCTCTGAGCCCTTATCCCCTAGTTACCGAGAAATCTCGCCATTCACACCCACACACGCTTTTCTACTGCTTCTCTCTGCCTGTATTTAAATTTAGACTTGGAGAAATCTGGGTGCATCTTATTATTTCTTTCTCCTTATTAAAAAATTACCCACACAATAAGATGAAAGAAAACAAGATGAAAGCAGAGTTTGTAAATGATGCAAAGGAGGAAAAGGACCAGGGAACAGGAGAGAGAGACAGGGGTGAGCCTGGCACAGAATTAAGCCCACCCCCTAGAGAAGGTATTTCCTGGCTTGTTAGTAGAACTTAAGAGGCGCATTCTTCTCACATTCAGCAAGGATAAGGAAATGTGATTGTAGTATTTATGGTGTTAACAGTTCCCTAGTTCCGGCTTCCCCCTCACCCCTAATGAAAGCTCCACTGGTAAGCAAGGAGCAGGATTATCCATCTAAAGAGCCTTGCCCAGCCCCCAGCCCTGTTCCTTTCTGAGCTGTTGGGGCTTTCAGCATTTTTGAAACAAAACAAAACAAAAAACATCCCTGTTCTGATATAGGGGCTTAGGTGTTATAAAACAAAAAATATTTTTGTAAAAATAACATCTCTGTTTTAAAATCCTTCCTACTAACATAGCTCTGGATGCTGCAAATGGGAATGCAGAGTGGGGTGAGCATCTTATTTTGTATTGTTTGCTCATCCTCCAAGAGCAGTAGTCAGGCCTGCCAGCTGTGATTCAGGACACAGCCAGATGATTTAATTTATCTGAGTGCTTTGAGCTTGCGATGAAATCACCAAAGTGTGCAGGAAAGCATGTGTTTCTGACACCCTCTTAAACCAATTAATAGCAATGAAGAGTGGCTAAAAGTCCTGAAAGGAAGGCACTGTCTAGTTTTTCCTACCTGCCAGAGATGACAACATGGTATGGGTGAGGATGCTGGTAGAAGTGGTAAGCCCAAAGATCTTGGAGATAAGAGTGATGGTGTGTCTTCATTACAACAGGGAGTTCATCAATTATCTAAGGAACAGATGTCTGGTAGAGAGATGATGGATTTTATGATTTGCAGTGTATTCCTTTTCAACTTACCATTCTAGAGTCGTAGGGGGATGGGTTTTGACTATCAGGGCATGCCTATGTTGTTATGGAGATGATGAATAACTACAGTGTGATGAGACGTTTTTGTCCACAAATGAAGATAGTGAAGATATTTGCTTTCTGGTATCTGGCATATTTTGAAAAGGTGACTGATTGTCCAGCCAACTGGCAGTCTTTGTCTTCTTTATCCATTACATTAATTTAGGTGAAAGAACCACTGTCAAATAAGTCAAACCAAATCCTGAAAAGTCACATGACTCTTCTTCAAAAACTCTTAACCAGGAGAGATGGAGGATATTGATCAAATGCATAATTCATGGATTGTTTTGTTGAATTGAAACCCCATTTGGACAACTACTGAAAGATAATAATAATAATAATACTCCTAATCCCATATTCAGTGCTTATGACACAAGAACACCTCAGTTGATTATCATTTGACTCACTGGAATAGCATGCCAAAGAATGGAGCAGCATGAAACAAATGACATTACAATATTCCTGTGAAACATTGTGATCTGATCATGGAATTGGTCTTCTTGTTTGAACCTTTGTTCAACAACTGTCTGTCCTCCTCACACAGCTGGTCATCTTCTTTCTTTCGTTCTTTATTTATTTTTGTCGGTTGTGGGGCTTGAACTCAGGGCTTGGGCACTATCCCTGAGCCTGTTTAGGCTCAAACTAGTGCTCTACCACTCGAGCCACAGTGCCACTTTGGTTTTGGAGTGGTTAATTGAAGATAAGAGTCTCACGGGGTCTAGATCTGGCTGTCTGTATGTCTTCAGCCCCTTCCCTGGTATGACTCTGTGCTCCTCCTGTCTCCTCACTGTGCTCCTCTGTGCTCCTCACTGTCTTCATCTTTTTCTGTGGATCTCTCCTTGTGTTAGAAGGTAATCTCCACAAGAGCATGGACACTGTTTTATTCACTGATGAATTTCAGCACTGGCTATGTGTAGACACTCCACTCTTGGTTGGATGAGCAGATGAATGAATGAATGGACAACATAAAGGAGGACTTAATTTCTGAGAGTTTGTTCACCCGGTGGTGAAATTCTCACTTGGGATTTAGTGGAGGATGTACAAATATTTTTTAAAAAGTTATGTGAAAAGCTTTTAAAGTAGAGATTACACAGTAATTTTGGATCTTTAATTTTAGCTAATTTCAAAGTTTATCTTATGCTTTGTATAGAGACCTAATTGATACTGATACTTGAATTGCTTATTATGTTCTGTGAAGAAGATGGATGCTTTACCTAACTGCAGGGATAGTCCTCTTACCTAGGAGAGTATTAATATATTATACCTTTAAATAGCCATGTTTGAACCTGAGTATGTTCTTTATTTCTCAGTCATTCTTCTCATTCATTGGATATGTCATGTGAAAGCTGGAACTTTTTTTCCATAGGCAAATTTTAGAAAAATAAGATAGACTCATTGATGTGACTGGTATGTGTCTGAGCATGTGGGTCAGAAGTAGAAAAACAGACCAATGATCTTGGTTAGTGCTCCCAGGATTTAATATTCTAAATACTGAAGTTAAAAAAAACTTGAATATGACATGTTTTTAAAAATCAGGATTTAAGAAAAGGCCCATTTTTATTTTCTCATTAACAAAAACAAAATCTTCAGGAAAAAAAGGCTAAGCTTGGGATCTGTGAAATCAGTTGTATTTTGCAGCATATGCAGCAGCTCTGATTTCTCCATCTGTACTAGTTTTTGCTAGAAATAAATATCTGAATGACTAGGGAAGAATTAATTTGGGGGATAGTGGTAGTTGAGAACTATTGTTGACAACTATATCTTATGCTCTCTAATGATTCACTAGATGGGAGGCATGCTGGGTTGAGGCTGGAGTGGTGAGGAGCTAGAGAAAATAATGAGCTGCATTTAAAAGTCTCCATGAGAAGCACAGATACAGGGGATGTCTTTTGCCTGCAGTTTTGAGAAGTATATATTTATTCCATAAACATTTTTTATTGTGTATTTCAAATATATATCCTTATTTAGGAAATATTAATACATTGGAAATAGAATAGACTCTTTCAGCCACATGACATTTTCTTTTCTTTTCCCCCTTTGAGGTAAAGCTGCACCAATAGAACATGTATATAATTAAGTTCAATGTTTTGACAAATCGATATACCCATGTAACCATCACTTCTACCAAGACACAAAGTATTTGCACTCCTGTACAGAGTTCCTGCAGAGACTTACTTCATTAAACAATAAATTTAAAATAATGAAATACAGTCCTCCTCCTCCTCCTTTTTATTGTTATTTTTTTATTTTATTTTTTGTGGTGCTGGTCCTGGGGCTTGAACTCATGGCTTTTTCACTGTCCCTGTCCTTTTTTTTTTAATTTGCTCAAGACTAACACTCTACCACTTGAGCCACAACACCACTTCTGGCTGTTTTTGAATAGTTTATTGGAGATAAGATTCTCACAGACTTTCTTTCCCAGTCTGGCTTTGAACCTCAATCTTCAAATCTCCACCTCCTGAGTGGCTGGGATTACAGGTGTGAGCCTCTGGGGTGCTTATTCCTTTTCTTAAATCAATTTAAACTTATTTCATAAAATACTTCATTATATTTGAGATGTACAACATGATGTTTTGATATACATAATAAAGTAGTTACCATAGTTAAAAAATTAATCATCCTCAGAAAAGTTTTACTTTTCTTCATTTCCCAGTTCCTCTTTCTTCAATCTTTTCCAGTTTCCCCTCTCTTCTCTCTCTTCCTCTTCTCTCCCCCTTCTCTTTCACTCCCCTCTCCTACCCTCCTTTGTCCTGCCTTCCCTTCCTCTTCTCACTTTTCTTCACCTTTTCTTCCTTTTCCTATCCTTTCCTCTCCTCCCCTCCTCTCCTTTCCCCTTTCCCATTTCTCCTCTCCACCCTATCCTTCCACTTTTTCTCTTTCTTTGTATTAAGAACTTAAAGTCAACTCATATCAAATTTCTCATGCCCAGCATGTTCTTATAACTAGTTTAGTCCCTATTTAAATCTTATAACCACAAAAGCCTGTGTTTATTTACTTTTTTCTGTTCATGGAATTTAAAATTCAATATAAAAGAAGAATTAGAAAAGGACTGTTCTATTTCCAAGTACTCATGCTTTAAAGGACATAATCCCAGATGGGTAATTATAATTTCTTTCCAGGATTTTAATAACCAAAGGGAGTTATTTCTTGGTGTTGATTACAGGTTGAAAAACACATGCCATTGTGTTGAATTTGAGTCCAGTTTGTTTTAGTGGTGGTTTTACAGTGTTCTCAATTTGACTGAACAGAAATTTCACTAAATATTTTTCTGAAATCAAACTCTTCCCCCAAATACATAAATATTGAACTTGATTCCTTTTCAAAGTTCTGTCTGACTAGGTTAGCTGCAGTGTTGTCATTCATTTAATTGTCTTAGTGTATAATGTTTCTTAATTTTCTTTTGTCTGATATTTTCCATCTACAACTGGTTAAACACATGCTTTGAAAAACTTACCTGGGAGATTCTTAAACTCTGAAAGCTATATGTTTATGTGAAGTAATGAAATGTAAGTTTGAGAAAACATTTTCTGTTTGCATTTTGAACATGTCTTTTAGATTGGCCTTTTGTGTAAGCAAAATCCCCATGTCCAATGCAGATCAGATTTCTGTGCCTTTCAAATTCTTTCTGTATTTCAACTGCTGTATTATACTGTATTATAATTACTAGGTTTTGTTTGTTTTTTGGTCCTGGGCTTGAACTCTGGGCTTGGGGACTCTCTCTAAGCTTCTTTAGCTCAAGGTTAGTACTCTACCATCTGAGACACAGCATCATTTCTAGCTTTTTCTGTGATTAATTGGAAATAGAGTCTCACAGACTTTTCTGCCTGGGCTGGCTTTGAACCCTCAGATCTCAGCTTCCCTTGCACCTAGGATTACAGGTGCCTGGAACTAGGCTTTATTTTTAAATACATATTAATGATGTCTTTACAAAGTTCTCTTGGGCTTAGTGAATGTGTGAGTGATCCTGAGTGCCATATAATGTGCGGCAATGAAGGTCAAGCAAATGGTAATCACTTTCCATCATTGCTAAGGTGTCAAATGGGGCACAGTGACCTTGTGAACCAAGACTATAAAACACTGCATAGTATTTGGTGACTCTAACACTTGTGATTGTAATGCTTACTTCCCCATCTTGAGGTTCTGTGTCTTGCAAAAAAGATTTAGAATTAATTTCACTTATGAGGAAGATTTTAATTCCTAATTAAATGTGCTATTTTTCTCAAGCAGGTTTCTACATCGCAGCCCTTTAGGGAATGAGTTATAATTTAAGCAAATATTCACCAGTATCATCAGTCATTGCACTTAGTTTAATTTTATATCTTCCAGTAAATAAGTGTTACTTATAACTGATATATTTTTAGTTCATTTGTTTGCTTTGCTGAAATTTAGAGCCTTTTACCTGGCTAAACCAATTATAATTCATTTATGTGTTCCCTAATGCTAGCTGGACTTTGATAGCCATTTGACTGACTGGAAGACGGTAGATTTAGAGGAAAACCACATTTTTCATATAAGGAAGAAATGCACCCAAGAACAAAATGCACTGTAGAATTCACTTAACCTTCAAGTGAAATGAAGCCAGCATGGATCAATGATGAGTGTGCTGGGAAACATAATTATGATCAGCTAATTTGTACCTGAAATTAACAAAATCTTTCTAAATATTCATATTTAAATGAGCTTGTGTTTTCAAATCTATACATCTAAAGACAAATACCAACAAAGAGTGAACCAATGCAACAACAATACTCACTAGACACTATGTTGTCAATGAACTTTACATCTTGTGGGGGAGGGGGGAGGGAAAGTGAGAGGAAATGAGGGAAAGAGTAACACTGCTCAAAAGAAATTTACTTACCTTACTTCTGTAACTGTAATCTGTATATCACAATAAAAATTTACAATAAAAAATGAAGACAAATACTCAGCAGGGTATTATTTGTCATACCTGTAATCCTGGTTACTCAGGAGTCTGAGATTTGAGGATCGAGGTTCAAAGCCAGAATGGGCAAGAAAGTCTGTGAGACTCTTATCTCCAATTAACCACCACCACCACCAACAACAACAAAAAAGCCAGAAGTGAAGCTGTAGCTCAAGAAGTGGAGTGCTAACCTTGAGCAAAAAAAGCTCAGGACAACACCCAGGCCCTAACTTCAATGTCCAAGGACTGGCAACCCTCCTGCCATAGAAGACACTTTTTTTTCCCCTAAAATAAGTACTTCCTACATTTAACAGAAAAGCGATGACTATTTTCTTTCTTTTCTTCTTTTTCTTTCTGTCTTCCTCCCTCCCTCCCTTTCTCTCTTTCTTCCTTCCTCTCTTTTCTGTTTTTTCTTCCTCCCTCTTTCCTTCCTTTATTTTTTTGTTTCTTCCTTTCTCTCTTTTTCTGTTTCTTTCTTTCTTCCTCCCTCTGTCTTCATTTTACAATAAAATATTATTTCATGTTTAATCTTATTTGCAATGTCTTATTTAAAATTTTTTTATTGTCACATAAACTTGGGTGCAATAAGTTTCCTTGGGTATACCATATCTGTTATACTTAACTACTGGTATCCTTAAATATCAAAAATAAAGACAAGGTAAGATCTGTTTTTTTATTATTGTTTTTTAATCAGTTGTGACTTCCTTTTTATTTCTTACCCTCCCTCCCTCCCTTCTTTCCTTTCCTCTCCTCTCCTCTCTTCTCCTCTCCTTTCTCCTTCTTTCTCTTTCTTCGTTCTCTTTTCTTTTCTTTCTTTCTTTTTTTTTATTTCCTGGAAATTGAACTCAGAGTGTTGGCAATGCTAGGCAAGTGCTTTCCTGCTGAGCCATACTCCCAGGGTCTTCTCTCCTTTTTTAAAATTTGGAAACAGATTCTTGCTAAGTTGCCCAGGCTAGCCTTGAACTGGTAATCCTTCTGCCTTAACCTCTTGGTACCTGGAGAAGACAGGGTAGATACATGTCACAGTACCTGGCCCAGTGTTTATATCCACCAAGATTTAGCTTTCATTTTAATTACATGTGAGAAAAATATTTTTGTAGCAATATTTTTGAATTTATGTTTTAATAGTAGTTAAGGTAAAGCAATATCTAAGTGATAAGATATAGCATAATATTTGAAAGTGTTCAGAGTATAGTAAATTCCATGCCTTCTAATAATGCTTTTTGGAATCACAGTATTTTGGTACTAGAATGAGGTAGAAATAACCTGCCATTAAATGCTTTGCTTTGGTGACATTTGAAAATTGTACAACATAGGATGTAACATGTCTATTAAAGAAATTGTGGTATCACCTGGCAGTTAGGAAGTTTGATAGAACTGTTAAGGCTATTTTGATGAATTCTTTCTTAGCCAGTATTACAGAGTGAACATTTTCATGATTTATAATTTTAATTATCATTTGATTCAAGTTTGATAATCTCCAGAAAGGGTCAAGAGTGTATATCATAATCGTTTCTGTACTAAAGTATTCCAAATAAGGAAGAAGTGTTGTTACTCAATAAAGTTTGTCAAACATAGGAAATAAAGGTATAGAAGAGAAGCTATTGAAGGCTTTAGAGAAGGGAGAGGCATCATAGTACATTTTGTGACTAGTATGAGAGGGAGCAAGGTAAGTCAACAATATCTGGAAAAAGGAAGTACTCACAAGCAGTAAATCTTTTTTTTTCCTCCTTATGTGTAAGACACTCACTATCCTGTATGACTTATAATGCAGAAGTGCTAGCAAGCCATTGAAAGTGTGTGTGTGGGGGGGGGTGGCAGGGGGTTGAGAAGAGCCTTGAACTTGATGGAACCTGCACCTATCTAGTATTCAGTGTCTATGAGGGTTTTCAAAGGAATTTTCAAATGCCAAATGTCAAGAAAACCTGCTATGGTTAGGCAAACCTTTCTAAAAAGATTCAATAAGAAGAGAACAAAGGCATCATTCACATTCAAATGACATTTAGATGCAATATTTTTGTGTTTCCTTAATCTGTGAAGTTTTGTGCCGAGGTACAGAGGTGATAGGTAAAATCAGTAAATGTGATGGTGTAAGACTAGTCCAGCCTGAAGCTGAGATACAGTGATTGATGAGGGTGTGGGGCCTTATTCAGTTCTTTCAGGCTTTCGATTTTCCATTTTGTTTGTATAGTGACTTCTACTCTAATATCTTTTGGTAAATCACATGAATAGTTTCACATCTGTGTTTCATCATCTAGTAAGTTTTCTCCTGAAAAAGACACTTTGTTAAACATTCTTTAACAGCCCAGAGGCTCTCCAGTTTGACTTTGGATGCTCTGTGACAAGTTTTGTACATCTGGGCCTTTCCTACAGGCTATTTCTCTTCTTGCAACTCTTCTCCAATCCAGTGTAGCCACTCCTTAGCAGTTACCTGGATAATTACATCCAAACATCAGGTTTAAATGTCCTTTGTTTAATTTTTGTTTCTTTGTGTTCTAGTCTGAGCTTGATTCCTTTGTCATAGCACCTTCTACTTGTCTAAGGTCTATAATTAATTTGTGGTTAGGCACATTTTCCATATTCACATCGTTGTATTTCCCTCTACAATGAAAGCCAGATTAGGCCAAGTGCAAAAATACTTCGCTTGAGGATATATCCCTATATAAATATTTATTGGAAGGAGAAATAAATGCTTTTGTTACAGATGCACATTTGAATAACAAAATATCTTCTTCAACATTTAATTGAATTCTCACGAAAGTGCATATATAAAAATTATGTAGGAAAATTGTAAGAGTTGAAGCTCAACAACCCAAAGCATATGGATTTCATATCAAGAAGGACAGACACCTTTACAAGAAGAGGAGCTGGTGTTTAGCCAATTTTTTTTACATCATTTACTGCTTTATACATAGGGTAGTTATGTAAGATGTTTTTATGGGGAACCCTTAGTTACTTTTTAAAGTTTTAAAGTAAATTAATTTTATTTACTTTTGTAATGCTGAAGTGAAGCCCAAAGCCTTGCTCGTGCCAGAAAAGCATTCTACCTCTGAGCTACATCCCCAGCCCTATTTTTTTTTCTTTTTAAATCAAATTAATAAACCTTCTCTGCTGTGTATTGTATAGTGTGTAGGATACCAAACATATAGAAATACGTTGTCACTACCTGCATAGAATACTCAGTGGTGATATCAGTAAAGAGACAAAGAGGATATAATGGGCTACAGTAGAAACACAGTTTTGGGGAACTGTAATTTGTCTTGAGTTTCCTGGAAAAAATTACACTTAAAATGAGCTTCAGGGGCTGGGGATATAGCCTAGTGGCAAGAGTGCCTGCCTCGGTATACCCGAGGCCCTAGGTTCGATTCCCCAGTACCACATATACAGAAAACGGCCAGAAGCGGCGCTGTGGCTCAAGTGGCAGAGTGCTAGCCTTGAGCGGGAAGAAGCCAGGGACAGTGCTCAGGCCCTGAGTCCAAGGCCCAGGACTGGCCAAAAAAAAAAAAAAAAAAAAAAAATGAGCTTCAGAATTGTGTAGTGAGACTGGAGATGTAGCCCAGTGATAAAGCACCGGGTAGCATGTATAAACCCTTGGGTTCAATCCCGAACACTGCAAAAAACTGAAAAACATCACAAAGTTATATGAGAAGGAAGAGCAAGTAATTTCTTTTCTTTTTTCCCCTTCTTTTTATTTTTTGCAATGCTGAGGATAAAACACAGGGAGCTGTACAACACTAGGCTATTACTATACTAAACCTGCATCCTCAGCCCAGGATTGCAATAGAAATCTGTCTGTCTGTCTGTCTGTCTGTCTGTCTGTCATCTAGCTTATCTATCATCGATCAATCTATTGTCTGTCTAGCTTACATTTTGATTTAGAATTATTTTCTACCTTTTTCTGATAAAAATATAATTACACTAGCTTTCATCTTTCTTTAGCACCCTTTAGAATTTTTATTCCTCTTATGGTTTATTATTTTATTTAAAAATAATGCAGCTTCTTCCACATTTCTTGAAGAAATCAGACTGATAATGCATCTTAATTTCTTACATAAAGGAGTTGAATTCAGAATCCAATCATACTTCTCATTTTTATATGGCTGATGTCCGTTGTGAGCTGTTATAATAACATACAGATTGAAGCTTTGGCCCAAAGCATCAAGTTCTTCTGTTTCTTTACTATGTCAAACCATCCCTCAAGCCCAGTAGAATCTGCATATCAGTGCTACTAAAGCTTCCCTCACTTTCCCATCTGTGCAGCTTGTGACCACGCCCCAGACCATCCTCCATGAAAACAATTTGGTGTGTCTGCTTTCCCCTTCAGTGAATTAACCTGGGTTTTTGCTAATTTACAAAGTTCCTAAGAACTAATACATGTCAGAAATTTCATGTATTCATGGTTTCTTTTTTTTTCCACATTATCCTACAGATTTATTGATAACAAGAAACCACCTAACCAGAAATTTCCAGTGCTGTGAGAAGGGTCTCACATTTACTTTACGCTATTTATATGGATGCATATATTTTATGGATACAATCAATCACTTTTACCACTTAAAACACCATATATGCAGTTTCTACATTTAAATATCCCTGCTTTTGTTTCTTCTTTCCTTTTTCAAAGCTCCTACCCTGGAGAAACTGAGACATGAAACAGGTGGCTTAACATAGAAGCATATGGGTGGATTGGGCTGTTTTCCCCCAGGCTTCAGCTCAGTTTTCCCAGGGTACATGTGTAGCATGTTGTCTTTTTAGACAAGACTAAGGGGGAGGTTATACACATAACCCTCACAGAGTGAGAAAGCTATATGGATGAGGTACTTTATATATATCTATTTAGTGAGAGACTGTCATTTATTCTGGCGCTTGAGCTCAGGATCTAGACAGTGTCCCTGAACTTCTTTGCCCAAAGTTAGTGCTGTACCACTTGAACCATAGCTTCACTTCTGACTTTTTTGGTAGTTAATTGGAGAGAAAAGTTTCACAGATTTTTCCTGCCTAGGTTGGTTTCAAACTACCATTCCTCTGATCTCAGCCTCCATAGTAGCTAGGATTATAAGTGTGAGCTACTGGCACTTGGCAAGACTGTATTATTCCTATAGATCAACTCACCTCTGAAACTTCTGTTTCTATTCCCTATCTATCCTCTTCCACTCTTCTAAGCATCTGGTCAGTGCATTTTGTTTCTGTTCCTGTTGCTTTACAGTCACTTTCCTACGTTTTCACTCAGTCTGTTTGGAGGATTACCAATCTATTAGAGCACTCCGTGTTTTCTTCCTCCCAATTCCAGTCAACATTAGGCTATATGCAGTTTCCTGAAACACATCTTCCTTCTCCTAAAAATATACTTTCCTCTCTTTATCATTTTTGGTCGTACTGGGCTTTGAATTCAGTAACTTGTGCTTGCTAGGTAGGAGTTATACTGCCAGACCCATTTTTCCCTGGTTATTTTTGAGATAGGTCTTGCTTCCTGCCTTAGACCTCAATCTGCCTACTTCAGGCTTCCCATCACACTGAGTTTTTTCCTGAAATGGAGTCTCATGGACTTTTCTGCCCCTAGCTGTCTGGTGGAGGATATATCCTTGGTTTGCTCTTTCATCTTTCTGTATATCATAAAGCTAGAAACATAATAAGTATTCTGATTTTTTGAATTAATGGATTTCATCTCAGATAATGATGGTGTTATGAATTGAAAGAGGTTGAATTGAATAATCCTGAGAGATGCTTTATGAATAAGCACTGTTAGTTCATCATGATATAAACATACCCAAGTCTACATCTCCAATTTAGAGTCCCAGGCTTTGGGTGGTTTTCTGTCCCTGCTCTATATTTTTGTTTCTTTCCATTTGTACCTTTGTTTGTTGTTGCTTATTAGCACTTTGTTAATTTGAGTCAGTGATGATAGCCCCATGCTTTCTCACTCTGCCTCCTTCTCACCTTTAGCTTTCCCTGACTTCACAGTCTCATTTAGATGGCCTTAGGATTCTGTCTGCCTAACAGTAATGTTTTGTTTTTCTCCTCAAAGTACTGCCCATATATCTGTGAATTCCAGAAACACATTTTAAATCTACATTGCAAGTACGTACATTTAACTAATTAGTCCTTGATAATAATTCAAAGTTCTTTTTGCCTTAAATGTGTGAACAATTGAGAAAAAGTTTTAGAATATTTTCCTGGCAGGTTTACAAATCTGGATGGCTAGCTAAATAGGCTGGAAGGTTGGGCAGGGAGGAAGCCAAGTGAATTTGAATCTTTTAAAAGGCCAGCAAGGCTCTCTTGGAGAGAGTGAGGGGAGCAGTCCTGGGTTGGAGTTCTGAAGGGAGGCAAGGGCAGGGGTTTTGAAACAAAACCCAGGGCAGAGCAGGTTTTGTGCTCCTATGAGCATCTGTGGTTCATGAAATTAGCAGAGGGCTTGAGCTAGGGTTGTATGGTTTGGTGGCCAGAACATGCATGTCAGTGTTAAGACATTCGGAGTTCAAAATCTGTTCTGACCTCTCTTAGGTGAACTTTTGAGCAACCGATGTCAACTTCATTGAGTTGGAGATGACATATACCATACAGAATTGTTGCACTAGAGATCATGCATGAAAAATAGGTGGACCTCAGTAGATGCTTATCAACACATTAGTACTCCTACTAAGGATGATTTTCCATAATATAAGTATTTCAGAAGTATGACCATTTTACTTTATTGATTTGTATTCAATGACATCGTGTTAGTAGTATGGGCTGAATAAGGATGATGAAAAGAAAATATACCTGCCCAACAACTAATTAATAAGTGAGACTGATTTTGGTTTTGTGATATTATTGTACTTCCTGAAAATCCATTCTAAAACACATGTATGTTTCTCTAATAAGAAGTGTTAAAACATTGTAGAACAAAATTTCTGTTATTCTTTCAAAACAACCTAGAAACAATATTGTCTTGGAAACATTGCCTAATATAAGCTAACAAAGCAAATATATTGGGAAGTCAAAATTAGTAAGGCATTCATCTGTGGGCCTCAGTTTTTTTCACTCCTACGTATGTGGATTTCTTTTGTTTTGCTGAGAAGAAAAATTGGCTGTTAAAGATTGAATCTAGGGGCTGGGAATGAAGAGTGCTTGCCTAGCTTGCATGAAGCCCAGGGTTCAATTCCTCAGCAGCACATACACAGAAAAAGCCAGAAGTGGCACTGTGGCTCAAGAGGTAAAGTACTAGCCTTAAGCAAAAAGAAGCCAAAAGTGCTCAGGTTCTGAGTTCTAAGCCCCAGGACTGGGGGGTAGGGTGGGGAGGGGGAGAGACTAAATCCAAACAGATTTTTATTACGTTTTTTTCTTTGTAGAAAGTATTAAATTGAGAGCTGGAATGTTAATAGCACACAAATAAACCAAAAAATGCTGCCTCTAGTCCTCTGGAAAGCTTTTTATTGAAAAGGTAATGATTGAGACTGGGAATATGGCCTAGTGGTAAAGTGCTTGCCTCATATACATGAAGCCTTGGGTTCGATTCCTCAGCACCACATATATAGAGAAAAGCCGGAAGTGGCTCTGTGGCTCAAGAGGTAGAGTGCTAGCCCTTGAGGGAGTAGGTAATAAACAGTACAAGACATGCATCCAATGCCTAACATATGAAACTGTAACCTCTCTGTACATCACTTTGACAATAAATAAGAGGAAAAAAAAAAAAAGGTCGAGTGCTAGCCTTGAGCAAAAAGAAGCCAAGGACAGTGCTCAGGCCCTGAGTCCATGCCCCAGGACTGGCAACAAAAACAAAACAAATAAATGAAAAGGTAATGATTTTTCTTTATGGAAAAAAAAGAAATGTGTGACAGCTCTCCTTTCTGTTTGCTGGCCTTAGCCTTGTTTTGGGCAGTGTCATGTATCCACCAAGATGCTATGTTCTGGAACAGGCTGTTGAGAAAGGAATTCTACTACAAAGCAGATAGAATTATTTTTTGCATACTTAACCTCAAAGGAGTAATAAATCATATTTCTCTCTAGTATTGTAGTCGCTGCTGTTTCACCACAGGGCAGGACATTAACATCCAAATGGAGGCAGCTGATTGATTAATATATTGATTAGGTCTAGAAACTTGTTATATGAAGTTACAGGCTGATGGAATTAGACTGGCATAGCAGGTACACCTAAATCATTCCCACATTTCAAACAATGACATTACTCACAAGTAAAATGACATTTTAAGTAATTTTCACTAAAATTAGAAGCTATACAGTAAGAGAAAAGTATTCAGAAATAATTTGCTGGTTCATTCTTTATCCACAATCAAGGAGCAAGAGTCATGAATTTTGAAGACTGTGACACAGGTTGCATCCACATCAATGTAATAAGTGAGGTGAAGGATTAGAAAGTGTGTATGTGTGTGTGTGTGTGTAGAAATAAATGAGAACATTACTTAAATATTTTTAGTCAGTTTTGTATAGAACTAAAATGAAATGATTTAGTGATGTTAAATTTATATATTTTCAGAGCTTGAAATCCACAAAAAGTTGTGTATATCCTGGACATAGGTTAGATTCCTAGTAATATTTTTCTTTCTTTCTTGGTGTTTTGAACTCAGGGTCTTGTGTTCTCTCAGATTTCTTGCTTGCATGATACTCTACAACTGGATTCATGCCACCAGCCTAGTTTTTGCTGGCTACTTTTGTTTTAATCTTAAAGACTTTTGTGCCTGGGCTGGCCTTAAACTGTGATCCTCTACTGTAGATCTCACTTTCCTGAGGAGCTAAAATTAACAGGCCAGGTGTGAGTCACCAAGTACCTGGTACAGTAACACTGTTCTGAATTATTATTTGATGGATAAGCATTTGTCTCATGACTAGTAAGGAAGAAGTGATTGGCAAAAATGGTGAAAGCTAATAAGGCAGCTGTGTAACTCAGTTTTGTATTATTCTCTCAACCAATGTCATAAGAAAAACTAATTGTAGAAGTATAATTTCTTCAAGTCTTTGAGGTTCAATAAATAAAAATCAAATGTGATATGTTGAACTAATAATATGGAAGATTATCCAAACAGCTTGAGAAGTGGGTGCATAGTACAATACTCAGACTGCACACAGCAAATGCAGGCAAGCGTTTATTATGCATAGAATCTCAGGATTTCCAAAGGTAATTTGACCAGATTGTTTTCTCTGAAGATACTTAATATTCAGATGGAGAGGTCATAAACATGCATAAGGGAAGATGTAAAACACTCTTGTCAGCATTTGGTATAGTAGGAGCATGGGAAAGACAAAACTTCAATTATTCCTAACTGTGTTAACTGCTAATTGCCCTACTTTGTGCAGAACCACATAAATGGTGGTGAGGATTTTTTTCCCTCATGTCTCTCTAAATTGAAGGCTTGCTAATAGAACTTATCGAAGGAAATGGAAACTAAGCCTTTATTTATCTTAAAAAATTAGTATGTATTAATTGTTTCAAAGAAAGCCTTCTGTTGTGATATATTCATACATATGTGTAATACACTTAAGTTATATTTGCCCCTTCTATTATACTTGTACTGTTCCCCTATCCCCACCCCTTTTTATCCCTCTTTATTTTAACTTGTTTTTTCTTTTTTGAGACAGGGTCTTTTACCATGAAGCCCACCAAGACTCTGCTGTATCAGTCCTGTATTTTTTTTTCTATTGGTTACCATTTATAAAAGACAAGTTTCATGAATATATTTTCACATTGTGCCTACAATTTACTTTGACCAGACTCACTGACCTCCACTCCCCAGTCCCTTCTTCCCCTCACTCCTGCTGTTTTCTTCCCAAGTCTGTCTCCTTTTATGTTAATACCCCTCTTTTATTTTAGCACTTAGATTCAGCAAATGACAGTAAACATGTGAGACTTGTTTTTCTGAATTTGGATTATTTTGTAAATGACATAACTGGTTTTGTTCTTTATGGTCGAGTATTATTTATTCATAACTCACCATAGTAATGAATTCTCTCACTTCTATTTTATTTTGTTTTGTAAAAAATACCTTATGGGTGGGCTGGGGATGTGGCCTAGTGGCAAGAGTGCTCGCCTCGTATACAGGAGGTCCTAGGTTCAATTCCCCAGCACCACATATACAGAAAATGGCCAGAAGTGGCGCTGTGGCTCAAGTGGCAGAATGCTAGCCTTGAGCAAAAACAAGCCAGGGACAGTGCTCAGGCCCTGGGTCCAAAGCCCAGGACTGGCCAAAAAAAAAAAAAAAACAAAAAAAACTTTATGGGACTTGGAAAAAATTATACTAAGTGAAGTGAGCCAGACCCAAAGAAACATGGTCTCTATGGTCTCCCTCATAGGGAATAATTAGCACAGGTTTAGGCTAGTCACAGCAGAGGATCACAACAGTCCAATAGCCCTTATGAACACATAAGATGATGCTAAGTGAAATGAACTCCATGTTATGGAAACGACTGTCATATCACTGTTGTAATTACTTTCAACATGCGATGTGAAACCGTAGCTTCTATTATTGATGATCCTCTTGTATCCCCTTCCTGTGGTTGTACCTGCACTATCTTATCTGAGTACATTGGAAACCATGTATACTGGTATTAGCACTAGGAAATAGAAAGGGAATACCAAATTCAAGAGACACAGGATAAAAAAAGACAAACGACTACAAAAGCAATACTTGCAAAACTGTTTGGTATAAATGAACTGAACAACTCATGGGGGGGAAAGGGAAAGGAGGAGGGGGAAGGGGGTAATGAGGGAGGAGGTAACAAACAGTACAAGAAATGGATCCAATGCCTAATGTATGAAAGTGTAACCTCTTTGTATCTCAGTTTGACAATAATAAAAAAAAATACCTTATGGGCTGGGTGCTGGTGGCTTATGCCTGTAATCCTAGCTACTCAGGTGTCTGAAATCTGAGGACTGCAGTCAAAGCCAGCCTAGGCAGAGAAGTCTGTGAGACCCTTATCTCCAATAACCTACTCAGAAAAGGCCAGAAGTGGTGCTGTGACTCAAGTGGCAGAGCATTAGCCTTGACCGCAAAGAGGCTCAAGGATAGCACTCAGGTCCTGAGTTCAAACCTCAGGACCAGCAACAAATAAACAAGCAACAACAACAAATCTTTATGAGATGCCAGAGATGAAGCCTACTGTAATCTTAGCTAGTCAGGAGGCTGAGATCTGAAGTTCAAACTTTGAAGCCAGTCCAGACATAAAAGTCTGCATGACTCTATTTCCAACTAAATAGGAAAAAGTGGGCTGAACCCATGGTTCAAGTGGTAGAGTGCCAAGGATGAACAGGGTGATTCTTGGACTGCAATTCTCCCTACTTCTCTTCCTACTTAGATGGCAGGAACCACCATGCCCAACTTGTTGGTTGAGAGTTTCCCTAACTTCCCCGCCGCCCCCCCCCCCGCCCCGCCCCATCTAGACTAGAGCCAAAATAGTTGAGGATTACAGGCATAAGGCTCTATTCTTGTTCCAGTTTTGGTATTTCTAGTTTGTTTGAATTACTCTTAGAAGTAATTGTACAATTTTCAAGATGTATATCCTGACCTTAGATTAATGTCCAGTATTTTTTTGCATATTTTTTCTCTTCTTTCTTTTTGGTGGCTTGTCTTTTTGGATTCATTTATGTCTGTTTTGTTTCCATCTGCTGGCTCTGCTTTTCCTTTTATTGTTCTTTTCATAGTTCTTTTAAATAATAATATTTTGTAGTTTTATGCTTTGTGTAGTGCTTTCAAGAATCTAGTCAGATTTTTAACATTTTTAAGAGTCTTTGTCTCAAAGGGTTTTTTCGTATGAACACATAAGATGATGCTTAGTAAAATGAACTCCATGCTACGGAAACGATTGTTATATCACAGTTGTAACTACTTTCAACGTCCCATGTGTATCTGTAGCTTCTATTATTGATGATGTTCTTGTATCACCTTCCTGTGGTTGTACCTACACTATGTCTGTAATCTTTTTTTTTTTTTTTTGGCCAGTCCTGGGGCTTGGACTCAGGTCCTGAGCACTGTCCCTGGCTTCTTTTTGCTCAAGGCTAGCAATCTGTCACTTGAGCCACAGCGCCACTTCTGGCCATTTTCTGTATATGTGGTGCTGGGGAATTGAACCCAGGGCCTCATGTATACGAGGCAAGCACTCTTGCCACTAGGCCATATCCCCAGCCCCCTATCTCTGTAATCTTATCTGAGTATATTGGAAACCATGTATACTGGTATTAGAACTAGGAAATTGAAAGGGAATACCAAAATCGAGAGACACAGGGTAAAAAAAGACAAACAACTACAAAAGCAATACTTGCAAAACTGTTTGGTGTAAGTGAACTGAACACCCCATGGGGGGAAAGGGAAAGGGGGAGGAGGGAGGGGGGTATGAGGGACAAGGTAACAAACAATACAAGTAATGTATCCAATGCTTAACGTATGAAACTGTAACATCTCTGTACATAAGTCTGATAATAAAAATTTGAAAAAAAAGTTTTTTTGTATTTTTCTTCATTTAGTCTTTTTTAAAAAAATTAATTTATTATTGTGAAAGTGATGTACAGAGAGGTTACGGTTTCTTGCATTAGGGAGTGAGCACATTTCTTATCCAACTTGTTACCTCCTCCTTCCTTTTTCTCCCACCTCCCTCCCTCCCCACTCCCCTCCCCCCACTCCATGAGTTGTACACTTGGTTTACAGCATATAGCTTTGTAAATATTGCTATTGCATTGATTCATCTTTTATCCATTGTCTCTCCATTTTGGTGTTCTCCTGCCCTTCCCTAGTTCCAATAATGTATATACAATACCCAGGGTACTGGAATCAGTAACAGTGACATCAGGGGTAAAACCTTGGGGAAGAAAGACAAAAAAAAAAAAGGCATAATTTCACATGCTATGTTGAAAATAACAACAATGATAAATCACTTATTTCCATAACTCAGAGTTCATTTCACTTAGCTTCATGTGTTCATAGATATTATGTGTTCATAGATATTGAGCTATTGTGATCTTCTGCTAGAACTATCCTGGATGTGTATTAATTATTTCCAATGAGGGAAACCATAGAGTCTATGTTTCTCTGAGTTGGGCTCACTTTACTTAGTATGATTTTTTCCAAGTCCTTACATTTCCTTACTAATGGGGCAATGTCATTCTTTCTGAGAGGCATAGAATTCCCTTGTGTATATGTACCATGCTTTCTTGACCATTCATCTACTGAGGGGCATCTGGGTTGGTTCCATATTTTAGAGATGGTAAATTGTGCTGTGATGAACATAGTTGTACTGGTGGTTTTAGTGTGATCTTGCTTGTAATCTTTTGGGTAGATACCCAAATGCTGGGCTGCTGGACCATAGGGGAGTTCTACGTTTAGCCTTTTGAGCAACTGCCATATTGCTTTCCAGAGTGGTTGAACAAATTTACCCTCCCACCAACAGTGTAGTAGGGCTCCCTTTTGGCCACATCCCTGCCAGCATTTGTTGTTATTAGTTTTCTTGATAATGGTCATTCTTAGTGGGATGAGGTGGAATCTCAGTGTTGTTTTGATTTGTGTTTCTTTTATGGCCAGTGATGTTGAGCACTTCTTTATGTGTCTCTTGGCCATTCTCATTTCCTCCTGGAATTTGAACACAGTTCCTTATGCTTGCCTGACACTCTACCACTTGAGCCAGTCAGGGCCTCTCACAGTGTTTTCTTTTTACACATTCTACTTCAGTGTAATTACTAAGCATCATACTCAGTTGTCTATCTTAATTCCTCACCAAGTCTGATGTAACTATAACCTATACGTTTTAATTTTTTACTTGATTCTAAAAAAATTCCTGTTCATACATACTTCTAGGCAATTTCCTGCTCATATTTATCTCTTTAGCCTAGGACTTGTTCTGAGGTAAGTTATAAGTCAGGCACAAGGAGAAATAATTTAAAATCTTGACATTGTTCTTAAAAACTTCTATACGGGGGCTGGGAATATGGCCTAGTGGCAAAAGTGCTCGCCTCCTATACATGAAGCCCTGGGTTCAATTCCCCAAGCACCACATATACAGAAAATGGCCAGAAGTGGCACTGTGGCTCAAGTGGCAGAATGCTAGCCTTGAGCAGAAAACGAAGCCAGGGACAGTGCTCAGGCCCTGAGTCCAGTACCCAGGACTGGCCAGAAAAAAAAAAGTCTATATGTTATATACATTGTTTTTCTAGTGCTCAGCAAGTCTCAAGAAATTTAAGAAGCACAACCTTTTTTTGGTGTGAACTCAGGGCCTGGACATTGTCTCTGAACTTTTCTGCTCGAAGCTAGTGCTCTACCACTTGAATCACAGCTTCACTTTTGGCTTTTTGGTGGTAAATTGCAGCTAAGGATTTCATGGACTTTAATGATGTCTGGGCTGGCTTTGAACCACAATCCTCAGATCTCAAGTGCTTGAGGAGCTAGGATTACAGGCTTGAGCCCCTGGCACCTGGCAACCCATCTATCTTTTTCATTTATCAATATTTTGTTATTTGTATTTTATACAGCATCAGTTTTCTTTAAATATGCATTGCATCCTTTTGAATTTTTTATTACATACTGTTGCTTTAGAGGCATTCAAGATGAATATGGTCTGGAAGGCGAACGATTTCATGTCATGCATAGTACTGGTATAAAGGATGTATTATCAGCCTTATAAGAATGTTAGCAAATTCATTTCTTAATGTAGGAAATGCTAAGTGCATTGTCTGCTAAGGCCTCAAGCAATGTGATGTGTATCAGGATATGAGAGAGCCATTTAATACTTCCCAAACAAAACACAACAAAACTACAATTATTAAGTGGTAGAAAGAGATATATTGGCCAAGCACAGGCTTTCTCACAGAGAAAGAAATAGATTTTAGAAAGCATTTTTGGGAAACATTAAATCCTGGGATTGGAGGACTTTTGGGGTAGTGTTAGTAGAAGCTCTGGTCTCAGTTTGGTCAGATTGTCTGGGAGGTCATTAGATTGAGTTAATTCCATTGGCTGGTGCTCACAAATGTTGGTCACTGTTTGGTTGCTAGAGGTATGTTTCATGAGTTGTCAATGATTGGCCAGGTGAGTTTCATGTCATTTTTGCTTCCAAGATCATACAACTGTTGCATAGATTAACCATGTTTAAAGCTCATTCTTGTAGCTAGCTACTACCAAAGTTACAGACCAATCTCTGTCTTAGGAGTGTGAGAATTTCATGAATTCAGGTATGTAGGAGAATTTGTTTTTAGTGTTGACTGAATAATAAATGTAGATGTTCATGTAGCTTCTCCAAGGCAACTTGTATTCAGATTTGTGGGTAGATTCTAGAACACCTGATGATCTGGAAGTTTTCTAATGGGCCGATACCATATCATCTGATACCTTATTTTTCTACTTGAGCAAGAATGAGGCTTTTAATTGATCAACATACTCTCCAGCAATGAGATGTTGAACACAGTATTTTTCCTAATACTGCTATTTTTCCTTTAGGAATAAAAATACAAGGAGTGTTGGTGAGACTTGAAATGTCTTCTGGTTACAAAGAAATATGTGGTTTATTAGGCAAGACTGGTGTTATCCATCCTAGTGCTAACAGTTTTGGTCAGTGATGCTTACTGAATACATACTATTTCTTTAATTAGCTTTTCTATTTCTTTTCAGATCTGTTCAATGAACATTTAAATGCATGATTAATATTTGCCTAACACAGTAAGAAAAACAAATCAATTGCTTTGGCAATTTGCAAACATGGTACGTTTTCATAATTTGCTTTTGTAGGGCTTTTTAGTAATCATCAATATTCCAGTTCCATGGTATCATATAATTTTACTTTCATGAAAAAGTATTTTTGGAGGTTGCTTAGTTTCATAGAAATAAACAACATTCTTTTTTTAAAAGTTTTTATTATAAAACTGATGTACAGAGAGGTTACAGTTTCATACGTTAGGCATTGGATACATTTCTTGTACTGTTTGTTACCTTGTCCCTCATACCCCCCTCCCCCCTCCCCCTTTCCTCCCCTGAGGTGTTCAGTTCACTTACACCAAACAGTTTTGCAGTATTGCTTTTGTTGTTGATAAACAACATTCTTATAATCTTACTTAACAGGCAGGAAAAATTTCCAGATGGGCCAAATTGTACACATTAAATTATGTGCTAATTTTTTAGAGGGAAGCCTTGGTGAAGTAAGAAAATCTCTTAAAAAATCTTAGGAGGTTGCTGGGTATGGTGAGATATGCATATAATCCCAGCACTGTAGAGGTTAAAGCAGGAAGATGCAAATTTGAGGTCAACTTGGGCTACATAGTGAATCTCTTCTTGAAGAAAAAAGTCAGGAGATTTTTGTTTGAAATTAAAAAAAATATTTGCAAATATAGATTAATCATACCAAGCTCCAGTAATACTCACTTTGAAGCTAAATGCTCTTGAACTGCAATCATCAGATTTCATCCTCTTGAATACCTTGGATTACAGGTATGAGCCACTGGATCAAAACATATTTTTGAAATTACCACTTCCATTTGAAACAATCATTGTTGTCTAAAAAAATGGTGGACTATGGCATAAAATCATGTCTTTGTCGCTATTTAGAACCTTAGTTCATGGGAATAGTTGAACTCACTGAAATTGCATGCAGACTTTCTACATTTGTGAGAATATGCTTTTAGTTATTTACTTATTTACTAGGGTATGGATAAGGAGAGAGATATTGATAAATTAGATTCTTTAAGGAACTAAAGATGAAAGGTTTCCTGTTTGGGAATGAAGAGAACATATCTTTTATACAGAGTTACAGAATTACTGAGATGGGCTAATTTGGAACACTCTTTCATGTCTCTGAACATGACAGTGAATGCATGTACTGCAGTAGTGCTTCTTGTCCAGGTGTTGCTCTTATCTCATTGACTCCTCTCCATTCCATACTCTAGACAGACTTTGCTGTCTGCATTTCCCTAATGTCAATTTAGACTTCAATATGTTTGCTCTCTCTGCCTCAAATTCTCTCCTGCCTAGATAGCTCTGGTTGTTAAGGTTAGGAAAGACTGTCTGCAGTCAGCTTTCTCTTCTGTCAGGTCTGGGTTTTTTTTTTTTTTAAATTGTTTTGTCCCTGGTCTGTGTTTTCATGCATTGGTCTCACTGAAAGTGCTCTGCACTCAGGGAAATGGCCTATTGATTTATTTGCTGCCTCCCACTGTACTTCTTAGTTCATGGAATAGGGGCTAAGGTTCTTTTATACTGTTTGGCTGACCATCATTTCCTTGATGACACTTGTTAGTTATTCAGTAAATAATTGTCAAATATTTTTATTTTCTTACTTGCTAGAGCATAAAAGCGCTCTCTCTCTCTCTATATATATATATATCTGTGGTTTACATATATTATATTATATATTGCATATACTAAAAATACAGTGTTGGTTAAGTTACTAACTCTGTTTCCCCTTTGATCCTTCTTTGTGACTGCTTTTGCTCTGATTTTGACTTCTCTGCTTTATCCTAAACTATTCCAATTGCTTTATCCAGTTTTTCACTACTTTAGAAATTGCTCCCAGGAAGGTCTTTTGATATCAAAAAGGCCTTGTGAGGAGCTGTTTGGCCTTCATTACTCTGGAAATGGCACGAAATTGAGTCATCCCCGGTGTTCTTATATTTTGTATTGGTATTACTGACTGTCATTTTCTCAACAACGCATTTGTTTCCTATTTATTGATTGATTGATTGATTTTTTGCCAGTTCTGGAGCTTGAACTCAGGGCCTGAGCAGTGTCCCTGGCTTCTTTTTACTCAAGGCTAGCACTCTGCCACTTGAGCCACAGCGCCACTTCTGGCCATTTTCTGTATATGTGGTTCTGGGGAATTGAACCCAGGGCTTCATGTATACTAGGCAAGCACTCTTTCCACTAGGCCATATTCCCAGCCCATATTTGTTTCCTTTTTAAAAACAAAAAAGCCCCAAACCCTTGACGATCTTCCTCAGGCTATTCCTTCTTCTGTATGTGACCTTAACTCAGCTTTTGATTTTCAAGTTTATGTACTCTTACAAGTTAAGCTTCAATTAAGTCCTGCTTGAAAATACTCCACATTCTTTCATTTAGAATTCCTATTGACCATTTATATATTATGTATGTCCACACTATTTTTTCCATATCATTTTTATATGGCCTTCCCAATAGAGACTGCACTACTGCAGTGGTGAGATTATAGAATATTAACTATAATAGCATACATGCATATTAACTTAGTTATTGACTGAGAAGGTATTGAGAGATAGCATTTTCTTAATGCCTGGGCAGCAGTCAATAAATGTTTAGTGAATTTACTTGATGTCTTACTCAAAACATTGAGATGCTACTTTCTTTTTATGTAAAATGTGTACTGCATATGCATTTTGCCAGATAATCTTTTTTATTTATTTATTTTTTGGCCAGTCCTAGGCCTTGGACTCAGGGCCTGAGCACTGTCCCTGGTTTCTTTTTGCTCAAGGCTAGTACTCTGCCACTTGAGCCACAGTGCCACTTCTGGCCATTTTCTATAGATGTGGCGCTGGGGAATTGAACCCAGGGCTTCATGTTTATGAGGCAAGCACTCTTGCCACTAGGCCATATTCCCAGCCCTTAAGCTCTTTTAATGATATATTTTATTTTAAAAAATTACCCAATTGGTCAGACACCAGAGGCTTATACCTGTAATCCTAGCTTCTCAGGAGGCTGAGCTCTGAGGATTGCGTTTCGAAACCAGCCCAGTCAGAAAAACCTGTGAGACTCTTATCTCCAATAAACTACTCAAAAACAGCCAGAAGTGGTGCTGTGGCTCAAGTGGTAGAGTGCTAGCTTTGAGCACGGAGAGGCTCTGGGACATTTCCTAGGCCCTGAGATCTAGGACTGTCCCCAGCTCCCTGCTGCCCGCCCCCCCCCCCCCAAAATCAACTGAGTTGTTATTTCACTTAAAATTTGCAGAGCTGGCAATACCTACAAATACACAGCTTTCCTCCTATTCATGCTGGGTGTTTGTTGGAGGCTAAGATGTTGGGTACACTATATTCTCAGGAGAACTGCATTTCTATCTGCCAATCAGGACTCCCTGTATAGATCAAATTATAGGGATGATGTTACATTGAAGAAACATTACAGAAATGCCAGGACTCTCATCTCGTTCAAGGAACTACTGACAGTAAGTTTAAAACCTTTTCAAAAAGACTTGCTGAAGCACATATCTTAAAGTTTCTAAATACATTCCACTTTTTCTTTGTTGATTTAGGTATACTTTGTATGTGTTTAGAACAAGGAGAGAAAGCCTTCTGCAAAGGGGAAATGTGTGTTTTATTAAGTCGTTTCTACTTTATTTTACTGTGAGGAAAGAAAGTATGTGAATTCAGCAATGGGATCACAAAAGAATATCTGTGAACTCTTGTTGCTTTTTGTTTGTATTTAATTTTCTTTCTAAATGTTTTCTCAACTTATCAAGAGGGTGATGCAAAAAAAGACAACTCATGAACTCACGGTGTTGAGAATGAAAGGTAAGTTACAGGAAAGTGAAAGATTTCAAAATTTGAATTGCCAACTTTTTTCATATTAGCTCACGGGGAATAAGGTGCAATCACACAGACATATTGATTGTAGTAAAATAAAATCCTTTATTGTAGTAAAGTAAAATCCTTTATTTGCAGGATAAATTGTTCTTATTCTGGAAACAAGAATACATATCAAGATGCTTTGAACAATTCTTTCTTACCTTTGACCTATTGTTTCTCCTCCTGAAACTGTGGCCTCAAATCTCAGGCTTTAGCTGATATTTTTGTTTTAGCTTCTGTACAGGATTTATGTAGTAAGCTTTTGTCCATGTGATAGACTTTTAAGTATTCAATCACCAGGCTTTCACATACATTCCACCAGAGAAGACTGGTTGCACTATTTCTTTCCAGCATTAAGATGTGGAATCACTAAAAATAGATACTTCAGAAAAGAAACAGTTAAAAGATTCCAGGCACTGTGCTAATAGATATTTTGAAATAGGATATTCTTTGAATCTGAGATCAACTTTTTTGGGGGAAACATTTTAATGCATTTGAAATTTGAACATATTTTGAATCAGAATATACTTTTCAGCATTGGTAAAGAAAATTTGTCTTCTGAGGATTAGAGATGAAGACCTTGGACAGTGCTGGACTCTCATCCAGGCAGGCGGCCTTCAACCTTTCCAGATGAATGGTCAGCCCCATGTTAAAGCCATTCTGTTGAAATGCATCAGCATGTACTCCAGTAATCAGTTCTGTCTTACTTTAGGCCTCTTAGCTTAGATGGTTGCAACTGAAAACTAGTAATTATACCTTACAATTACTTGGTTTGTAAGAATATTGCATTCTTTTTAGAAACTTTTAGGAAAGTTTCCAATTTTCTAGGGGAATGATTTGGGGGGAGTATTTTCAAAGTTTACACGTGAATAGACCTTTCTGGGATATTAATTATGTAAATAGCAATCACTTGATTCTTCCTTTTGCTGGTAGATGTTATAGGTCTGTCTGATCTTTGCTTATTGATTTCACTAAATTAAGAGTATCATTAAGTTACAGTGGAGATTAGAGTCCTATTTCATTGAAGTGATTCACACTTAAGTCATTCCCAAGAGGGTACTGTATCTCAGCTAAGTATCTAACATCACTTCCATTGTTATATTTATGAGAGGACTATGCAGTTACTATTAATTCCCCAAGAAGTTTTTGTTTTCCATGCGCATATCAACATAGATCTATTTGAAACATCTGAAAACATCAATGCATTATGGCAACTTTCTTGTTGGATGACTCCTATTTTGAAGCAATTTAAAACAAAATCTAAGCCTGTGTGAAATAGATTTTCTAACAACTCTTTCATCATTCATTCATTCATTTATTTTTTTATTTTTGCCAGTCCTGGGGCTTGGACTCAGGGCCTGAGCACTGTTCCTAGCTTCTTTTTGCTCAAGGCTAGTACTCTACCTCTTGAGCCACAGCACCACTTCCGGCCTTTTCTGTTTATGTGGTGCTAAGGAATCAAACCCAGGGCTTCACGCATGTTAGGCCAGCCCTCTACTGCAAAGCCACATTCCTGGCCTCTCATTTATTTTTGATCTTCTCAAATGGAAATTTCTCTTTCTCTCAGCTTTTCCTTTTCATACTATCTCATGTTTACTGCTAGTTTCAATTTTAGTATCAGTCTGTTCCCAATTAATTTTTTTAAAGTTGTATAATAGATAATTAATGGGACTTATCTTTATATGTATGCTTTTCTAAGGAAAAGCAGCAGTGGGTTGATGTACTAGAGTTTCAGTGTCCTTCCCCAACATGATAAGAATCATCAACCTCATTGTGGAAGGAGTTACTGAAGGAAGAAATGCTGAAGAATCATAGAATTTATCCTTTGCCTAAAGTACACAACTTACAAATGTTCTACAAACAGAAATGGCTTTTTTTTTTTGCTTTACCATTTAAGTTCATCTTCCTGTAGTCATACATTTTCATCTTTCCTTGCAATTAAGAGGTTCTGAATTGATAGTGCTACCTTGTGGTACTGGAAGAAAGAATCCACTTTCCAATTCAATTATTTGTTCATTCAACGTAAGAATCAATGTTTGATTTTTTGGGGGGAGGGGCAGTCCCGGGCCTTGGACTCAGGGCCTGAGCACTGTCCCTGGCTTCTTTTTGCTCAAGGCCAGCACTCTGCCACTTGAGCCACAGTGTCACTTCTGGCCATTTTCTGTATATGTGGTGCTGGGGAATTGAACCCAGGGCCTCATGTATACGAGGCAAGCACTCTTGCCACTAGGCCATATGCAATACATGAAAAAAGTCCATAATTTCATAAAGATAACATTACAGTTGGGGAGGCAGAAAATGAACACGAGTGAATTACTGATGTGTTAAGAGGATATTATGGAAAATATTATGGGAGAAATAGACTGTTACTACAGCAGGTGTGGTTGCTAATTTTTGAATGCCATACATCCTGGAGCTGTGATTGCCCTTGCTATTGTTATAAGTAATTATCGGTGGTCCATTTACTATGCTTGGTTCCTGAGTTCCTAACAGTGACTCTAATGTTCATATACCTAGGCAAACAGGATGTTAAAAGGGGATTGATTAGCCGGGAGAAATGAAAAAAAAAAATAAGTAAAAGCTGTGTCCATGTGAGAAAGAATATACACCAAAGCTTTCCCATTCAAGAAGACAAAGGAGATGGTGACAACCAAAGCCTGCTTCTAAAATGCTCTTAGTTCCAAAGAGGTACATGTGATAAATCAGGAAGACTGTGTACCTCATAGTACTCAGACAATGAGGAACCAGGGGGAGGAACTTTCACATTAGTGAAGAAATTGCTTTCTGTAACCTGTCTGTGTGCCTCTGCTGACCAGACACTTACCTTGCAAGACTGCCAATAACCCATGTCTCTCATTTTACTCTTTGGGTTTGAGCAGACGACTTTGTCTCTCACACTGGCTTCTGGAATGTAGCCCTTGCCATGTTCCTATGTTATAGGTTGATGAGGACATATGATCTGTCTGGAGCAATGGGGCACATTGTTCTATCTTTTCAAGACTTCTCACAATCGCTTAGCAAGTTTGTGGTCTGTGGCTAGTTTTTATGCTGGGATTCCATATTTTCACTATCATGATTCACTATGTAACGGAAATGTATGCACATGACCAGAATCTTAACTCTTAGGCTTTAGAGTGTAACTGGTCTTCCTTCACAGAGACATTTTGAGTGTGTCCTGAGTCCACAGCTAGAGAAAAACAGATGGTCAGTAATCCTCAAAGAGGAATGTGCTGACCCTGTGAACTTTGCCATGCATGTGTGTGTGTGTATCCATTGTTTCATTTCTTTATCTTTTGATGTAGCCACATTAGTTGTAGGTCTAACCTGCCATTGAGTCATGTGCATGTTTTGATAAATCAGTAAATTTCAGGTGTACTTAGGGCCTCTGAAACATAGAAATGGGAAAACAGGAGTTACTTCTGTTCGTCATCTTGACATTCTTCAGGGAGATGAAAGCACAAACCATTTGGAAATCTGAGAGTAGAGAATTGCCAGGACAAGGAACAGTCTGTATGAGGAGCCAGATGTGGGAGTTCCTGACGTGTTGAAGGAAGCATAAAGAGGCTGTAGAGCATCAGGATGAGTGTGGACAAAGTAGGCATGAGCCCGGAGTTGCAGTGGGGTACAGTGGCACCTGGCACATTCTCGAGGGTAGAAGAGGATGTCAGCATACACTTGCTGGATATATTGCTGCATTCTTATCTTTGCTTTAAGGAGGAGTGCCTTTTTCTGAATTCTATGTTTTGAAGGTTTCTCATATTTTCTTTTGAACTCATAGTTCTTTCCTTAGCCTTTAAAATTTTTTCCCAATTCACTTTAGAAATAAAGTCTCCCTTAATGTGTTCTGTGGTTCCAAGCACAGACTTGTTCTTTGCTGGGCTGAGTTCTTACTTGAGTGCGCTATCAGTTTAAGAGGGAAAACCAGTTCCCCGAGCAATCCCTCCCATCTGTAAAAATGGCAAGTGTAGTACTTGTCCTATGGCTAAGTAGTAGTGATTCATGTCCCAGGTTTCAGGGTTACACTCTTCAGTACTATGTATTCTTCAAAACTGAGCTGCAGCCAGAAGCCCAGGGCTCACATGTGCAATTCTAGCTACTCTGGTCACTGAGATATGAGGATCATGGTTCAAATCCAGCCTAGGAAGGAAAGACTATGAGTCTTTTATCTCAAATTAACCACCAAAATCCAGAAATGGAGCTTTGACTCAAGTGGTTGAGTGCCAGCCTTGTACAAAAAAGGTTATGGACAGGTCCCAATTCCCGGCACCCATGTACATGCACACACCAACTAACCAAACAAACAAAAACCCTCAACTGTAGTTTGGTTTCTGTAAAGGAGTTTTTCAACTATACCTGTTCTAGTAAATGCCCAGTTCTTTCATGGCCACCATTTTTGAAAATGCATTTTCAAGCATTTGGATTAGCCAAATGACTTAAAGATTTTATTATTATATTATGTGCTTTCACATAAACTGTACTTAAAAAATACCTTGAGTGCATTCATGATTGTTTGGTTTTGCAAGTGTTTCTCAGGGAAGATGAAAGTTTGGGAAGAAAGGAAAATAAGTGCCTGTGACTTGAGCTTGGACGATGCATTTGATTTATTTCCACAGAGGAAAAGAGCCCTCTGAAGAGGCAAGAGGGATCTGAGTCCATGCACAAATGGCTCAGTGCTTTCATTTGTTCTCTGTTGAATCACCCATTGTTGCAATTGTTCTTAAATCATAAAGGCCCTTTTTATGTTACTCATTTCATTAGTTTTGGTGAATCAGGCTTATTCAAAGTTTCAGTTCTAGTGGGAAAAGACGCGTATTTTGTTTGATCCTTAACATTTTTCAACGTTGGAGGTTATGTCATTATTTTCGCTAAGTATTTCTTAGAATTAACACTTTCACTGTAATGAATATTGGTTTACTGAAATATTAGTTTAGGTTTGTTTGCTTTTAACACCTATTTTTTTTCTTTTAAATTCCATAGCCAATAGCATTTTTGGATCCAACTCAGAGGCTCAAGCACTGAAAAGAAGTTATTCTATTGTATTGAGGGATTTTCTTTCCTTTTTAAGAATTCTGCACCAGTTTTTCTTTTAAAAGAAGGGGTGCTTGTGTGTCCCATATTTGAAATGCTGTAAAGATCAAGCTGTGTAAGTCCCTTCAGTGGTGCCTCACAGAATGCATAATTATATAGTCCTTTCTCCTTAGGAGCTCCTTTGCTGTCCTCTTCCTCCTTTGTAAACTCTCAGCTTTCCTTCCACCTCAGTAGGGAAATAGTACTTCTGCCCTGAGAACAAGACTTACAAATCCACTTTGTTAGTGACGTTTTGTAATAGGAAGAATGAAATGTTTAATCTTTGTTGTTTTGCTATTGTATATTCTCTGGTCAGAGTTCCCATGTTAAATATTCTTATGATAAAGAATGAAAAGTTGTATTAATTTTTAAGAGAAGAAGGAATTTTAATATTTATGTTTGGTTTTTTTAAGTGTATTATTTGTTCTTTTCTTTTTTTAGTACTGGGGATTGAACCTAGTATGTTACACTTGCTAGGCAAGTGCTTTGCCACTGAGCTACATCTCAACCCTATATTTATTGTTTATTATTGTATTATAACAATATTCCAGTGGCAACTTTGAGACTAAGCTAAACACTTTGCACATAATACTGAGGTTTGAAGGCAATGTAATTTCAGGTGATCCTTGTGGAATTCCTACAAGTATTCTTTTCCCCAGAGACTTAGCCACCTCTGATTGTTTCCTTTTTTTTTTTTTTCCTCTCAGTCATGGGGCTTGAATTCTAGGCCTGGGCACTGTCCCTGAGCCCCTCAGCTCAAGGCTAGTACTCTACCACTTGAGCCACAGCACCATCTCTGGTTTTCTGGTGGTTAATAGGAGATAAGAGTCTCATGGACTTTTCTGCCTGGGCTGGCTTTGAACCTCAATCCTCAGATATCAGCCTCTTGAGTAACCAGGATTACAGGCGTAAGCCACTGGCCCCTGGCTTCTTTGCCTTTTTTTTTTTTTAATAACCTTTTTCCTTTTTTTTTTTTCATTCTTTATCCTACTCCTTTCTCTTTTTCCTTATCCATTTTCCATTCAGTGAGTACATGCAAGCCTATAAAGCCCTGATAAAATACAAGGCTGTGTTTGAAACATTATTGGCTATTAAGAACCTCTCTTGTGAAGTAACAAGACACACAGAAAAGCAAACACACAACAGAAAGCATCATGGACCATTAGCTCAATCAGTGTAGAAGAGCAGATCCAATCCAGGTGGAATAAGGGTACAAGTATTTAACAGGACCATGTTTATCAAAATGGAAGGATGGATTAGGACTTGCCAGGCAGAGTTTAAAGGGCATTTGAGATGGAAGAAAGAAATGGTTGCATGGTTTCTGTCATTGGTAGTAGATAAGATGTGCCTATAAATCTATAAGTAAACATGCTGGATGGTGCGCAAGCAGTTCTGAATGTATGAATTAACTGAATTACAGCAGATGCTATGGATAACTCAAATGGTACAATTTTTTAGAAAGACTAAGTCAAAGTCCAACAAATCAAGAAATGGGTACTTGAAAAGGGGGAGGGCAAAAAGAAAGGAGGAGACGGTGAAATAGTGGGGAGGGGGAGAATGCAGTCAGGAATTCAATGTATATACCACAAAATTAAGAAATGTAAAGGAAGGAGTGGGTTGAAGGAGGATGAGGTGATTGAAAGGGGTGACACAGATGAAGATGCACTGTATTCATATACTGCTTTGTTAAATGACACCTCCATTGTACAGCTACATTAAGATAATAAAATTTTAAAAAGAAAAATGTAGAATAAATAAATGAATTAGTGTATTATAGCAAGGAAGAGGATTGAGTTTGTTAGTGACCAGTGACCCACTTAAGTGACAATGTAAAACAGTGTTCTGTAATTTGTTTGCAGGCCATATGGCCTCTAATGCAACTGGCAACTTTGCCATTGTAACAGAAATGGACAGAGGAGGCACATAAAAGAAGGGAACTTGAGTGTGTTCCAGTAAAGCTTGGATTTAAAAATCAAGCATTAGTTCAGTTTGCTACAGTCTTATTGAAGAGTTAGGTTCGCTGGAAATGAGCCTGAAAAGGGAGGTGGAAGTCTCGTTTTCAGAGGATTTTGAATGTGGCAAAACAGGAGTTGAATGATACTCTCTTTAAAGAACCATCGTGGTTATAGCTCTTCTAAAATGAGTAAATACCTAGACATCTAAATTGAGAAACAGATGTTTTCTGTTAATAGCTTAAAGATGTTTGCATACCAAGCTTGAAACTAAGATTTTTCCGTGACTGAGTATTTTATATGAAAATGATGTGAGAGAGCAAATGAGCAAATGATTTGGGTCATAATCAGAACGCTGCAATCTTTTGGGTTCTTATTGTTAATCTCCGTAGGAATGTCCCGGAAAGCCTCATCATGGAAAGTAGGACAGAATGCCTGGGTGGGCCCTTAGAATATCTGAACTCGAATTCTAGATTTTCCCCCTCCTAAAAAAATCAGTGTGAACCGATTTCAAAATAGATATTGCACCCATTTTGAGGGTCTTTTGTCTATTTTTAGTATTGCTTTCGTATTGTATTATTATAGTATGGTATTGTATAATATTGCTCCTTTAATATTAGAAATTCTGTATTTCTTTTCATGCACCTGTTGTTTTCTTTCAAAATAAACTTCCTTAAGGCAGATCTATGAATATTTTTATCCCCACTGTGCTTCTAGTACAGAATGACCCTAATTAGGCACTCAGCATTTGTTGGATGAGTTACTCTATGTGAGCACTCTAATCATTCTGAATGAACTATTTCACTCTACTGTATTTGAGTGATCTTAATTGTCCCCCTTGTTCCTGTCATAATGCATAATCTTCAATATGAATTATTGCTAATGTTTTTGAGGAACATGAATTATTTGATCGATTAATCTCATCAGTTACTTGATTTTTTTCTTTTGTGTGTATGCGTGTGTGTGTGTGTGTGTGTGTGTGTATGTGTGTGCACGTGCGTGTTTTCTCTAAAGGCTGGCACTCTACTACTTGGGCCACAGCTCAACTTTCAGCTTTCTGGACATTACATTCTCATAGACTTCCTTGCATGAGCTAGCTTTGAACTCAGATCCTCAGATTTCAGCTTCCTGAGTAACTAGGATTATGGGTATTGACCACCAGTACCTCACTTCAAATACTTAATTTGAAAACTGTGACCTACCTTCTGTTTATAAAAAAAACTTCCTCTTTAGTATTCTATTCCTGTTGAATAAAGTAGCTGTAGTATATTAAATGAAGTTACTATAGGTGCTTACAACATGCTGGGGAAAAAATAAGTCTGGCAATTTTTTACCACAGAAATAAAAAAATGAGGTAGTTTCTCCATAAGTGCAGTTGTAACCTACATAGGTTGTTACACAATGCTAACAATGTAATGAGATCATAGCAGACTTTTATAAAGAAGTGAACTGTAATTTTATCAGCTTGTCTCACATTAAGATGTAGGTGTTACCTGATATAGACAACAGTATTTTAGAAAAATACTCTAGAGATTTTGAGCAACTTACTAGTATTCAGTAGTGAACCCATAATATAGCATTGGTTTTCAAACATATTTTGAAGATTCTTTCTTTCTTTCTTTGAATTTTAGTGATTCTCACTACTTAATAATGCTTTCTCTAATTATGTGGAAAAAGTCATAATCAGCAACCTCAGGACCCAGCTCATTGTATGTATTTTATTTTTACATGTTTCTTTGAAAATTTAAAGTATATATTTTCTAAGGGTGCACTTGAAATCATTTGATATTGAACCATTTTTAAATCAGTGGTGACATACTGAAAAGAAGATTATGTAGGCAGGATGTAATGATTATAATTAAGTGACAGAGAAAATAATATGTTCATAGAAAGTTAAAAATATAATGGAGAAGAGAAGATGGAGACTATTGCACTTCTGGCTGAAAATTCACATATTTAATTATGGGATATGCCTAGTGTAAATGCCAAAGTATTTTTGTTGGAGGACAGAACTGGAAAGGGGTTGTAGCTATTTTATTCTGGCTACCAAGAGCTCTTTGCCTGTGCTCTTGGCCTAAATAGACCATGATTAGAGTCAGAATACCCGCCTTATATAATGAAGCAGGAATCTTTGTAACTTAAAACTTATAACTTATGCTGGTACTTGAGGTTTTTCTTTCAAGACTGGTGCTCTACCACTTGAACCATACTTCCATTTCCAGCTTTTTGGTGGTTAATTGGAGATAAGAGTCTCATGGACTTTTCTGCCTGGGCTTTGAACCATGGTCCTCAGATCTCACCTTCTTGAATTGCTAGGATTATAGCTGTGAACTACTGATGCTTGTTTGGTTTATGATTTTCTTATTTGAAGAAAAAGAATCATTTGTGTTTATTTAATTACTTTTTCCAGGCTTTCAGGCTGGATGAACAAAACAAATTCTTAAATGTTGCTTTTGCTGTGGTTTGTGCTGAGGTGAGAGACACATTAGGTTTGAGAGTGGGGAATATAGGCTTAGGCAAAAACGAAGCCTTTTAGCTTTGATTGAAAGAAAACAACACTAGTAAATATGATGAAATTCTCTCCACACTCAAGAAGAGTGTAGATTTGAAGGACTCCACTGGCTGTTCAGTTTTAGCTTCCGTATCTTTGCCTTCTAGGCTTATTAGGATGAAATTGGAAAACATATAGCTCCAGCACTGGCCTTGGTGTGTCACAGAAAGCATGTGTGTATGTAAAATTTGTGTTTTATGTCATTTTCCACCAAGTAGGACTGGGAAAAAAACAATTGCAAGACGTAAGTTTTTTTTTTCCAAGTTGAATAGCGAGGGCCCTACTGTGTGCTGTCCTCGCACACTAAGCCCCAAGTGACTGAAGATATACCTTAGCAGGAAGGAAGACTGTGGCTTTGATGGTTGAGACAGCCTTGCAGATATTTGCTCATCAAGTGTGTAACATTGCTATTGAGTGTGCAAAACATAAAACCATCTATTCTGGATTGGGAGACATTTGAAAAATGTTTTCTGAATCAAACTCAGCTTCAGATTGTGAGAAGGTTACACTATGTCTTCTTTTAGCAACCATTCTTGTCAAGGATGAGACAGCTGAAACTTCCAGAGTTACTTTGTGAATTTGGCTTAAGAATTTAAACCTCACGTTGAGATTTGTCTGGAAATCTAAAGTCTGTGAAAATTTCTGAAATTGATGTTTCAAGCAAATGAATAAACAAAAAGTATCCCTAGTAAGACTCATTTTTTTCCTTTTGATTATTATATTTATGGTTAAGCAGTTGTACACAGGAGATGCCATTTAACAAAGCAGTTTGTGAATGCAATATATCTTGACCAATGTTACCCCTCTCAACATCTTTACCCATCTTTACCTTATCCACTCCTTCCCTCTTGTTAATTTTGTAGGATATACAGTGGATTTTATAACTGCATTTCCCCCTTCTTCTCTTCATTTGTTTATCTTTTCCCTTTGATCCTTACTCCATCCCCTGGGAATACCCATTTCCTGGTGTTTTATATTGCTGAACTGTGCTTTTGCCTTTCTAAGGAATTACATTATTTGAAATCTCATGTATAGAGATGTATTAACTGAAATAAGATATTTCATTTTTAAGTAGCTGTACAAAGGAGTTGCCATTCAATGCAGTTTATGAATACAGTCTACCATGATTAATGTCATCTCTTGCAACATTCTCATTCACACCTCTTATTCTACCCCTTTCCTCATTTTTTTTTAATTTTTAGAATCTGTATTAATTTTTTTTGCTGTTTAACAAAGCAGGTTATGTATACAATGAATCTTAATCTGTGTCATCCCTTCAACATTTTAACCCCCTTTTGAACCACTCTTTCCCTTATTTTTCGTACATTTGTGGTATATACAGTGAATTCTTGACTGCATTCTTTCCCCTTTCTTTCTTCATTTATCTATCTCTCCCTCTTAGATTCCCCACTCCCCCCCCCCCCCTCCACCGCAAGTACCTGTTTCCTGATACTTATTTTGTTGGGCTTTGGCTTAATCTTTCTAAAGAATTATACTATTTGAGCTCTCCATAGAGTCTACTGTATTTCAGTTAATTCATTTGTAATTGCTCGTTTACCACCCAGTGTGTTTATTTATAGATTTAAAGGTATATTAACCTACCAAAAATGAGGGAAACCAAGCAACCAAGGCAGCCATTTTAGGGACATTGGATTGAATAAATCCATTAGCAACTTTAAATATTAAATTCCTTTGTGATATATAGTCTCCCTTATGTCCTTTATTTTGCTGTATTTGGAATTGAACAAGGTACAAGCAAAGCAAGAAAAAAGCCACAGGAGCCACAAAACTTTCTTTTCTCTCTTTTAAGAATGTGAGCTGGGCATCAGTGGTTCATAGCTGTAATCCTAGCTACTTAGGAAGCTGATATCAGAGGATTGTGGTTCAGTGCCAGTTCTGGCAGGAAAGTTCATAAGACTCTTATCTCCAATTAACCACCAGAAAACCAGAAGTGGCTCTTTGGCTCAAAGTGATAGAGCGCTGGCCTTGAGCAAAAAATGTTCAGGGAGAGCACCCAGGCCCTGAGTTCAAGCCCCACAACCAACAAAACAAACAAACAAAGAACATAGACTAGCCTATTGAAAAAATGAACTCCTATTTACACTTGTTCTTTATATCATTTAATGTGCTCAATTAAGAGAATTGTGAAAGAACTGAAGCTGGATATAGTAAAGCCACTTCACAGAAAGTTATAATAGACTTCACATGTCAATCAAGGAGGTTGCACCAACTAGTCTCTGGGTGGAGGGGGACTAGGGCAGTCTCATGTCACAGTGGGAGGAGAGGGCAGAGCTGATATCATAGTGGGAGGAGAGGGCGCAGTGCAGTGCTTATGTCACAGAGGGAGGAGATGGAGTAGGAAAGTGCTGATGTTTTGGGAGGAGAGAGACTAGAGCAGTGTTGATGTCATGGCTAGAGGAGAAAGACAACAGTGCTTGGTAGAGAGGTCACACTTGATAGAGAGGGACTGGTACAGTGCTGATGTCATAGTGAGAAGAGAGTATCCAGGGCATTGCTGATATCAGAGTGGGAGGAGAGGGACTAGTATAGGGCTTATATCACAATGAGTAGGAGCTCACAGTCTTCCTCCTATAGTTTAGTTCTAGCAACCATTTTCTCTGTGTTTATTTTTTTCAAAATTTGAGCCCTTGACTGACTCTGTCTGTGGTACATTCACTACCATATGTATTTTGTATAAATTCTGTTGGTTAGAGGACAAGGGGTTGTGTTGCTCTGAGTAATATTTTGAGCAGCAGATACTAGTCCTTTGCAATCATTGTTTTAATGTAATATGGACCCAATAACTACATTTAACTTAGGGGCCCATCATGTCATGTATATTACAATTTTGTAGGCTTCCTTCTCCTAAGTGTTTGAGGCCATGGTTGGCTTGTGTGGGGAAGGGAAGGGGTGGTCAGGGGACACTTTTCTTTTTGATTGATGTCATGCAAGAATAAACTTGTCTTCTGAGGAATCTCCATACTGCTTGCCAGAGTGGCTGAACCAGTTTACATTCCCACCAACAATGAAGTAGGGTTCCTCTTTGGCCACATCCCCTCCAACAATTGTTATTGTTGGTTTTCTTGATATATGACATTCTTACTGGGGTGAGATGGAATCTCAATGTTGTTTTGATTTGCATTTCTTTTATAGCCAGTGATGTATTGTTGGTGGGAATGTAAACTGGCTCAGCCACTGTGGCAAGCAGTATGAAGATTCCTCAGAAGGCTAAATATAGAACTCCCCTATGACCCAGCAGCCCCACTCTTGGGTATCTATCCAAAAGACCACAAACAAAATCACAGTAAAGCCACCAGCACAACAATGTTCATCGCAGCGCAATTTGTCATAGCTAGAATCTGGAACCAACCCAGATGCCCCTCAGTAGACGAATGGATCAGGAAAATGTGGTACATATACACAACGGAATTTTGTGCCTCTATCAGAAAGAATGACATTGACCCATTTGTAAGGAAATGGAAGGACTTGGAAAAAAGTATACTAAGTGAAGTGAGCCAGACCCAAAGAAACATGGACTCTATGGTCTCCCTTATTGGGAATAATTAGTACAGGTTTAGGCAAGTCACAGCAGAGGACCACAAGAGCCCAATAGCTATACCCTTATGAACACATAAGATGATGCTAAGTGAAATGAACTCCATGTTATGGAAACGATTGTTATATCACAGTTGTAACTACTTTCAACGTCCCATGTGTATCTGTAGCTTCTATTATTGATGATGTTCTTGTATCACCTTCCTGTGGTTGTACCTACACTATCTCTGTAATCTTATCTGAGTATATTGGAAACCATGTATACTGGTATTAGAACTAAGAAATTGAAAGGGAATACCAAAATTGAGAGACACAGGGTAAAAAAAGAAAAACAACTACAAAAGCAATTCGTGCAAAACTGTTTGGTGTAAGTGAACTGAACACCTCATGGGGGGAAAGGGAAAGGGGGAGGAGGAAGGGGGGTGTGAGGGACGAGGTAACAAACAGTACAAGTAATGTATCCAATGCCTAACGTATGAAACTGTAACCTCTCTGTACATCAGTTTGATAATAAAAATTTGAAGAAAAAAAAAGAATAAACTTGTCAATCATTTTCACAGTAAGATATTTTAGTTAATTTTAGTTGCATAATATTAAACCTCATTTTTGGACTCTTGAAAGATCAACTTTTTTTATTTGAACTTTACCTTTGCTGGCACTGAAAGCTTATTAATTGGTTTTATTTGTGTTTAAAATATTTTAAAGATGATGCAAAAACAATTTAAGATTTATTTAACAAATTTAGAACAGACAAGGCATACTGGTGATGTTAGCAAAACTGGAACCTAGTCAATACTAGGATTTTTTTCTAAGCTAACATGCTTTCTTTGATAAAATTATGTTAAGTGCTTAATTACATAAGTTCTTGACAGTATAAGTTATCTTTCCACCAGACATAATTATTTGTAAATCAAGTGAGCCCAATGTCAAATCCAGTGAGCCCATTATCAAGTTTATACTTGAGGAGTAAGACCAAAGAGTTAAGTAAAAATCAGCCTTAATTTTCCTTTCCTCCAATATATGTTTCTCATATAATCAAGGCATACAGCTTTCTGACATTATAGACAAAAATATGTTGGTTATTTTGTATACTTGTAAATGCTTCCTAGACAATAGAAGAAAATAAAGGTGCTAGCTATGCACTCTTAAGTTTATTAAGATGAATATGTTTAGGTCTTAAACTGTGTTTGGAATTAGTATTAAATCTGCATAACTTGATAGCATTAGAATAAACAAGACAGAGTAGAAATGCATTTTCTTGAGGAAGAAAAATCCTTTTTGTTTTGTCTAGTCTTAATTCTTCTCTTAAATCGGTAGGAAAAAATTGAGTAACAGAAAACTTACTTATTAATAACAAATACTCAAGTGTAAGTAGTTTTAGGAACAAGAAATGTACCCACTGCCTTACGTATGAAACTGTAACCCCTCTGTACATTACTTTAACAATAAATAAATAATTATTCAGAAAAAATGGCAATGAATTTATTAGAACATTCTTGGCTTTTTATTTGTCCATCCATAGATATACATATTCCAAATTTAAAAACAGTATGCCTGCTATTCCCACGTGTTTAATAACACTTCAAACATAGTGAGATACTCTCAAGATCACTCAAGGAATTCCTAAACTTTTTCTCTTCCAGTGTCCGTGTTTATGCTCAAAGTCCAGGTGAATGACATTATCAGCCGTCAATACCTGAGTCAAGCAGTTGTCGAAGTATTTGTAAACTACACAAAGACCAACTCCACAGTAACTAAAAATAATGGAGCAGTGTTGATAAAAGTGCCCTATAAGTTAGGCCTCAGCTTAACCATCATTGCTTATAAAGATGGCTACGTGTTGACACCTCTGCCTTGGAAGACTGGAAGAATGCCAAGTAAGTAATTAAACAGTGTTACATGTTCACTAAAGGTAAATGATTCCCCCTTGGTTTGGGGACATCTATTTCTGTAAGAGAGCATTGAGATTGGAAATTTTAATTAACTTATAAAGGAAGTCCTTATGAAGAGGTTAGAAGGGAGATCCAGTTTGAAGAACACAGTCCCTTTGGTTACTGTAAAGAAAAACCACCTGAAATTGGGTGATTTATAAATAACATTAATTCATTTCTCATAGTTCTGGAAGTTGGAGTGTCCAAGATCATGTTTCTAGTAGAAGGTTCAGTGTCTGCTGAGGGCCTGCTTTGTGCTTTGTAGCTCGTACCTTCCTACGGTGACCTTACAGGTATAATTGGCAAAAGAGTTCCTTGGAATCTATTTTGTTTTCAATCTTCCATTCCCTTCCTTTCCCTTCCCTTTTTTGTTTTCTGAAAAATACAGGGTTTTGTTAAGGAGACCAGCATGCCCTCAAAATTGTAATCTTTAGCTTCCTAAATGCTGGGATTACAGGTAGGAGTCAAGGTGCCATGTTTAACTGATTTGTTTATTTAGGGGCACAAACCATATTCATGAAGGCTCTGCTCTCTTGACCTAATTGCTGTCTAGAAGGCCCCACATAATGCTACCATGGAGGTTAGGAGTTCAACTGATTAATTTAGGGAGACACAAACCTTTAAATCACAGGGATTAGGGAGTTATTTTCTTCCTACAGAGGCTTAAAGGGACCTTGAGCATGAGCTTGTCTTCAAGTAGCACTGGGAGCTGGACACACTGGTATGCCAGAAGGGTTCCTAAGAAATTAGGGTTGGGTAGATGTGAAAGGACCTATTTAAAAAGTATTCAGTTGCCTCCTTTAGAACCTAGGTTTTTTATTTTTATTTCTATTTTTATTTATTTTTTTTTTTAGCAGTGTCATGTATGCTCTCTTACTGGCCATCAAGAGGGCTAAACTGCATCTGGAGAGCTTGACCAAGGAGTTTGACAGGAGTCTGGGTAACAACACCTGATACAAGAGGGAATGGAAGGACAGGGGAGATAAGGATGTAGTGAAAGCATTGGCAGTATGTAGAGGGATTGATTGGACTATGGGAAGGATGTACTGTACAAAATAACAAAGTACTGCTTGAAGGTTAATATGTGAGTTAACTAGTTTCCTTTTTCCTTATGATGATTCTTATTTTGGAAATCAATAGGTTTCATACTGGAACATTTGAATTCTTGAACCATTACGTAAGTCTGTAATAAGAAATAAAATGGAAAGTGAATAAAGTCATAATAGGGATGCTGGACATAAATGGATAGTTTAAATGCTAACTTTAAAAAAAGATCAAGGAATTAAGCAAAACCATTCACTCAAAGAAAAAGAAAAGAAAAGACCAAGGGGAAAAGTGCCAGAAGGAAGCAGTGGGTTATTATACATTGATAAGCACAGGTCCCAGTACTGGCAAAAACAAGTTACATGAAAAAAATGTCAATAAAGAATTATACTAAAATATTATTAGTGGTTTGTCTTGGTAGTGGTTTACAATCGCTGTAAATTTTTTAAATCCTGTTTTGTGTTTCTCAACATTTTCACAGTGGATTTTACATCCCCTTTACAGTAAGAAAAGAATTAAGTGAAAAGAAATATGAACATAAGTTTTAGTGAGGTTCAGATAGATTCTCTTCTGGCTTTGAAGCCTTAAAAAGTTGTCAGGATGGTCCCCCCATTTTAAGCTACCTGTGACTGAGGAAATACTGAATATATCATCTTGAAATCCATGCTGTGACTCTACTACCTCCTCTCCAATTTAAATAAACCCACGAGTCTAAATGTTACTAGATTCTGAAATGGATGTTTTATTTGGTAACTCCATTTTTTTTTCTACAGAAAGAATAAATGTGTATTTCATTTTACTATCTCTCATCATCAGATACATTTTGTATTTTACCCTTAATGTTTATTTTAATGTCACATAATACTAAATATACTTCCGTGCAACTTGTTATCCTCTAAGAGATTTGTGATTACTGTGTTATTGCTATTTACATACTAAACACTTACCTACATGTAGCAGGGTGATACCATGTGGAAACATTTACTTTTGGTAACTTTTTATTCATAGGATTGGTTCAGTTTCATTTGTTCTTGGCTACAATGGTCTTTTGTCACAACTTCTAGGATTCCAGGTATTGCAATAATTTAGTCTTGTTTCAGGAGATCTGCACTTCTTCATCTCACAGGTTATGCCAGGCACTTACTCTTCTTGGCAGGTTTAGCCCATTCCATATTACTACTCAACAGTGACTGCATTACAGTTTTAGTTTCCACCTCTGCCAACGGTAAGCCACTTGGAAAATTGTATACTGTGAAAGCGCCTTGTGTTCTATGTGGGAAGTTAAAAATGAAGAGTAGGTGTAATCTTCCCTGAGGAGCTTTGAGTCAATGAAGAAAAGAAGGGAAAAAAAAGTCTTGCAAGGCAGTGTCGTGGCTGTAATCCTGGCTAGTCAGGAGACTGAGAGCTGAGGATCTCAGTTCAAAGCCATCCCATGCAAGAAAGTCTGTGAAACTGTTATCTCCAATTAACCACAAAAAAGCAGGAAGTTAAGCTGTGGCTCATGAGTTAGAACACCAACCTTAAACAATAATGCTAAGGGACAGTGCCCAGGCCCTGAGTTCAAGCTTCAATAGCAGCACAAAATAAACAAAACAGTCCTGAGAACTAAATTAGAAATAACTACATAAAAAATAACGGTTGTTCAGGCAGTTAACTGGATTATTTATATCAAGGCCAAGTTATAACCCATCATCAGTTAGCGTGGTGTCAACTATTATTTGAAATGGAAAAGGTCAGTAAGATGGTAACTTTTATTGTGTTTTTCTTCCCCTCAATCCAATCATATTTTATATTCATTCTTCCTTTGTTTTACATTGCTCTTCTCATTGAGCGATTTGCTCCTCTACCCTGTAACTTTGGACTTCCAGTAGCAGAACTGTATTTGCCCCAGTTTGGTCCCCCACATTCAGTATTTTAACTGTGTTATATTTCACAGTTTATTCATCAGTTACCCTTTCCCTGTTCCCGCAAAGCCAAGCAAATATATGGCTATTTGAAGACACTGTTCTGATTACTGGAAAATTAGCTGGTAAGTGCATTCCTTCTTTTTAAATGAGAAAATACAGGGGTTTTTATGGATGTGAATCAATCTCAATAGTAATTGAGAAATTCAGAATTGGGGAAAATCAGAATTGAGCAGTGATGATTGATATTGACTGTAATTGACTCTAAACTGGTCCTTATAGTACTCTAAGACTGTTCTTTTACTAGGTCACTTACCCTCTTCCATGGAAATATTTCACTTTAGGATGACTGGAATTACGTAAACTACTTCTGTCTGTCCTTCTGTGTAATCACATCTCTCACAAGGGACATTCATGGCTGGTGAAAGAGAGAAAGGACAGAACTCATGGTCACGGTGACCTATGGAATGCTATAGTTGGAAGCCATCCCTCCTGGATTAGCCTTGCTATTGGTGGTAGAGGCCTAACCCTGGGTAGTTATGTGGTTACTGGGCAGCCATGACTTACCCTGTTTGTACACTCCAAGCGAAAGTGCACAAAGAAGCCTTATTTTGGTGACTGATTCCACTTCCTCTTCACCCACCACCAAGGTGACAAAGGAATGATCAGACATCCCTTTACCTCCCCATACCTCTTAAAGGTGCTTAGAGGAACCTCTGGCAACCTGTCACCTGTTTACCACCTAACCAGTCATAGCTTTACAAATGACCAACTGCTTGTGAAAAAGTGCTCTTCACTTGGAAGCACTTTTACTTTTAAGCTATTAAGAGTACTTTACTCTTGAAAATATGTTTTTCCAATTGTTGGGGAAAAGTTGAACTAGCACTTGATTGATCTTGGAGTAATATATTGAGTAAGGCTATAGCATTTGACAGAATTTTGAACTGCTGATTTGGCTGGTGAATGGAGGATATAGAGCTATATGTGGAAGGATGCACAGTAAATAAGACCCACACGTCCACAAAGGGGATTCCTGCTGCTAAGACTTTGATGAAATCTGCTTCTCCACAGTCATATTTTAGTGTGTTTTTTTTTTATTTGATCCAGTCTTGTTTGGCATAGCCTGAACACTTTATTGGCTTCTTCAAACCCAGCTGGGAATCATAATTGCTGCTGGCCTGACATGGATTGGTGTATCCGTGCCATGCTTTTGCCACCATACCAAGCCTTGAAGTGTGCTCATTCCTCTTGACAGTACTGGTTACACATTGGCTGCTGCCCAGGAAAACATCATGAAGTCTCTGAGTTCCTCAGTTACTTCCTTTGTTCCCTTATTTCCCCAAGAGGCCACCTATTGGTTAAAGCAAGTGTGAAAGGATGGCTGTTTATAATAATGATACATCTACTTTTTCACTTTTTAACTTCCACAAAATATTTGACCAGGAAGGTGATCATTTTATACAATGAGAATGTATGAAATGCATGTTAATATGTTTGTAGTAAAAAGGAAGAGGACAAATTATAACTCTAGGAATGTACAAAATCTTCATAAATTCAACAAGATGTTTTGCAAAGAGCACATATTTTTCACTTGTAGGAAATTTTTGTTTCTTTTAGTTTTTCTCTTTTGTCAGTTATTGGGTACTATTCCAGAGCTCTTTTGCTCAAAGCTAGTACCCTATCAGTTTGAGCTACAGCTCCACTTTCAGTTTTCTGGTAATTAACTGGAGATGAGTCTCATGGACTTTCCTGCCTGGGCTGGCTTTGAATCAGTACACTCAAATTTCAGCATCCTGAGTAGCTAGGATTACAGGTGTGAACTACTAGTGCATGGCTGTTTTGGCTTTTTAATTTTCTTTCTTTCTGTTGTTAGCATTAGGGTTTGAACTCAGAGCCTCATGCTTTCCAGCTTGCTTACTTAGCTGGCACTTTACCACTTGAATCATGCCTTCATGATTGCAGTTTTTTTTTTTTAACTGACTATGAAAAGGTGTTGCAAACTGTTTTGCCTGGGGTAGCTACCTTGAATGGTGTTTCTCCTTATCTCAGCCTGCTGAGTAGCAGAGATTACAGGAATAAGCCACTGTGCCTGGCTCCATTCTCTGAGCATTTTCTTCATTTTCTAAGAAGCTCTCATTTTTGGTCACAAATGGTTATTGAAACTCTTGGCTGTATACTTGCTTAGATAAAATCGATTGGAGTAAACAAGAAAGTGCCTGCTAAATCCAGAGAAATCGCAGTACATCTTATTAACTGGGACAAGGCCCATTATTGAGCAAATCACTTTGGCTAAGAGAATAGTGAGATGGTTGGATGGGTTTCAGCCTATTTGGGCCAGTGCTGTCAACTCCACTGCTATTACAGAAATGAAGTCCCAAGTGAGCCACATGGACAAAAAATGGTCAGTGTGTGGTCCCTTAAAGTGAAATCCAAGAAAGGATGAAGAGATTCTGGGCAACAGACCTCAAGCAGACTTTTTGCAAAGATGCTTTGTTTAGTTTAAAGTCAGGGAAGTTTCTTATTCAGTCCTTTCTGAATTTAAAATAATAATTATATGAGATTTAGAAAAATTAGAAGTACATTAGACAACATTTAGAAATAATTGTAGCTACTTCCTTTAAAGTAAAATGTCAGTGCTTAACATGCCTTTGTTTCATTTAATGAGATTTCCTTTTTCCAGATGCCAAATCTCAACCAAGTGTTCAGTTTTCAAAAGCCTTAATTAAACTTCCTGACAACCATCACATTAGCAACGTTACTGGCTATCTCACAGTTCTACAGCAGTTTTTGAAAGTGGACAATTTTCTGTATACAACTGGACTTACTCTCAACAAACCAGGTAATTCATAGCTTTTATATAGTGTCATAATTGTTTTTTTCACAGAACAAAAACAAATTTAATCTGCATTGCTTACAGATACTGCTGATATTATTTTCCCTTAAATAAGAAAAAGGCATCAGTGGGAACTCTGATCAGAGTTTGTTTAGTTGTGGTGTTTGCGCACATTACCTTAGTGCTTTTCTTGGATTTCTGTGATTACTTTATAGAAAAAGTTTAGATGTTATCATTTCATTCTTTTAATTCAGTCAGCTAATTCTTTCCCCACATGTTGATTAAGAGTAAAAAAGCAGAGCTCTGTATGTGGTAGGGAGCAGAACTGGGAATAATTCCTGATCTCTTGGAGTCATTGATATCCCCTCATCCCTAAGAGTCTTCTGATATGTAATAATTATAAGAAACATCAGCACATAAATCTTTCCTCAAAATTTGTTTAGATATTTTCTTATTAGAAATTTAATTCTCACTTAAGTTTTGGAGAATATGTGCCACTTTTTAAATAAAAATTGGTTGGAATATTTATAAGTGATTCCTTTTTATGGAAATTAAAAGAATGCAGTCATTGGCACACATTATTCTAAATTAATGGAAATGTCTTCTCGGTTGTTTTATGTCTCATTGCCATAATTGCCCCTTAAACATTGTATTTTGAACAAGAGTGCTTTCTACATGAGGAGTGCAGGTGGGTCTACTGGTTCTAGCACTGATGGGAATACTCTTGGAAGAAAAAAGGCCAGATGTTGCACCTGCATTGATAATGAGGAACTACATAGCCTTTGGCTATGATCTTATGGATGTACCTTTTCCCAAAAGTACTCAGTTGGGTTCCAAAGTTCTTAAGTGAGATGACTGAGATAATTTGTCAATGCTGTCTTCTTGAGCTTGCATTTATGAGCTACTTTGAAGTTACATCTTAAAAATAATGTGTTATATGAAATTATTTCCTTTTTCTTTCCTTTGTCGTTCCTATGGATTATCCCCTGTTGTCACTATATTTGATTTTGGTACCCTGGGTATTGTATATTAGGGAAGAGAAGGGGAACATCAAAATGGTGAGACAAAGGACAAAGGGTAAACCAATGCAACAGCAATATTCGCAAGACAATATGTTGGAAATTAACTTTACAACTTGGGGGGGTGGGGTGGGGGGAGGAAAAGTTGGAGAAAAATGAGGGCTGGGCTAAGAAGTTTGACAATAAATGAGCTCACTACCTTATATATGTAACTGTAACCCTGACAATAAAATTTTTACAAAAGATACTAATAAAATATCCTAGATATGGCTCTACTGATGTCTGACATGAGAATGGATAATACTGCTCAACTAGAAGAACTAGATATTTTAGATTCATACTAATTTATTATCTAAAATACATTCTCCATTTATACATGATTTTTGAAAAACTGTCCTCCATTTTAGGTTTTGAAAGCATTGAATTGACTCCTCTTGCTGCAATATGTGTGAAAATATACTCTGGTGGGAAGGAGTTAAAGGTGGATGGCTCCATTCAAGTTTCACTCCCTCTGCTACATGCGGATGACATCCATGGGGATGATCGCATACCTGCTTGGGCATTCGATATGGACACAGGTATGTTAGCAAGATGAACATAACATGAGTATTTTTCTTTTGAATGATTGAGTACATTGTCTTGAAAATTTCAGGGGCTGGGAATATGGCCTAGTGGCAAGAGTGTTTGCCTCGTATACTTGAAGCCCTGGGTTCGATTCCCCAGCACCACATATATAGAAAATGGCCAGAAGTGGCGCTGTGGCTCAGTGGCAGAGTGCTAGCCTTGAGCAAAAAGAAGCGCAGGGACAGTGCTCAGGCCCTGAGTCCAAGCCCAGGAATGGTAAAAAAATAAAAAAATAAATTTCAGTAACCTTACAATATAATGCTCTTTGTTAGTGACCCAAATTAGCTTAAAGTAGCATTACAATGGGGCAAATGATGGTGATGTGTGGGCCAGAAATACCACTTTGCCTTCCTTCTGTGTTTGGAGGCAGCAATTTTGAAAGATTTTTTTTTTTAACAAATTAATGAAAGCCAGACATTGATGGCTCACACCTGTATGTAATCTTAGCTACTCAGGAGGCTGAGATCCAAGGACCCCGGTTTGATACTAGTTTGGTCAGAAAAGTCTGTGAGACTCTCCTCTCTAATTAACCAGAAAAAAGCCAGAAATAGAGATTCGGGATCAAGTGGTAGAACATCACCCTTGAGTGAAAAAGCCAAGTGAGAATACAAGGCCATGAGTTCAACCACCAGGACTGGCACATAAAATATTTATTTATGCTCAGGATTTTTTAGTAGGTAATATGAGCTTATCTAAAAGCTTAATTCAGTTCAGAAAGATGTGTCAATTTCATGAAAGTAAACAACAGTGCCTCTCCTCTCTTCTCCTCTCCCCTCCTCTCCCCTCCTCTCCTCTACTCCCCTCCCCTCCCCTCTCCTTTCTTTTTTTATATGACAGTCCTGGATCTTAAACACAGAACCTGGGCACTGTCCTTGAGCTTCCTTTTGCTCAAGGTTAGCACTCTACCACCAATTCTGGCCTTTTCTGTTTATGTATGAGGAATTGAACCCAGGGCTTCATGCATGCTAGACAAGCTCTCTACCATGAAGCCACATTTCCAGCCCTATAATGGGCTGGAATGATAAAAATCAGAAGTACTAGACAGGTCCAAACATTTTCAGCACATAGAATGATAAATGTTAGAAAAAAATAGAAATGCTAACTGCCCTGATTTTTGTTTTATTTTGTTTTGTTTTGTTTTTGCCAGTCCTGGGCCTTGGACTCAGGGCCTGAGCACTGTCCCTGGCTTCTCTTTGCTTAAAGCTAGCACTCTGCCACTTGAGCCATAGCGCCACTTCTGGCCGTTTTCTATATATGTGGTGCTGGGGAATTGAACCCAGGGCTTCATGTAGACGAGGCAAGCACTCTTGCCACTAGGCCATATTCCCAGGCAACTGCCCTGATTTTTATATTAGTTATTGCATTCATCTATCAAATTATCATACTCTTTCCTACAAATACATATAAGTGTATCAATTATAAACAGAAGTAAAATACCATTTTTGTATTTGAAATACATAATTTGCTACAATAAACGTATATAAATACATTTATGTGAATTAGGGAAGGGAAGGGGAACATCAAAATGGTGAGACAAAGGGTAAAAGGCGGAGCAATGCAAGAACAATACTTATAAGACAATATGTTGTAAAGTAACTGTATAACTCAGGGGGGAGGGATTGGGAAGGAGGGAAGGTGGGAGAAAAGTGAGAGAGGAGGTAACAAGTTTGACAAGAAATGTACTTACTGCCTTATGTATGTAACTGTAACCCCTCTGTACATCACCTTGACAATAAAAAATTAAATTAAAAAATATATATCAAACTTAAATAGCTTTGTTGTAGTGTTCATACATGTAAGTTTTTTTTTTTTTTTTGGCCAGTCCTGGGCCTTGGACTCAGGGCCTGAGCACTGTCCCTGGCTTCTTCCCGCTCAAGGCTAGCACTCTGCCACTTGAGCCACAGCGCCGCTTCTGGCCGTTTTCTGTATATGTGGTGCTGGGGAATCGAACCTAGGGCCTCGTGTATCCGAGGCAGGCACTCTTGCCACTAGGCTATATCCCCAGCCCCACACATGTAAGTTTTTTAAAAATAAACTTTTCTCTATAGAGGGTAAATTTTTATTGGAATAGGTAACATTCTTTTAAGTTTAAAATGTTTAGTCCAGAAACACCATACTTACATTACAATGCTTAATAGCCTAATAAGGTCAGAAGACCTATATTGTAAGTATTTGATCAAAATCCCAGCACAAGGGACAGATAACCATTTGTTAATGAATCAGTATATGTATACGCATGTGCATGTATGTATATATACCTGGTTTTGGTGGTGCTGGAAATTGAACACTGGACTCCAGGCCTGCTAGGCAAGTGCTCTTCTACTGACCTACCTTCCTGTAGTTCTTGAAGTCTGACTTCACTAATCACATACTAAAAAGACAACTTGTGATACTGGAATTCAATCATGAGAAACCACATTTTGAGAGGTTGAATCAGAAGTCTTTATTAGAAACCCAATGATTGCAGGTAGACACAGGTCCCCAGGAAACTTGCAGTCTCAATTACACTTAACAGTGTTATAAAACTGAGCCATGACAGCAGGAAGAAAGAAAAGAGCAGAACAAACAACACTAACCAAGCAGATCAACTCCAATGGAGGGCTGAAATGGGACCCATGCTGACCAGAGGAGAGCTAGGAGACAGGAGACACAAGGTATGACCTCATAGCTCCTCTGCTGGTCCAGGCCTAAATACAGTTAAGGGCAGGGAGGCAGGGGTCACAGGGAGTTACAGAGAGTCTCATGAGTTCAAGGCAAAGGACTGATAGGCCCAATGTCAAATTGTCCAAGTCCCCACCCCTGCCTCTAGGAACTCAGGCCACCCTTCACCTGGGGATGAGACTTTACATTCCTCCATCTTGAAGACAAGATGGTGGCAACTAAACCCAATTCCTTATCATCCACCAGGTGGCCAAGATGGTGCTGGTTAGATCCAGTATCCTTATTTTGCTATCAACAAACTACTATTAGTATAAAAGATGCATAACTAACTTAAAAAAATTACTTACCTTCCTTTTTAGGTGCTTGGGTAAATCATGGCTGGGGAATGGTCAAAGAATATAACAATCACTTAGTTTGGACTTATGATGCACCACATCTGGGATACTGGATAGCAGCTCCACTTCCAGGATCTAGAGGTACTGTGAAAATGCAACTTAGTAATTAAAAATAATCCAGACATACTGGAATTACCAATTGGCTTCTATTTTATCCTATTTTAAGTGTATGCTAAGGCCATCAAACTGTAGATGCTCCAGATTCAGTATGATAAATCCCACAGAAGATCCATGCCCATTCTTGCTAGAAAAAGCATCTCGGGGGTGTGGGGGAATGTCAAGGAACTTGGCACATTAGGCACAGAAACCTGAATTGAGACAGGACTCCCTGCTGGTGCCATTCCAGGGTGTGACTATTCTTCTTAGAATGCCCCTACTGGACAATTGATCTAACAGCAATAACTGGCCCAAGAAGAGCTTAATCACCACCTGCCACTTTTGTAAATAAACTGTAATCAATGTAATGGCTGTGAATTTCTTATATAGCATGACATCCTGGGTTCTCCTCCTATAAGCAGACCTCTTGCCAAGACCCTAACTTGTTCCTGTCTAAGCAACCTCCTCCCCTAGTTTACACTCATTTATTGGCAACCAGCATGACCCTGGGAGTCCCACTGCACTATGTAACCCTGTAAAGACTTTGTAATTCTGCAGGAGCATTTTTAGAGTTTGGAGGAGGAACTCCTCTGGGCCTGCTGATAGAATAAATTTGAATTCTCCTAAGAGAAAAACAAATAGCATATACTTACTAGCTGTGTGACTCTGGATAGAGCTTCTTATCTTTTTATCTCAGATTTTCTTTTCTTTTCTTTTTTTCATGTGTGCAAGAAAAGATTAAGGTCCATGAACTCCAAGGTATAATGTAGCTATAATGTCTGATGAATGTGTGAAGCATGAAGTCTGTTCAAAACAAATATTTTATTAGCTTATTTTTTTCATGAATAAATTTATCCAGATTCTATATAGGTTTTGTTTGCCAGCAACAGAAGCATTTTGGATAATTTTGTTAAAGGTGAAAGAGATATAGGGATATATGAATGAAGGAGGCCTAAGAACCAGGAGCTGGAGGGCAGGACTCTGCAGCTCCAGAGAGCCTGGGTAGGTAAGAGGATGACTTGACTGTCTTTGCCGAGTGGCTGCTATGTGATGGCCAACTCCATTATTTCAAGTATTTTTTTCTCATACAGTGCTAGAACATTCTACAGATGAAGACACTGGGTGGTCTATACTTGGGTCTTGAGTAGTCTGGGGAATGAAAACTTCTAGGATAATAGGATGTCCTCACTGTAAGATAGGTGATAGGCCAAACAAAAATTGAAACAATATTTTCAACAGACAGCGAGTGGGAGGTGATGTCCACAAACCAAGAAGAATCCAGTACAGACACCTGCACATATTCCTGAAGACATGAGTATTTTGTTTTCATAGTTGACATTTTCAAATTGTTTAGCTATTGCAAACCTACATTGATTTCACTCTGTAAATTTCTAAGTTAAACATGATGTGTTTTCTCCATTAAATCTTCATGAGCAAAATAAATCTCCTCTAACCTAGACTGGTTGGACGGTTTTCCGGCTAATAGTTTCCTGGTCTTCTGGTGTTTGCTGGCATAAATCAGTGTTTCTTGGCTTTCACCTTTCTGCCTTCTGGCAGCTTTCTGTCTCATTGTTTGTGTATATGTAACATACAAATGAAGCAGAACTTTTAGTCTTATTTTTTTTGTGAAGATTGGGAGTGAAAGGGAGTGTGCCTATCCTTCCTCCATTCTCTACCATGTCAGAGATGATTCCTTTCCTTTTTTTAAGTGCTTTGCCCCAGGTGAGAGGCAGCTCCTACCTGGCTATTTCATGTTGGTCAAAAATAGTCTCACCCCGCATGATGGTGGGCACCTGTGCTCCCCGTACTGAGGAAACTGAGGCAGAAGGATCACACGCATAATGGCAGTATAGACTACATAGTGCAACTGTGTCTCAAAAACAACCGAATGCAAATAAACATACAAAAAGGTTAATTGATCAAGGCATATTCATAAACTTCTTTGTTAAATGGCAACTACTTTGTACAATTACTTAAAGAAAAATTAAAAAAATTATAAAGAAATTAATTTCAATATATAATCCAGGAGTGTACATTTTACATGTTTGTTTTATTTTTTGCAGTATTGTATTATGTAACTTTATTGTTTGTATTATTTTTAAGACTTAGATTTTTTTTTCTGGAAAAGGTTTCTTTGGTTAGTTGTAGGGCTTGAACTCAGAGCCTGGGTGCTGTTTTTATGGACTTTCCTACTGAGGCTGGCTTTTAACTATTATCTTCAGATCTTAGCCTCCTGAGTAGCTAGGATTACAAGTATGAACCACTGGTGCCTGTTTGGAAAAAGTTTTTTAATGACAGTTTTATTTTCATTTTGCACTAACAATTGATTTTTAAACTATGCAAAATAACATGGGTTAGGGTTAGGGTCAGGGTTTTTTTCAGTGAAACAAATATGTAGATTTTCAGTAGCAGAAATATGAGCCATTAGCTATATATAATCAAGAAATATATTCTTTTTTTCCTGTTAGATTTGTACTTAGTACTTGTGAGATTATTTATTTGGAAGCCAGATGGTGGTCACCTTTGTTATAAATGATGCAAAATATCATGCTGTCCTGCCAGCTGTCTGTCTTTATTCCATCTATATTGGTGCCTATAATGAAATATTGATGAAAAAGAATGTTTAATTTATTTCATTTTAAATAAAAATCAACCAAGGAACTTTTATAGAGATATGTACTTGCACTAAAAACATGCCTCAGAGAACTAACTTAAATATGATGGGTTTTATGAATTACAAAAGCCAGTCATTTTCTAAAACAGAGTGAAGTTCTGTTGTAGCTTACCTGTTGGAAAAGGTTTTGTGTGGAGCAGTACACTAAAATAGAATCATGAAATTTTCACTTAGTGTGAGTCAATACCTTCTGGCAGTGCTTTTCAAAAGTGTATTCTGTAAGCAGATCACAACTAAAGCAATACTTTACCCTACACACAAAGATAACTTGATAGTTTGTCTGGCTTTGCTTACAGTTAACAAGATGAATTTGAAGTAGTTAATTATTTATCTTAGCATTAGATTTTTTTATTTTTAAACTGAGAGAGTTGGACATTGTATCCGTCTACTCATTTTACCATAACAAAATACCACAGACCAAGTTGCTTAAAGCATAGAACCTCTTTAAATACAACTCACATGACAGTTCACATTAGTTAGAGATAGCACTCACCATTTATTTCACTAAGTATTTTATTACACAGCGCAAATTACGATTTTGACCTCCCAAAGCAATATCCTTCCTTTTTGCTGCCTGATTAGAGTCACATATTTTAGGCTTTTTATATAGCAGCATCTCAGTATCCAGATATAATTTCTGGCCTAATCTAGTTATTAATGCAGTGGCAAACACTCTTCCTACCTCAGTGGCTAGCCATAGCAGGCACTGTTTGCAGTTTTCTTCTCATGAGTGCTTTGTGTTGACCAAAACACTGCCGGGCTTAACTTGGTTTAGTTCAACGTATTCTCACATTTCAGAACTCAGGTTGGAGGAATAGTGGCTCTATGGGATACAATGTTCACAGTTTTGAATGACTCACCAAGAGGGGCACAACTACACCATACAACCTCATTCAAGGTGTCCACATTTCATTGTTAAAAGTAAGTCTGTTGATGAAATTACAAAGGATAAGGAAGATGACAGGAATGTGTGCCATGGTAGGAAAAGAAGCAATAGAAGTGTGTACTTGTATTCAGTCTGCCTTCTCTAGGATATAACATAGTTGAATATTTTTTCCTGAAATATTTTCTGTATGTTTTCTTTCTTTATGTTTTACCACGTAGGTTCAGGTGTAAGTGAAGATCCCAAGGACATAACTGCCTACCACACAGTGTTTCTTACAGCCATACTAGGAGGGACAATAGTCATTGTCATTGGTTTTTTTGCTGTACTACTTTGTTACTGCAGGTAAGATCAACATTAGTCAAGTGTATAAACACACACTCAAACACACACATCTATTAGAGTATCATTGAATTATATTCTTTATCTAATTATAGTATCATTTCACTATATTCTGTGCATTACAAAGTTTATCTCTAAAAGTAAATTGTATACTCTTTAAAATATGTATGTTGGAAATCAAAATATATATTCTAACAGCAACATAATGTGCGTATTGTGGGATTTTAAAAAATGAATCTTCTGGATCATAACCTTTAAATAACGTGTTATTTCTCTCCTAGGGATAAGTGTGGTACTCCACAAAAAAGAGAAAGAAATATCACTAAACTTGAGGTCCTCAAAAGAGACCAGACAACATCAACAACACACATAAATCACATCAGTTCCGTCAAAATTGCATTAAAAGCTGAGGACAAGTCACAGATATTTAATGCCGTCTCCTACAGCCCTCAGAAAAAGGAACCATCAAAAGCAGAAGGAGAAGAAAGAGTTTCCATGGTAAAAACTCGGGACAACTTTAAAATCTACAATGAAGATGTTTCATTCCTATCAGTCAATCAAAATAACTACTCAAGAAACCCAACACAGTCTTTGGAGCCAATTGGAGGGACCAAACAACCTAAACATATCAACAACAATCTGTCTTCATCATTAGGTGATGCTCAAGAGGAGAAGAGGTATCTTACAGGTAATGAGGAGATGTATGGACGATCTCACCTTCCTGAACAGCTAATGCATATCTACAGCCAGCCCATTGCCATCCTTCAAACGTCAGACCTCTTCTCCACGCCAGAGCAGTTACATACTGCGAAGTCAGCGACTTTGCCAAGGAAAGGACAGCTAGTCTACGGCCAATTGATGGAACCAGTAAACAGAGAGAACTTCACACAGACATTGCCGAAAATGCCAATGCATTCCCATGCACAGCCCCAAGATGTGAGGGAAGAGGATATTGTTCTGGAAGGTCAGCAGAGTTTGCCATCCCAGACTTCAGATTGGAGCCGATACTCCAACAGCTTATTAGAATCTGTCTCTGTCCCCGGAACACTAAACGAAGCTGTTGTAATGACTCCATTTTCTTCAGAACTTCAAGGAATTTCAGAGCAGACCCTCTTGGAGCTGTCCAAAGGAAAGCCTTCCCCACATCCCAGAGCCTGGTTTGTGTCCCTTGATGGAAAGCCGGTTGCCCAAGTGAGACACTCCTTCATAGACCTGAAAAAGGGAAAGAGAGCCCAGAGCAATGACACAAGTCTTGACTCTGGGGTGGATATGAATGAGCATCAATTGAACAGAAAGCTTGAGAGGGAGAAAACATTCATTAAAAGCATGCATCAGCCCAAGATCCTTTACTTAGAAGATTTAGACCTGAGCAGCAGTGAGAGTGGAACCACTGTCTGCTCCCCGGAGGACCCCACGTTGAGGCATATCTTGGATGGAGGAGGGAGTGCAGTTATCCTGGAGCACCCTGGGGAAGAGTCTTCAGCAAGAAAAAATACCATTGAAGATTTTGAAGCCACTACATCTCCCACCAGAAAAAGGGGCCGACCACCACCACTTACCAAAAGAGACAGCAAGACTAACATCTGGAAGAAGCGAGAGGAACGCCCTCTACTTCCCATAAATTAAGTCGCAAGGTGGCTGCATCTGTGCTTCTTGTTGTAAATTTTAGTATGAACTGAAGAAGTTGAGACTGAGTGAACTCATGGTCCCAGGTCGTGTCTCAAGGAGAGTAAATAGGTAATTCAGTAACCAGAGAGGAAGGCACTGAGGAATGCTTTTTCCAGCTTATTCTTTTTTTTTTTTTTTTAGTTTTAAGTGAATCATTTGAAGTATTGGCTTTTCAAAATATGGATATAGCATCAAGATGTTAATTATTTAACAAAATATTTGCTCAGTCACCCAAATTGGGACTGACTCTCTTGAGAATAAAATAATGAAATGGATATTTCTAAAGTTACTCTTAAAAAATGTGTCTACCTGATAACTACCCTTTTATAGGAACCTCACATGAAATGCTAGGATTAAATCCCCCTCTGCCTATACTTGATATAGACTTCATAAATGTTTCAACTGATACTATGTTAGACTTCAAATACCAGGCAATATTTGCTTTTGTGAAATAAATAGCACATATCATCCCCAAAGTAAATTGGACACTCATATAAAATGGGTAAGATGACCAAGAGATGGAGGTACCAACTCTTTAAATACACACACACACACACACACACACACACACACACACTCCACAAAATAAATAGCAATTTGAGAAATTAAAAAAATAAATTTGAGAAATGATTGTTGTAAAGCAGGGTTTTTATTTTTCATTTTATCTTCCACCCTCAAAATGAAGCAACCTAAGTTGTCATGAAAGAAAATTTAACAATCTGAAATAACAACAAAACTTTGATGTTAAGGCTCACTGACACATATAGGCAAGAATCTAATGTGTTTCTTCTATTCCAAAAGCTGTAACTCCGTCACTAAAAGCTAGTAAACTTGATATAAAAAGTGATAATGATAATGAATGTTTCCTATGGACACCAAAAAGTTAACAAAATATGAGGAGATAAAAGAAGTAAACATTTTTTTATATGAATAGAAAAAAGGCCATTTTCCCCAGGCTCAAAAATATTTTAGGAAATCAGTTATATAGGTACATACATGTTGGTACATTTGTAAGATGTTTGAGAAAAATGCTCTCAATTCAGTAGAAGCATAAATTCTTCCTATGTTCACTTGCAGGCATTGTAATTTTTTACTTAATTTAATTTAATTTATTTATTTTTGTTTTGTGCTGGTCCTGGGACTTGAAATCGGTGCCTGGGCGCTGTCACTGAGCTTTTATTACTCAAGGTTAGTGCTCTACCACTTGAGCCACAGCTTCATGTCTGGGTTTTTGGTAGTTAATTAGAGTCTCACAGACTTTCCTGCCTATGCTGGCTTCAAACCACAATCCTCAACTCTCAGCTTCTTGAGCTAGGCATGAGCCACTGATGCCTGCCTGCCTTTTCTCTTCCTTCCTTCCTTCCTTCCTTCCTTCCTTCCTTCCTTCCTTCCTTCCTTCCTTCCTTCCTTCCTTCCTCCCTCCCTCCCTCCCTCCCTCCTTCCCTCTCTCCCTCCCTCCCTCCCTCCCTCCTTCCCTTCCTCCCTCCCTCCCTCCCTTCCTGCCTGCCTGCCTTCCTTCGCTCCTTCCTGCTTTCTTTCGTTCCCTCCTTCCTTCTTTCTTTCCTCTTGCCTCTCTTTCCATCTCTCCTCTCTCTCTCTTCCTCTCTCCCTCTCTCTTTCGTTTTAAAAGTATATCAGTATGCTTTTCAAAATAGCAAAGAATTCAATGGGAACACATTCATTAGCTGTTTATATGTGTCTTCAATTCTGAAGTTATTATTCATATGTCCTAAAAGCTTTTAATTAAAATCAACCCTTCCCATTACTCCTAAATTTTCCATGAAAACACATATATGAAGCATTGTTCCCTTTTCCTTGATAAAACAGATGAAATAAAATTGCTTTATTTCTCATTTTATTATTACTCATCATAGGAGCAATATTGACTTAAGCCACATAAATAGGGTGAAAGTTTAAAACCAAAAACAGCCACATTTGCTTTAGTAAAATTGTAGATAAAATTGAAATGGTACACTTCAGCTAATAATATTTTCCTATAATTATTCCGAAATCTCCTTTGTTAACCCAAAGAACTTAAAGACTTAGGGAGTGTTTGCTATATATTACTCAGTCCACAGAAAATATAAATGTTTGGATAATACATAGACTTTTTGTGTGCTTTTTTTTTTTTAGTAATAGTGACAAGGCTCACAATTAGAAGAGATTTTTTTTTATTGGTTGGACACACACACTAATAGATTAAAACAACATGAATGAAAATGATTTGGGATACAATAAGGAGTTAGTGCTCTGTGGAAGTGCCTTTGATACAGATTGCATTATTAGAAGGATATAATAACACCTTTCTTCAGTGTACATTATCTCTGTTAGCCAAGTAAAACAGATGTGCAGTTTTTATTAAAAAATAGACTTAGTGTTTCATGTTGGAACAATGAATTTTGCATGTTGCATTTCTTTTTGTTTTCTATGTTTTAATCCTGTTTTTGAATTCAGTATATATTGATACATTGTGTGTGTTGGAATGAGGTTAGAAACTGTATAGCAAAAAAGTTCCTTCTCGTCTTCAACATTTTAAGTATTTTTTCCACCTTTAAAACTGTCCCATCCCTCAGATTGGTAATAAGACACACACATTCCTATGTGGGTATACAACCCAGGTATGCAAGTTACTTTATTCATTTGTATGTGAGGAAAAGGAGAATTCATATCCCAAGGGCTTTCCTAGAACTTCTTGTTTGATTTGAGAAGAAAACCTTTTTTAAAAAAACAACAACACTGCATATGCTGTTTTTTTTTTAAATTAGGAATTTTAGGCAACTTATCTTTTCTAGTGATCAAAAAAATGTGACTTTATGAGTGGTTCACATGTTTCCTGGTTAAAGCTGAAGCCATCTACTTTTCTTACCCTCCCACTCTAAATGAGAATACAACAAATGAGAATAAACAACTTTCTTAAATTTTAAATTTGAAATCTAACACGTTTTTGCAAATATAAACCTAAATAATTTTGGTTACAAATGGTTAACATTTGTGGATCCTTTGTATATACTTTGGATATGTCTTAAAGGCAAAAATGTCAATTAGCTATCAATTTACTAAAGCACATCTATATGTATTTTTGAATACATATGATCATAGACTTTTTAGAACCAATTTTTATGACTTTAAGCAGCTGTATAGAGATTATACCCTTTTATAATCTGTCTAATATGCCACTAAGATAACAAATGTTGAGGAAAAAAAGCATGTGTGTGTTTTGGGCAATCACTTTCAGGTCACTTTGAAAATCTCCTGGCATCCGTACATAGTACATAGGGTTTTAGGAATCTATTGGTTGAATAATGCCCCTCAAAATTTCCCCAAAAGGTGAAGCTATGGGTTACTCATTTCTCCATGGAATGACATTGTAAAAGAGTTTGTATTAATTTCCCCTTCAGATCTAGAGTTGAAATTTTGCCCTCTTATTTCCAAGTGTTTCTTTCCTATACTCTCTCATCAGAGAAATCTCATGCTTCTGTGTATTTATTGCTGTTATTACTATACCCACTGCTGAAAACTGTTCTCAATCTGGAGATTTGTAAAATGTTAAGAATAGGTCATTAAAGATAATGAAATAAAATAAATTGGGTGCATTGTTTAATTTGGGGTAGAATGCAAAAGCTTTATCAATTAACATTTAATCTAGTAAATATCCAACCATTACTTTTTATTCATTTTTTTCCCCCTAGTAAAATAAACCTGTGTTTAATGCACTTGTTTTCTCTTTGTATTTCATATCTCTAGAGCTCATATTTTCAGTGTTACAGTTGTAGATAAATTCTTTTCTTCCCAATGAGATGTACTGAAGTAATCTGATAAGTGTTTTGAGAATTACTTACATTCTAAGTGAGAAAGTGACATACAGTCTCCCACTCTCTCTTTAAAAATATTCTTTGGACTTTAGACCTAAGCCTAAATGATAACACAAAAGCAGTGTAAGGTCTCCAAAATTCTCTGCTTCAGTATAGTTTTTAGAATTATCTTGGTTGCTATGTTCTAAAGATATTTCCTGTCGCTAGGTCTACCTTCAGAGGTTTGAATGGGAATTAGGTTCTCAGTCTACTTAGAAATATACTGTTGTTGCCATGGTAACTCTCTCCATTGACATTGTGATGAAGGCTTTAACATGGAACCTTGAAAGTGCCAGCCAGGCTATGGCTGCCTTTGCTCTAGTGCCTGCTGTCCGTCAAAGGCACATCAAAGCCACATCAGGCAAGACGTGGCTCCTGGGGACGTCACAGACAACACAAGCTCACGTGGAAAACCTTTCCCAAATCACACTCTGATACATAGCTGCCAGATGGATGGTGATCATGATAATATATAACATGATATTATATAGAGAATAATGAAAAACTCAATTTTTATATTTATATATATTCTTTATTTTGACATTCTATTCACTTTAGAACCATATATTTCTATTTACTGAATTCAGAATTTTAAAATAGAAATATTTTCAGAGTTTAACTCAGGAAAGCTAGTCTAGACATCAGAGTTCAACTTGGATAAAAATTACAAACGAGGAAATAACGACTTTAATAAACATAGAAAATTTCTTAGGGAGAAAATGAGATAACTTATCTTTCTGAAATAACTTAAGGGTTACAGATTTTACTACCTATAGTATTTGTGAAAATCTTGTAGTAATGTTTTTGTACATTTTGTTAGCTAGGGAAGATGAATTACCTTCACAGAAATCTTGTTGGAAAGTTCGCATGTGAGGTTTGTGCTGACAAAACTTGCCATTGTTGAACTGTATATCTAGCTTTGCTGGTGAATAATACTTGATAGTTCTGTCAAAGACCACATGAGTTGGTCTTTTTTTCCCTCAAGTTGATTAGGGTTTTGCAATTTATATATTGACTGTTTGTAATCCCCGTAGAGCTTATTAGAACACTAGACAAACTACAGACAACTTGATTCAAAACAAGCCAGGTAATTATATTCCCAGGAGCTTCTGGTATTATTAAACTTGAATGACTTCATTAAAAACCTTTCCCAAACACCATCATTTAAAGCATAATCATAGCTATTAGGCAATGTGGAATATGAAATACTATTTTGAAACCCTGATTGCTAATTTAGATAACTTCCAAAATGCTTGTATTCATTAAATATGAACACAAGTTCATATTCTCATTGTTACTAATTTTTATTTAGTGTTTACATCTATTTTCTGCAAATGAGTTCTTTATATGATTCATGATTTACTCAACAAAAATACTATTAATAAAAGCATGTCGAGGACAAGTAGATGAGGTTTATAATTCAGAAGTTTTTCTTTTGTTCCCTCTTCATTTTCTAGGAAATGTTTTTATTTTACAACATCAAAAGAAATGGGGAAAGGAAGAATTACTTCTGTGTTAGTGTATACACACACATACATACATATACACGCATACGCTTGGATAAAATGGGGAAAACATTTTCAAAAGTGATTTTCATGTTAATGATCTTTAGCTCATATTGGTTTTCTGAAACTCTGATCTCTCAAGAAAAAGAAAATCCTTGCCATTAATCCATCATTTTATTTTTCTGTGACGATTCAGAATATGTTGCAAAGTATTAGTGACAACAGAAACATACTGGGAACTTTTCTGCCTGCTGCTTATTGAATCCAATCTGAAATGTAATGGTATGACTGTTAGCCTTTGTGAAACAATGCCCACGTGAATCAGAGAACTTCTGAAGTCTCATTTACCCAAAATGTTTTTACTTCTAAAGACAGTAAGTCCTGCAAGTTAATCATGAATATGCTGGTAGGTTCTGTGTGTGTGTGTGTGTGTGTGTGTGTGTGTGTGTGTGTGTGTGTGTGACAGAGAGAGAGAGGAGAGAGCGAGAGAGAGAGAGAGAGAGAGAGAGAGAGAGAGAGAGAGAGAGAGAGAGAACTTGGGCTTGAATTGGGACCTCTGCTTTTTCTTAGCCTTTTTAAAAAAAAATTCAAGGGTCCACAACTTGAGCTATATCTTCACTTCCAGCTTTTTGGTGGATAGTCAGAGATAACAAGTCTCTCAGATTTGTCTGCCTAGGCTGGCTTTGGAACCACAATCCTCAAATCTCAGCTTCCTCAGTAGCTAGGATTTCAGATGTTAGACAATGATGTCTGTCCTAAATTCTTACATTGAACTAATATTTGCATATTGCTTATGTTTATCTCTTTAGAACTTAAAAGCCTTATGGATAAAAACTCTATAATCCCCTAATTCTCACAATACTTTTGTTATATAAGGATTACTCAATAAATATTAATGGAGTTACAAACTAAATAGATGATAATGGATTTTGTTCAATGGAAAACAACCTAATTTCTTTTTAAGAATTAGAGAAACTAATGTCAGCAAAAGGTTGTAAAAGAGCTCCCCAACTTGTATCCCCAACAACAATTTGGCAGCAATTGAGAAATCTTTGCTTTGGGATTCAGACTAGGCCTAGAGGGATTTGTATTGGAGGAACACTAATGGCTGGTAGATGCTATTCCCTATTACAGACACAGAAATGTCCCCTCCTCCCTCCCTGTACCCTGTGAATACAGGTATTTCCTTGTCTGGACTTGATCTTGCCATAAAAACCATCAGCCATGGGACACAGGAAGAGTGATGCCCATTTATGCTATAGGCCTGAAATGGTCTTGAGACATGGTTCCATCCTCCGTTGGCTGTAGAATGATAGAATGAAGCAAATTGGCCTCCAATAAGAGCCATTGTGGAGGATATGCTTATGCAAGCCCCCAGGGACAAGCCTGATGATCTTAGCTGTGATCAAGCCTGTGAGACATGGGTCCTGCTTCTTTTATCTCCCTACTCAGGAACCTCCACAGCGACTTAGTAGAAGCATTTTCAGGGGCCCAGAGGAAACCATGCCAATCTGTGGACACCATAAAACACCATGACACAAATTTTAAAACTTGAAATCATACTAAGTAGTTTCTTAACACTATGACATACATTAATATCAGAGAGCTTTGATATCTATCCTTGTGTTGGCAGGATATTTTAGATAGGCAGAGGTTGCAGAATATATGTGGATGGCCATATTTGTCTCAGAGTTGGTTGGTTAAGTATACCTGGAGCAGACTATATCTCCTGGACTTGGTAGGATGCAAGATTCAGCAGGAACCCCCCCAAATTGGGATGCAGCCTGGGCATGATATAGAGTGAAGTCCATTCCACAGTAGTATTTTCCAGTAGCACTGCTCTCACCTCAATGCACAGATGCCTATGTTGAAACCCAGGTAATTATATTAGCTCTCTATACCAACAGAGCATTAATGGGACCCACCAGACCCCATCTTCATTGAATGAAGTAGTGTACCAAATGTAGAAATATACTTGCAGAACTTCATGGCCCTAGATTGGTTTCCTGCAGCCCAAAGAGGTTTGTCTGCCTTACTGAAAACCGAGGGTAGTGTTTATATTCCACACATGGTCACATTAGTACTGTCCTGATCTAACAGCTTACTAAATATCCCTTACAGAAATGTTGTGCAAATTTGGGACACTCCTGGTGTTAGTTCCTGGCACTCTTAGAAATTGGGGCTGCCCCTTGAGAGCATGCTGTTATGGTATGCACTGTTGTGTGGTATGTAGGTCCAGGAGTCAGCCTTCCTCACCCAGGGATCATTGCAGAAGAGAGATGACATGTACATTATGTGACAAGATGCTCTAAATGGGTGGCCTAAGGAGACAATGGAGTAAGCTGGGCTCCCATAGCAGCACTTCTGGAGGACCCTGGTGACATGAGCCCAGAGGACTTAGAGTCAACATATTCATGTAGCCCTGAGACCATGTTCACACGAGACACCTTAGGTAAGCTTGAGACCATACTTGGTCAGTTGGTCTACAGAGGTCATAAATGTGCTCCATTGCTGGCAGGGTGCTAGAAGACAAAATGAGCCTGTGAATGAACCATGGCCCCCATTCCCAACCTATCTCACATCTTCTTTTGCCTACCTGAAAGATGCTTTACATTGCCAGGAGCAAAGAATCTTCAGTGCAATGCCAATGACCCCTAAATATTTTGTGCCAGTCTTGGGGATTGAACTCAGGGCATGGGCGCTGTCCCTGAACTTTTTTGCCCAAGGCTGGCTCTACTACTTTGAGCCACAGTGCCATTTTTTTTTTTTTTGCTCAAGGCTAACACTCTACCACTTGAGCCACAGCTCTACTTATGGCTTTTTGGTGGTTGGTCATAAGTGGAAGTCTCACAGACTTTCCTTCTGGGGCTAGCCTAGGACTGTAATCCTCAGATCTCAGTCTCCTGAATAGCTTATATAAGTAGGTATGAGCCTGGGGAACCTCTAAATTTATATTCTACCTAAAGCCCCATTCTGATCACTCTGAAGTTACATTTACCTCAGTGATGCAGGCTGATAGAGGCTCTGTTACATTGCTGCTGTACTGTCGGGAAAATATGGCCCTCCAGTTACTGGCTGAGGAAGAGAGAATGGAATGTGCATCAACTTTTCTCTGTCTCTGTCTGAAAGTAATCATCTTCATTTTCTCCTATCATTGGTCAAAGCTCGTTATAATATTCTACATAACTCCAGAAGAGTTACAAAATATACCTCTCCAATTGCAGGGGAAGGTTACTGGTGAGCAGTAGTAATGGCTACTGCAAAAGAAATTGTTTTGGACTTCATTTACCTTTTTGTCCTAATCAGCCCTTGGCTAAATATCATTCTCCATCTGTACTTACAATAGAGGGGAAATGTGTAGCCCTCATCAGTCTGTTGGTTGATGAGAATGTTACAGCAGATAGTCTTCTGTAGTCGGCTACTTCAGGCTCTCTCAGTTTATGAGCACTTAAATAACCCCAAATCACACCCTATCTGCAATGCCCACTATCCCATAATTTGCTGTGGCAGGAGTAGAGCCAAATCATTACAGGTCTATTTCCCTCCCCTTCTTAATTCCTTTTCTTTTTGGTTTTATCAAGTACTGAATGCAGGTCTTAGAACTTGCTAAATAGGCAACACTTGAACTGTTGAGATTGGGACTCACTAACGTCATTTGGGATAGCCTCAAAATTGACATCCTTCTGCCTCTCCCTCCTGAAAAGGTATGATTGCAGGTTTGTGCTACATTGCCCAGCTTTCCTCTGCCAAATATTTTCTTTCCCCAGGGAAAGGATGAAGATGAAGAGTAACAATATATTTTTTTGTAGAATCAGACCCTTGTTTTTTGTTTGTTTTTTTCCTTTGGTTGGTTGTGGGTCTTGAACTTAGAGCTTGGGTGCTGTCCCTGAGTATTTGAAGGTCTGGTGCTCTACCAATTTGAGCCAAAGACTTCCAGTTTCCTGTAATTAATTGGAGGTGAGAATCCTGCCTGGACTGGCTTTGAACCACGGTCCTCAGATGTCAGCCTCCTGAGCAGCTAGGATTACAGTTGTGAGGCATCAGTGCCTGGCAGGCCCTTGCGTTTTTTTTTTTTGGCTAGTCCTGGGCCTTGGACTCAGGGCCTGAGCACCGCCCCTGGCTTCTTCCCGCTCAAGGCTAGCACTCTGCCACCTGAGCCACAGCGTCCCTTCTGGCCGTTTTTCATATATGTGGTGCTGGGGAATCGAACCAGAGCTTCATGTGTAGGAGGCAAGCACTCTTGTCACTAGGCCATATTCCCAGCCCGGCCATTGCTTTTTAACAGGTGTTAATGCTTAATGAAGAGTCAGCCCACCAATTCTACTTATGCACCTGCTTTAGGAAGAAGCAATCTATGGAAGCCGAGAAAGGGAGAGGTGTGAAGTGAGGGAGTGGGTTGCTTTTGCAAAGCTACAGTGAACACTGAGCCTCTGCCGAGTGAAACACACATCTCTGGGCACAACATGGGTGTCCAGTTATTGATGCTTTCTCTATGAATGAGTCACTAGGGGAGGAGCATAAATACTATTTGGTGTGCTGTTGCTGAGCTTTAAGTGATATGGGGGAGATATAAACTATAAGAGAAATGGGAATAGAGGGATCCTCTTAAGCTAATTTCTACTCTACTGACCACCTAGTATGTGAAAGCCCAAAGACTTTCCTGGTAGCTAGAGACACCTGCATGAGCAGGCTGAGAACCAGACCTTCCAGGTAGAACTCCAGGCAAGAGAAAATACTTACCAAGTGCACGCAAGTAAAGCCAAGATTGGAGCCTAACTGGAAACAACTTGGAACACTTGGAAAGAGAACATTTGATTGATGTCTCTGAAAATTGTGAGCCAGAGGCAGGCGTGCAGTAGGTTTTTCCCCTTGCATGAAAGTAATGGTCAGTTTGATTTCCCCAGAACATTCACAATTTGCATTTACTTCTTGTTACTAGTGTTTAATGAAGACAAAATCATAGCATAACCCAGCTAGGGATGTGACGCTTCCATGGCTTCTCTGTATATTTTATTTCTTTGCTCAGTCCTGTGGCTTGAACTCTGGGGCTAGGTGCTGTTCCCAAGATCTTCAGCTCAAGGATAGCACTCTACCACTTGAGCCACAGCACCACTTTGGTTTTCTGGTGGGTAATTGGATATAAAGAATCTCACAGACTTTCCTTCCCCAGTTGGGTTTGAACCATGATCCTCAGATCTCAGCCTCCTGAGTAGCTAGGTTTACAGGTGTGAGCCACTAGCACCTGGCTGGATATTGTACTTTAAAGTTGCTGCATATCCTACCAATGGGTATTGTGTCCTGGAAAAGAACACGTTGGTTCTGAATTCTTAGGCTAAATAATTAAGCAGGCTAGAAAAGAACATTGCTTACTTGCTTGAGCATGTGTTTTGATGTAGGATTTAATAACTGGGTAAGGACTCCAGGTGATGGTGCATTGCCACTATAGACTGATTGCGAGCAGCATGAAAACGTGGGCTTGCTAAAAGTGAAGATACTCTGTGAGGCCAGAAGATTATGAATAAAATAAATTTATCAAGGCCATGAGCAGTGCTGGTTTTCAGCCTCAGCATTGCTCCAATGTGTGGTGGAGGCTCCCTTCTGTAACTCAGGACTGACAGCAGGAAAGGCTCTTAGTCCAGAGCTTACCAATAGCAATGGGGATAAGGGCACCAACATAGGCCACCTGGTACATAACCACCAAAATTCAGGTAGATATAATTACATAAGAAATGGCAGTCTGAGTAGCAGACAGAGGGGCTGACTCACAAAGATGGAGATAGTTCGCCAAGTCAAGTGATAAAGAGAGGCAAATAAGGGAGACTAGAAGACTGGGGAACTGCTCAAATCAATGTGGCACCTGATTTAAAGTTAAACCTGAGGTAAATTTAATGAGGAAAATTTAAATCCATAACAAATACACTTAATAACTTCCCACAAGTCCTGTGCTTGCTAATCGTCTTCCTAATTGCAGAACTGAGGGGCTTCTTTTAATATGGAATTGTGTTTTAAAGTTCGAGAGTCCTGAGGAGTGTGATGAATTACCACCCTGGTGTTGTGCATTAGGAGAAAGAAAGGGGAGAGCCAAATGTTTTGAGGGCTGCTGGACAGAGTGTGGACTGGTAGTTACATGCAGAGACTTGAAAATTTATTACATGCCTCTGTTAGAGTAGAAACATATCACATGTGGCTTATAATGATCTGAGGATCACAGTTCAGGCAGAAAAGTCTGGGGGACTCTTACCTCCACTAAAACTACCAAAAAAGGCGAGTGGAGCTGTGGCTCAAGTGGTAGAGCCAGAGCCTTGAGCAAAAGCAGCTCAAGGACAGCACCAAGGCCCTGCGTTTGAGCCCCAGGACTGGCCCTCCCCCACCCCCACCCCCAAACCAGCTCTGAGAGCTGGAGGCATGCTGAGAAAGCAGGAAGCACTGCTTTCAAATAGTTTCTGTCCTGTCATAATGGTGAAAGGAAGTCCTACCAAAGGGTGGAGCTCTCAGGGGTGGAAATTTTGGCAATGCCTTGCCCATATGTTGTCCACATGTCTTTACCACAGACCAGCATGTTTACTTTCTTGCCATCTTCTTCTAGGTCCTGGCTGGACCTATTATATTATTTACTACTGCCTACAAGTTTGCATCCTAGATACCTTTGGCCATTTTTCCTCCTCAGGAATAGGAAAATGACTTTCTGAAAATTGTCTATAATGAATGAATGAAAATTGTCTAATGAACCAAGAAATGGACTAACTTCCCCACTCTGACATCTAACTCACATTCTGAACTTTGGCCAAAACTTGCTAATGTACTCATAAGTTACTCATAAGTTATAATGTACTCATAATTGTTACTGCAACAGATAACTTTTATTCTTTTATCATTACATTAATGAAACAATAAAGCTAAAATATTGTAGAATGATTACTAAAATGTTTGCTTGCTTAAGAACATTGTCCTTTTTCTTTTAATAAAATGAATTTTACAGCATTATTTTTCTTAATGAATAGTCCAATATCATATTATAGATCTTCAACTGTGTTGCTTTCTAAAGAGTTTTTTTTAATTTAATTTTTATTGTCAAGGTGATGTACAGAGAGGTTACAGTTACTTATGTAAGGTAGTGAGTACATTTCTTGTCAAACGTGTTACTTCCTCCTTCATTTTTCTCCCACCTTTCCTCTTCCCCAAACCCCTCAGTTCATTTTTCTTTTTCTGATGGATGAGTTTGAATAAAAGAATTTAGTATCTATTTGAACACAATATTTGGTTAAATTAAAAATTACTTTGTAGTTTCCTTAGCCCTATTGTTCAAAATAATTAGGCTGGTGAAGTCTGAAGTTACTAACAAATACATTTGGTGCTCACTTTGTAAATCAGAAATGTCTTCATTTGAGTCTAACTTTGACTCATGTTGTAATGAACTCTCAACTACTTTTTGTAATAACTTTCCCTGTGTGATTAATATCAATTTAATAATTTCTTTATATCAATTTTTTTGTTGTTTTGGTTCCAGTCTTGGGGCTTAAACTCATGGTGGAGCTGTCCTTCAGCTAGTATTCTGCCATTTGAATCATAGTCCACTTCTAGTATTTTTTGTGGTTAATTGAAGGTAAAAATCTCACAGATTTTTCTGACTGGACCAGCCTTGAAACCAATCTTCAGATCTTGCCTCCCCTCTTCCCCCCTACCCCCAGTGCTAGGATTACAGGTATAAGCCACAGCACTAGGCTCAAATGCTATTTTCAAAAAATCACACTAAGTAATGTAAGCCAGACCCAACGAAACATAGACTCTATGGTCTCCTTCATTGGGAATAATTAACACACATCTAGGATAATCCTAGCAGAAGATCTCAATAGCTATGTCCATATGAACACATAAGATGATACTAAGTGAAATGAACTCCAAGTTATGGAAACAAGTGGATTATCATTGTTGCTGTTATTTTCAACATACCATGTGAAATTATGCCCTTTTTTTCTCTTTCTTTCTCATGGTTTTACCCCTGATGTCACTGTAACTGATTTTGGTACCCTGGATATTGTATGTATGTGTATTGGAACTGGGGAAGGGGAAGGGAATATCAAAATCGAGAGAAAAATGATGAAAGACTAATGAATGCAACAGCAATACTTACAAAACTATATGGTGTAAACCAGCTGTACAACTCATGATAAGGGGAGGGATGTAGGGAGAGGGGAAGTTGGGGAAGGGGGAAATGAGAGAGGTGGTAACAAGTTGGATAAGAAATGTACACACTGCCTTACATATGAAACTATAACCCTTCTGTACAGCACTTGGACAATAAAGAAATTAAAAAAAATTACTGTCTGCTAGACTGTTTTGCATAGCTATGCATTTGATTACCCCTAATGACAAATCATGTGAGGTTTCTTTTCCTTTGTTAAAAATAAAATTTAAAAAGATCATTTTGAAAAACTGGTGAAACATAGAATACAGATATCACACCAGTCATAAGGAAATGGAAAGACTTGGAAAAATTATATTAAATGAAGTATACCAGACCTAGAGAAACAAAGGTTGCATGCTTTCCTTCATTTGTGGGAACTAGAATGTGCCTCTAATTCTGTATGTAAACACACCGAGTGGTATGCAAGTCATTACAAATGAACTAAGTAAAGTATAATAGACTATGGAAATCTCAAATATTGTAATACTTCAGAAAGACAAAGTCAAAGCCCAACAAAATAGGCACCAGGGAATGGGTACTTGCAAGGGGGTAATGGGGCCCAGGGAAGAAGGGTAGATGAATGAAGGGGGAGGGGTGGGAAAATGGAGTAAAAAATTCATTATATATAGCACAAAATTAAGAAAAATAAGGGAAGGGGTAGGTTGAAGGGAGGTAAAAATGTTGAAGAGATTGAAAGAGCTCAAGATGCGTCATATTCAAAACCTGCTTTCCTAAATGGCTAAAACATTCAATACCTATGCTAAACAACTAAGAAAAGTGAGAGAAGGGGTGGGTTAGATGAGAGCTGGGTGAGAATGTTGAAAGGGGTGACAATGATCAAGATGCACTGTACTGGCAAATTACTTTGTTGAATGACAACTCCTTTGTACAACCACTTAAAGATAATAAAACATTAAAAAAAAAACACAGTAAGAACCCAATAATGTTATTTTCAGGATGAACATTTTGAAGCACAGGACTTTTTAAAAAAAATAGAACAAAACAAGATTAAGAGGTTTGGTACTATTTATAAAATACAATTTTTTTGAAAGTGAGAATAGTAAAATTACTTAAAATGTGGCATTGCTTGTAGAATTATATTTTATTTTCACTTAATATATGAACACTTTGAGGAAACAAACTGAAAAGAAAGCTGCCTTTTAAATTTTTCTATAGGTTTATAATGATTACCATAAAAAGTACAGAATCGTTGCAAGTACTCAGAAATAAGCCCAACAAGCTGTTATCAAGTAAAACACTTGAAAAGAATGACTCAAAGTAGAGGAAAAAAAATCTGTAACTTTAAAGGTTTTATTCACTGTAAAATAATATAAAAGCTTTGGTCTGGTATTCATAGCATCCTGAGCATACTTATTATGACATGTAACACTTTTTCTTAATTTTCTTCAAGAAAAGAAGCTTTTCACAGACAAGTAGGCAAAATGACAACACAAGATTTTATATGCATTTGTTAAAACGTATATATATATATATTTATGTTCAATAAATAAAATATCTGTATATTTAATCAAATATTTTCTGATGGTAATAAAATACTTTTTTTTTTTTTTACAGTTGAACTCCTTCCATTATTAAAGATGCTACGTACTTTTTGCCTGTAAGGAGGGAGGCATAGGTTGTCTTGGTGCAGGAATACATTTTTGTCTAAGTTTTTCCATGCAATTATTATGTCTTTTAGGCAAATTCAGTTTAGTTGTAGTCCCATTGAGAGTAAGATGTAGATCTTCTGGAAGTAACATGTTTGATCTCCTGTTTTCTTCTCGTGTTTTGACACCACAATTCTTCTTTGGCTTACGGTTAATGTATTTACAGCCTTTGCTTGTCTTTTGACTTTGACTGGTACTACATTTTTTGTGGTTACCTGGAATTTTAATTCCATTGAGACATATGATATTCTCTTGAGTAAGGGATGGAAGAAATGTTTGACACACTGTCTTTCCAAATGATCCAGTGGGTAAATCTTGAAGATATCTGGGGAGATGTTGGCTAACTTCATATTCATGGATTAATTTTCTTGAATTTGTGTCATCTAATTTCACAGAGCATAGGTCATCAATTGTTATATTCTGGTAGATTTCTGATGGATTCTGAGGTGTGGTCAACTTTTGGGAATCACATTGAGGTATGCTAGGTAAAATTCCATATCTGCTTTGTTTTAGGACTAGTCTAGTCCCAGGAATGAAAAGCTTTAGTGGTTCTTGCTTTGGCAGATGAATGATATCTACGTTTGAAGAGCACGGATGTGCTTGGCCATTCACTGCACTGCCTTTCCACATTAAAGGGTTATATATAACTTGTCCATCAATAGGGCAGGAATTGCACTTGTGGAGTAGCCACTTGTCAATACATTTCCTATGAAACTTGAAACACAAGGTTATACATTATGCAGAGCTATAATTGTTATCTTTATAATTGATATTAGTTATTTAAGGTTTTCCAGCTCAGAAAATCTATGTAAAACTATTTAATGTAATTTTAACTCACCAAGTTTTTAGAAAAAATAGTGGTTATATGGAATAATGTCCATTTTCAACACTGAAGTGCAAAACCTCTTATGTATATATACATATATATGACTTTATAATGTTTAAAATTCAATATTTTTTCAAAATATTAATTTCACACTTCTAAGAAATGAAAATTATGGCTGAGTGCTGGTGGCTTATGCCTATAATCCTAGCTACTCAGGAGGCTGCAATCTAAGGATCTGGTTTGAAGCCAGCCCAGGCAGGACAGTCCATGATATTCTTATCTCCAAATAACCACCTAAAAATGGGACATAGAGCTGTGTGGTAGAGTACTAGCCTTGAGTGAAAAAGCACAGGGACTGTGCCCAGGCCCTGAGTTCAAATCCCACAACCTACAAAAAAAAGAACAGAAAAAAAAGAAAATTATTAAAAATGAAAATAAATTAGAAAGGAAAATTAGTCTGATGTGAAATAATTCACACTTTGGTAATAAAAGGAACTATATATATATATTTAGGGGTTAAACTTGGGGCCTGGGAAGTGTCTCTTAGCTTTTTTTGCTCAAGCCTGGCACTCTAACACTTGAGGCACAGCTCTGTTTTGAGCTTTTTGGTGGTTTGTTGGAGATTAAGAATCTCATGGACTTTCTTATTCAGGCTGACCTCGAACTGTGATCCTCAGAGTTCAGCCTCTTGATTAGCTAGGATTAGCCTGGCAAAAAGTATTATATTTTGAGTCTAGTAAGTTGCTGTGAAACAATTAACTGTCCATTTGGGAATTTCTGTCACATCTATGGAGCTGTAAAAATACCTAGATAATTGTTAGTTAATCCAATGATCATCAAAATAAATGAAGCAACCTAATTCAGCCATTTATCTTTCTTAGTACTATTACAGAAATGAGTTTTAATCAGAACACATTATGAGGGCCTGTGCTAGCTTTTGAATATACCCAGCTTTCTTAACTTCTCTGTACAAGTCCAAACAAAAATATGTAAGAAGAAATGAACAGTTACCACACCTTGGCTTGACAGGGCAAATTGAATGAAACTGATGTGACCTTTACCTTATGAGTACATGGTAGAAGCCTTGTTTGTTGACCTACATGAAATGATTTTAGACAAAGTCGACACTGGTACCCTGGTGCAAGGAGTTTACTTTTTTTCGTAATCAACTGGAGAGGCAGTGACTTCACAACATCTTTAGGTGTGTAAACCTGGCTGAACAGAAATAAGCAGAGATGTGACCATTGATATAGGATTACAGATTTGGAGGTAGTCCCTAGCACTAGATTTACTATATAAATCATGCAACTGAAATTTTTGAACCAAATGTAGTCTCATATATTATTAAATTAAAAAAAAGTGTTATATCAGTTCTCAAAATGATAAATCCAACTTCATAAAGAGCAAAGTTTGATTACTCAACAAATAAAATAATAAAAATTTTAAAATTTGTATTTGAATGTCAATAAAACAAGAACCTTATCATTTTTTTCCCTTTTTTTTGTCCTGGTATTGGAACTTGAACTCAGTGCCTGGACACGGTTCCTAAGTTTTTTTTTTTTTTAACTCTACTTATGGCTTTTGGGTGCTTGATTGGGGATAAGAGTCTCATGGACTTTTCTGCTTGGGTTGTCTTTGAACCATGATCCTCTGATCTCAGTCTTCCAAATAGCTAGGATTACAGTCATGAGCCACTGGGGCCTAGCTTTAAAATGATGACTACATACTGATGCTACTTTATTCAGAATCACTATTTAGACATGCGATTAGGAAAATGCACTCCAAATCACTGTGATAACACATAGTAAGTGAGGTGTATAGTAAACTGGCAGATCATAATCTGTGATGAAATTTATTTTTTCCATGGAGTGTTCCCTTAGGACAATAGTGTTAAATGCTCTTTACATAAATCTGAGAGGACTGAATGACTTAGTAAAGGTGAATAAACTTGAATTAATTGATATTTGCTTCCATTAAAACTGGTAAAATGAGTATTAAAAATAAATACTTAGCTAATGAATCATAATTATTTGTTTCAATTATAATATTCATAAGTTATTCGGAACAAAGGTCCACAAATACTGTCCACAAAAGTTAACATTTTAATTTCAATTATATCCCCATATTGCTACAAGATTGCTTCTACAATGCTGTCCAATTTTAACTAAACATATACAACTTTAGTATTCAATACTAAAAACAGTATTATTTTGCCATCCACAATATTGTTACGGTTGTCTACTTTTTATTCTGAAATATTTTTTACTCCATTTTGTCTGCCTAGAATGTTTTCCTCCAATATTTTCTCTCCCAACCTTTCAACCCCATGTCTTCTAACCCTACCCTTAGTTAATCAATTTATTTCAGTAGGCTGAAATGTGATACCCAGCTAGAGGGGACTGAGAACCTCTGCAAAGGTTTCTTGTATGTCGCATAAAGCTCTGGTTTCCTAAGAGTGTGGCATTGCCAGAGGGCTTGGGCTACATGCCCACTGGGACTTGGGTTGAAACTTAACATATGTGTGAGTGTGTTTGGGTGTGTGGGTTGTATTACATGTATGTTTATACATTTGGTTAGAATAACCATAGGTTTTGATTAATTGCACATGTTAAAATATTTTGATCTTGTGTTGTTTTATTAAAATTTCTTTCATATGTGTTTTACAGCATATACTTTTTATTTATTTATTTATGTATTTTTTGCTAGTTCTGGGGCTTGAGCTCGGGGCCTGGTGCTGTCCCTGAGCTTTTTTGTGCTCAAGGCTAGTGCTCTGACACTTAAGACACAGCGCCACTTCTGGCTTTTTTGGAGTAGTTTATTGGAGATAAGAGTCTCACAGATTTTCCTGTCTGGGCTGGCTTTGAACTGTAATCCTCAGATCTCAGCTTCATGAGTAGCTAAGATTACAGGCGTGAGCCATCAGCACTCAGCTACAACATGTAATTTAACAATAAACAGAGCATTTACTTTTTCTAGTACTTTCTTTTTATTTATTTTATTTTTTCTTATTTATTGTCAAAGTGATGTACAGAAAGGTTACAGTTTCATACGTTAGGCATTGGATACATTTCTTGTACTGTTTTTTTACCTCCTCCTTCATTCCCCCCCTCCCCTCCCTCTTTTCCTCTCTCCCCTTGAGTTGTTCAGCTGGTTTGCACCAAACAGTTTTGCAAGTATTGCTTTTGTAGTCATTTGTCTTTTTATACTGTGTCTCTTGATTTTGGTATTCCCTTTCACTTTCCTAGTTCTAATAACAGTATATACAGTTTCCAATGTACTCAGATAAGATACAGTGATGGTGCAGGTACAACCACAGGAAGGGGATACAAGAGGATCATCAACAATAGAAGCTACGGTTTCACATGGCATGTTGAAAGTAATTACATCAGTGATCTATCACTCGTTTCCATAACATGGAGTTCATTTCACTTAGCATTATCTTATGCATTCATAGGGGCATAGCTATTAAGCTCTTGTGATCCTCTGCTGTGACTAGCCTAAACCTGTGCTAATTATTCCCTATGAGGGAGACCATACAGTCATGTTTCTTTGAGTCTGGCTCACTTCACTTAGTATACTTTTTTCCAAGTCCTTCCATTTCCTTACGCCTGGGGCAATGCCATTCTTTCTGATGGAGGTATAAAATTCCATTGTGTATATGTACCACATTTTCCTGATCCATTCGTCTACTGAGGGGCATCTGGGTTGGTTCCATATTTTTGCTATGACAAATTGTGCTGCGATGAACATTGTTGTGCTGGTGGCTTTAGTGTGTTCTTGTTTGTGGTCTTTTCAGTAGTTGCCCCAAAGTGGGGTTGCTGGGTCAGCCTTCTGAGGAATCTCCATATTGCTTGCCAGAGAGGCTGAACCAGTTTGCATTCCCACCAACAATGAAGTAGGGTTCCCTTTTGGCCACATCCCCTCCAACATTTATTATTGTTAGTTTTCTTGATATAGGACATTCGAAATTAAAACAGATACCCTAAAAACACTAAAAGAAGGAGTAGGAGAAACACTTGACCTCCTTGGCACAGGAAGGAACTTCCTTAACAAAAACCCAGAAATGTTACAAGTCAAAGAAAGGATGGACAAATGGGACTGCATCAAACTGCAGAGCTTCTGCATGGCAAAGGACATAGTTTGCAAGATAAACAGAAAGCCCACAGGTTGGGAAAAGATCTTTACCGGCCATACAACGGACAAAGGCTTCATATCTAAAATATATGCAGAACTAAAAAAATTAAATTCCTCCACAACAAAACCATAAAGAACCAATAGCCCCCTGAACAAGTGGGTTAAAGACTTAAAAAGAGACTTCTCTGATGAGGAAATGAGAATGGCCAAGAGACATATGAAAAAGTGTTATACATCACTGGCCATAAAAGAAATGCAAATCAAAACAACATTGAGATTCCATCTCACCCCAGTAAGAATGTCCTATTATCAGGAAAATCGTAGTACTTTCTTATAGGCCTATGTACTACATAGAGCCCATCTGGTGTTTGAAAGAATGGTCCACCTACTCAGCACTCTGACCCCTCCTCACCCCACCCTTGCACTTCAATCCAAGGCAGAGGAGAAGGTGGAGAGGCAAAGACATCCTTCTCTCAAAGGGCAAATATTACAAAGGCATGTCTAAACTTCTTCTTTATCATTACATCATTCATGTCAGTTTTGATTTTGTAGTTATTAGATGATTATTTGATTACTCAGGGAACTGTGTTCCTACACTTAGTAAATCTGATAGGGCTAATGCTTAACAATAGATTTCATTTACTGTGAGTAATGTTAAACTTCACAGTAAAAAAACAAAAAACTCTTATGAGGCTGGTCTTATAAATCCACATTGTAAGATGAGGAAATTTTGCAGGAAGAAGTATAATAAGCCAAAAAGCCACAGAATAGGTGGTTGAGCTGGGGTTGGATTCAGGAAGGCAGAGATAGTCTTGCTCATTCCATGTGTGCTATGATGTTACCTGCTATATAGCAATTACTCAATAAATATCAAAGTGTACCTATCACTCTTTCAAATGGAAATAGTGATGGAAGATCTCAAATGCTATAAAGAAACACTTTTTTTAAAAAAAAATTGAAAACCTCACCTTTTCTTTTCTTGAAATTGTGGCACTGTTTCTTCTAACTCTTTTTTAACATCCAGACATTTTGTGTCATCATCTGATGCTTTTTCTAGTAATTTCCATTTTTGGTTTCTCTTCTGAAATAAGTGAAAAGTAGATTTAAATTTGCAAATCATGGAAAGTTGTCTTTTGTAGATTAAAATTGATAGACTATATCAATAACAACAATAGGGGAAATGTTCATTAATTTAAACATACCCGTTTTAACAACATTACAAATTCTATCAGTGGGTCTTATCTAGTGACTCACAACTTCTACAATGACATTACTTTTACTCTTTTAAAAAATTGTGGGTAGAACACATGGGGGGATGGGTGCTTTAACAATCAGCTATAATCCATCACTTAAAACTGTCTTTTTTTTTTTAAATTTGGAGATAATCTCAAATGCATAGCCTAGCCTCAAACTTGAGACCCTCTTGCTTCTTCCTACTGAGCAGCTTGGATTGCCACCATACTTGGTACTTTGTAAAGTAAAAATATAACTGGTAAATGTGGATGTTTTATCTTGTAACAAGAAAAAGATGACATCATTGCAAAGTATCACCCAAACCTTTAAAGCGTGTAGTTGAAATGTTCTCAATAAAGTCCCATGATTCATTATTGTTAGTGTAAAAAAATTAAGAGGAAACAATAAAGGGTAGTGCAATGTTACTAAGGGCTAGCTTTTAAAGTTTGAGATTTTTTATAACAATTTTTCAAGTTGGAAGACCACAGTTTCTATTCTTAATATTTATTTATAATATCATCAGATGCATGCTGTTGTGTTGCATTTCATGAATCACCAGTGTAAGAACTGGTAGCCTTGTGCACCCCTGTCAAAGAGTTCTAAGAATATACACTTAGATTTTATCAAGAAGCTAGCTGGGTGCTGCTGGTGGCTCACTCCTGTAATCCTACTTACTTAGGAGGCTGAGATCTGAGGATCTCAGCAGAAATCCAGCTGGCCAGGAAAGTCTGTGAAATTCTTACTTCCAAATAATCTCCATCTCTCTCTCTCTCACCCTCTCTCTCTCCCTCTCTCTCTCTCTCTCTCTCTCTCTCGCTCTCTCTCTCTCTCACACACACACACACACATGCATGCATGCGCACACACACAGAGCTAGAAGCAAAGCTGTGTCTCAAGTGATAGAGGCCCTGAGTTCAAGACCACGGGCAGTAAAAAAAAAAAAGTTGAATTTTAGAGTGTCATTTGCTCTTCACATTCTTAGATTTACTTAGTATTGCAACAAGACAAATACAGATACTGTATTAGGTTCAAGATGTATACATTACCTCACGAAATGTGAATGTGTGAGAAAGATGAGAGCAGTTGTCAAAGCATTCTTGGCACAGGTGATATTCGACACATTCACTACACCTGAAAACGCAACAAATCAAGACATTTAAGAAAAAAATGTCCAATTATTGCCATTTTTAGGTGAAAATTTCTGAGAGCAATCCAAATATTTGATATTTGCTCATGACAAATGACATTGTATATTAGTTTCCCCATACTTCAGTAAGTCCATCATTTTATGCATTTTTTTTTGTTTATGTGGCACTGAGGAATTGAACCCAGGGACTAATGCATACTAGGCAAGCACTCTGCCACTAAGCCACCATCCCAGCTCAGTTCATCAGTTTAAATGACATTATTGTTGGTGTAAAACTGTCTACCCAGATAGAAATCTGTCCACGGCACATTGCAAACACAAACTTCAGGAGAGAAGAGAAAGCAGAAAATGAAAGGATAGCAGAATATTAGCTTTATTTCTACTGAGGATGGAACAAGCCTGAGCCCCAGCCAGAGCCAGAAGGCCTGAAACAGGTACGACTACCTTTAAGGTACTAATTTGATTTCTTGGAAGAAGGGAATGTGGAAAATGGAGTGCCCCAGTACACTAAAGGGAAAGGCAATGGCATAGGTGTGTTTGTGTGGTTCACTTTCAGTACAGACCTCTGAGCGGAGCCCCCTTCCCCAGACAGAAATGGAAATGGGGTGTGGCCATGCACAGAGAGCCTGCATATGAATGACCGGATCTAGAGATTTATACAGTTGACCTTTGTGTGTCTTTCTTTCCAAAACTCTCCCCTCTCCTCTCACTTCTACATACATGCCAAATGCCAGATAGCTTCAGTTTCTATTCTTAGGTTTGATTTAGGAATAAAGCCTAAGCTCCTTAGCATGGCAGGGCAGGTTCTGATGATCTGGTTTCACCTTTACAATGTTCTCTTATACCAGGAATCCTACAGTCCCAATGCCTTCGCTTAGTCCTACTACTTAGTCCTACCACTTAGAATGTATTTCTTTCCAATCACTACCTATGATTTTTTTGAGAAACTTGTCCTAATTAGTCTATCTCCTCTTAACTGGTCTCCTTGAATGCCCCCTTCATCTGTTCTTGTAATAACTCCTTCAAGGGGTCTTAGAGAACCAGGCTGCAAGAAATAGATTGACTTATGTTGTTTATCCCAGTGGTGGTGGGAAAACCATGATTCTTGAGACTTGTTACATAAGGGTGTCCCTCCCAGACCCTGGCTGCCTACTTCAAACGCTTTAACTTCATGTGCAACCTTTACTTCCCTATGACATGTATGTAGGCTGAAGGTAAATTTGGGAGACTGTTACTTTTCCTACCACATAGCTCATTCTTATTGTCTCAGTTCTCAGGTTAAATTTATATCTTCCTCTAAATTTCTATAGGATCTACAGCATATTAGATACTTTATGTGAATATCCAGTGTTGCATTCCGGAAAGTGGAATTATATTTCCTTTCTCTAACCAAAGAATGGAAAATGATAACTATACAATCAGTATCAATAAAAATTATTGATAAATTAAGAAAAAAATAATTTCCTACAATAGCTCAATTTAAAGTTTATATCATTTACAAATTTTGCCACAAGCCAAGGTTTTTAATTTCTTGCTGTAAAATTAATCAAAACCCAAAACCATGAGCAGTAGTCAAATGAGGTCACCTTCTAGTTTAAATTATTTAAGGTGTAGAAGGCTATTTCCATGAGAAATAAGGAAAGATCTGTCTGAGACATTTTGGAAGAAGCAAGTGCTAATTTATTCATTGTGACTATTTATAGACATAGGGAAGAGTCTTAATATCAAAGAGTCAGAGCAATGTTGCAATTTATCAATGTATGCTAGGCTAGGAAAAGTTAAACATCTCTATCCTCTACAGACAATGGATACATTTTAAAAATTACCCTAAAAATAAAATAGCTGTATCATAAATCTCTAAAGAAGAGAAATCTTAGAGGCCTTTAAGTTTACTTTGCTTTCTATCCAGTCTATCTTAAAATGGTTAGAAATATTTTTCTCAATCTGAAGATTGTGAGGATTTTGAGGAAAGATGGAGTTCACAAACTCCAAGTTATAAACTTTTCAATTACAGTCTGTAATCTGAGGAAATGGGATGAGATACAGGTGAGTAACTGCCAAATTCTTAGAGAAAAAGTAGTGGGAATGTATTCTCAAAAGAGAAGTTCAACAGTGGGTTGGGGGTAGCATATGAACAATCTACCACAACAGAAAAAATATTCAGATAATGGCTTAATTAAAATTTCATGATAAGAGGCATTTCATTAAGGATACACTATTTCATAGCTTTATCAATTAATGTTTACTGTGGTAATTGTGGGATCTTTGGAGGTATTAATAAAAACAGCACAACCTTTTTGGTCTAGTAATTATCTTGCTGAGTAAAGATTGAAGTGAAGCAAAACATGTATCCATTACAACTTGGAGTAAGAGCAAAATGATGAAAAATTCTGTCTAGTTAACATCCCTTTATATTAATATGTGAAATTTTGACAATGACCTCATTGGCTGACCAAAAAAATTTGCTCACAGAAAAATGAGGGAGGGGGTAACAAGGTTGATAAGAAATATACTCACCACCCTATGTATGTAACTGTAACTCCTCTGTACATCAGCTTGGCAATAAAATTAAATTAAAAAAAAAGACATTTGCTCACTGTCATCTTAGAATTTGATAGGCCAAAGCAAGAAAGCCTGTGCTAGACCTTCTAGGATGGTAATACTTCATACTCAACAAAAAACCCATTGTAAAGGCTACCCTCTTGTAAAAGGAAACACTAAATAAGCTGTCAATAAATAGGCAAATGTTGGGTATGAAGGAGGAAGAAAGTAGGACAACGAATAGTATTCTAATAGTCAGTTTTGTAAAAGGTAATTTTACACTTACTTGTAGCATGTCCCCTCAATTGGAAACTGTTTACAGTTATTGCAGGGGATTCCAAGGTGTTTGTTTAGTGGTTCTTTCTCAGCTGCAGCCACAAGTTTGCTAGAGTTTTGAAATTCCTCCAAAAGAACACTTAGTTGGACAAATTCTTTCCTGCACAGAGGACATTTTAGCATGGCAACTTTCGATGTCACATCTTGGTAATTAGCTAAGATCTTCATGCATTTTATGTGAACACTATTGCCACAGCCAAATCTATCAAAAGGAAAATACAAGTTTACATCTACAACCAGAGAGGATACATATATACATGTACATATGTGTATAAATTTTATTGTATTTTAGTGTATAAATTTATACACCTATATTTATGTAAATAAAATTGCTAGCATTTTGCCTCTGTTTAAAGTAGACTAAACTGATTTTATATATATCACTTGATTATATAAGCGCTCTCTCACACATATACTCACACACTGAAATCTATTCAATTGGTAATGAATTTAGTTTATCAGAATTCCAAACATAAACCTTTCCTTATTCCATTAAAATAAGATACTGTCTCATAGTGTGTCTGCCTGTTTTTCAAGAAATCATATGGCATCTGAAAATATATAGGAAATAACTGGTAGGAAGAAAGGTGTTTGGGAAAGTAGCTAATCTTACAATATACAAACCACATGAAAAACCAGCAACTAGGATGAAAATTGTGACAAGAAATCAGGAGAAAAAACAACAAATGGAAAATTTCAGCAAGTGGCTACCCAAAATTTCAAAGTTCAACTTAAAAGTATCCTGAACCTGAATCTCTCAATAAATATTATTGCATTTGATGATAGAATTTAAAAAACACCTAAAAACAATTTAAAAATTTTAAAGTAAAATGATCTATATTTTCAGAAAACTCTTTGTAACTATTACCTTGAAAACACAGCTCACAAGTATTTAAATACCAGTATATATCAGGAAACATAATATATCACATAATGCCACAGATATATGTTAGGAAACATAAAACACAAAGAAAGTACAAGTCAAACATTGCCAAAGCCTTTTTTTTCTATCAATATATAAGAATGTCAAGGATTCCTGCTGCAACTGGCTGTGAACCAAGATCCTCAGATCTCAGTCTTCTAAGTAGCTAGGCTTTCAAATGTGCAATACTGGCTCTTGGCAAGTTTTGCTAAAGTTTTAGAATCCAAGGACAAAAACCTCTCACCTGCAGAAGGTAACAGGCAGCTTTTTCTCTAAAAGCACCTCTTGACAAATGGAGCAGATGTCCTCTGCGTCTATGTCCCTCTGTGCCAGGGACCCATCTTCCTCTGCTTCCGGGGCACTTCTCTGTAGGGGAGTCAGGACTTGATGGATTCCTCGCAGTAAATCATTGATTTCTCCTTCCAGAAGACCCAGCTGGAAAGCAACTATTGAAAAGAGCAACAGCAACAAAACCCCTCAAAGTATTAAAGTTTAGTGGAGGAATTAGAAACAGAGATTTGTAATAAGATGGATTAAGTTAAAAAAATTTCCTTCAGATATCAGAAAAAGTGTCTGTTGGATTGTTATTCTGACATTGATCCATGTCTTTGTGTTACTTTTATAGCTAGGTCAGAAAGTCCTTTATAAAAAAAATAAAAAGAATGGAAGCTATTGTTTAATCTACTGAAGAAAGTCAGTGCAAACAATGTGTTCATGGGTAGATGTCAAAATCATTTTTGGGGTTGGACATTGAGCTCAGTGGAAGAGTACTTGCCTAGTAAGTGTAAGGCCCTGAGTTTGGTTCAGTGCTCTCTCTCTTTCTGTCTTTCTGTCTCTGTCTCTGTCTCTCTGTCTCTCTGTCACTCTGTCTCTCTGTCTCTGTCTCTGTCTCTCTCTCTCTCTCTCTCTCTCTCTCTCTCTCTGTCACACACACATTCAGTTATTTCATCAGTTTGTATAAGTTTGGTAACATACAAGTATATTTAAAAAGAAGCTGAGTGACAGTGGCACACACCTGTAATCCTAGCTACTCTGAAGAGACCTGAGGATCAGAGATGGAGAGTTTGTGAGACTCTTATCTTCAATCATTCACCAAAAAGCTGGAAGTAGGGCTATGGCTAAAGTGGTAAAACACCAGCCTTAAGCAAGAAAAGCTAAGGAATAGTGCCAAGGCCCCGATGTCACTAGTACCAGAAGAAGAAAGAAAGAAAGAAAAGAAATGGGGACAGAGATACATAAAGAAAAATACAACTGTATTTGATTTGCTAGATAAGTAAATTTGCTAGATAGGTAAATAAATATTTGCTAGATAAGTAAATAAATGATTGGGTAATGGAAGACTAAAACTCAACTGTACCTATTTTCCTCTTTGTATTTTGTCTTTGTCAAGTGTCCTAGTAGCCCTTCCTCCTTTCTTCCTTCCCTCCCTCCCTCCCTCTCTCCCTCCCTCCCTCCCTCCCTCTCTCCCTCCCTCCCTCCCTCCCTCCCTCCCTCCCTCCCTCCCTCCCTCCCTCCCTCCCTCCTTCCCTTCCTTTCTTCCTTCCTTCCTTCCTTCACATTTTGTCAGTATTGTTCAGAATAATTTATTAGGCAGGGTATTTCTGTACTCTTGGGATGTGTAATCTTTGAATTCTGAATATTCTCCATTCAGCTGTCCTTATAAATGAGTCTATAGTTTTAATCAGAGCATTCTAAATCCATTCCCTGGCCCATTCCTTTGCTCCTCCCCCCTTCCCTTCTCTTCTCCCTAATGCACAATAATAAAATGCTAGGCTTGTGTTGCTAGAAGTTGGAGGGTGGAATTTGTTTGAGTGAATTTTGTTCATATTGCCATTCAGTTGTTTTAATGAGTTGTGAAAGGATTTTCTTTTTCTCTTAGTTTGAAATGAAGAAGTAACACTGAAGAAAATTTACTAAATATAATAATGAAAATGTGCTTTGTGTATTTTATTTTTTTCACCACCAAGGAAACATTTTATTTTGTACTTAAAATCATTTGGCAGCATTTTAGATCTTCTATACAGGAAGGTTAGGTGTATGGGAGAATGGAAACTACTTATCATTTACTGGAGATACTACGATTTGTATCTGCCATTCTTCCCATTTTACATGACTTAGTCGTTCATTCTAAAATTATGAAAATAACATGTCATGATATTTCTATGTATCTATTTTCATTAGGGATAAATATGGATGCCAAAACTCAAACTGTAAAAACTCTAGATTTAAAAAAAAATCTAAAAAATGTTGGTATATTTTTGAAGTTATTATAAACACCCAAAGTGTCTGAAAGATGAATTTGGCAATTCATATGAAAAGCAGAAATAAAAATTTTAAGGTGTATATGCCAAAAATCTGAATAAAGGAGATGCAAAACTAAGTAAATAACTAAAAAGACTCATATACAAAGCATATAGCAAATAGAAATGCATTAAAAGCCTAATCATGAAAGAACATCCAATTATTTTTTACATACTTATTCAGTGGAAGATTATTGGTGACTTTAAATTATACAGTTTAGATAGTAGTGAAAATCAAAATGATAGAAATTCTCTGATAAAAGCAGAACACAATATTATGACAGACTTTCAGGCACAATATTGCTGGTGGCTCATGCTTGTAATCCTAGCTATTCAGGACCCTGAGATTTGAGGATTGAGGTTTGAAGCCAGCCTTTCAAGATAGTCTGTAAGAATATTATCTCCAATAAACTACTCAAAACAAAAACAAACAAACAAAAAAAACAACAATCCAGAAGTGGAGTTGTGACTTAAGTGGTACAGTGTTATCTTTGAACAAAAACAAACAAACAAACAAACAAAAAAACCTCAGGGATAGTGCCCTGGCCCTGAGTTCAAGCCTCAGGCCAAAACACACATACACACACACAAACACACACACAAACACACACATACTATATATTTGTGATGAGAATTTGAAAATGTTTGCTTCAATGTGAGCTTTCTTTTATCCATAATAAGTTAAGAAAGGACAGATGGTCTTTACTGATCTCTGTACTCAGAAGAAATTCATCAGGTGATAAATTTAGGGTTGAAAGGAATATATTTGTGGGAAAAAGAATGATCAGCTTTCTCAAACTGATATTTTCACAATAAAATTCTTTTATAACTGCCTTTGTAGGTTTTCAAAAAATAAGATAGAATCTTAGGTTTCTTATCTGCAACAGTAGGGTATAAGTTATTGTTTGAGGCTCCTTTTAGAAGAGTATCTGAATGATATCAAAACATTCTTTCTCCATTAGTAATAACATCCCCTTTGCACTTAAATGCTTTATATAATCTTTCTAGCTTCCTTTAACTTAATTTTCATATACGTTTGCTTATCTTTCATTTAAACAATAAATTTCATGGTCATTAAGATGTCTATTTTGACTTTATTGTGAATAGTGATGACATTGTCCGTAACTATATGATACAAACAGGATTCTCCTAAGTAGAAGTGTTACTAAATGTTAACTTAGTTAACTAAAGAGTTAACACTTCTTTTGAATCTAGCTATGAGAAATTTTAATTAATTTTACTTATAATTTAAATTCCATAGGAAGTATACAGTTTAAAAATTAATAGGTGAAATTCATTGTAAACAGTTAAAACATTCCCTAGTCATCTTATATAAAAAGAAGTTTCCATCCTCAAGTAATGGAAAAGAAAACAGAACATAAGAGATTTATTTGAACATTATGAAGTTGTTGTTTCAGAATGCAGTTCTTATGTGTGTCTAGCATAGGTCAAACAACCCAATTGCAGGGGACTCTCATAATGACAGTATTTTTATTACAGGGGATCTTAGTGTACTAGAATAGAACTATTTTCTTACTTCATTTTTTGAGGACACTGGCTTTTAATATTCTGCAACTATGTCAAAAGTGTATCAAGTACTTATGACATAAAGCAATGCTGTTATCTCTAATAGTGCTGAATGCATTATTATAATGAACTATACCTCTCTAAATGGTTAATTTCTAAAAAAAATTCATCCTAGAGTAGAGCTAACTATCTTCTCTAAGGTAGCTCATTTTGGATTAAAAAAAAAATCTAGGGGCTGTGAATATGGCCTAGTGGTAGAGCCTTGCATACATGAAGCCCTGGGTTCCATTCCTTGGCATCGCATACATAGAAAAAGCCAGAAGTGGCATTGTGGCTCAAGTGGTAGAATACTAGCCTTGAGCAAATAGAAGCCAGGGACAGTGCTCAGGCCCTGAGTTCAAGCCCCAGGACTGGCAAAAATATCTAATTTCTTTCAAGGAAACAAAACACATTTTATTTATTTGTAGGTCTTTCATTCTTCCGAAACAATTTTAATTAGAAAATCTTTCTATATGTGGCATGCTTTCTTTGTTGTAAGTGCATTTGGATTATAATTTAAAACAGTTTACATATGGAAGGCACTGTAAATCTTTACTTAAAACATGAGGAACATCATTACTTGCTATTTTTTATTAGCATACATTAGCACAAGGGGGAGTTCATTGCAATTATTCCATAGATGCATACAGGATAGATACTTTGAATAGAGGGATTTTTTCCCTATAAACTAGTTATTAATATGTCCCTGTTTATTTTTTAATCAAGTACCTTTGACTTTGATTTTTTAAATGGTGTATAAGACATATGTTTTATTAAGAAAAATATCCCAACCTTTTATTTCCTTTTATTTTCATTTGCCTGTCATGGGGCTTGCACTCACGGCCTAAGTGCTGTCTGTCTATGAGCTTTTGTTCACAAGGCTAGTGCTCTACTCTGAGCCACGGCTCAATTTCTGGCTTTTTGGTAGTTAATTGGAAAAGGAGTCTCGTGGACTTCTTTACCTGGGTTGGTTTTGAAACGTGACTTTCAGCCTTTTGATTAGGTAGGATTATAGCTCATCAGTGTTTGATCCACCAGTGCCTGGCTCCAACTTTTTGAAATATAACAAACTGGGAGAGAGCTAGTTATAAGATTGTCTAAGATGGGAATATGGCCCAGTGGCAAGAGTGCTTGCCTCATATACATGAAGCCCTAGGTTCGATTTCTCAGCACCATATATATAGAAAAGGCCAGAAGTGGCGCTGTGGCTCAAGTTGTCAGAGTGCTAGCCTTGAGCAAAATGAAGCCAGGGACAGTGCTCAGGCCCCAAGTTCAAGCCCCAGGACTGGCAAAAAAAAAAAAAAAAAAAAAAAAAAAAAAAAAGATTGTCTAGAAAAATAAATGTAAAAATTCAGAATATGTTTAAAAATTATATTTGCTAGGTTCAAATTAAAAAAATTGAAATACTAAAAACTTACATTCATGATTCCTTGGGAGCTTGAATTTTTTCAACAAGATCCTAATATTAACAAACAGAAAAAAATTAAAACATTTTTACATAGCTCAAAATGTTTCAAATTTTTGTAGATTAGTCATAGCAGATCACAATAGCCCAATAGCTATGTCGTTATGAACATATAAGATGATGCTAAGTGAAATGAACTCCACATTATGGAAACAAGTGGTATATCATTGTTGTAATTATTTTCAACATGCCATATGAAACCATACCTTTTTTTTTGTCTCTCTCATATTCCCTTCCTGTGGCTGTACCCCACTATCACTGTATCTCATCTGAGTACCCTTGATATTGTATATACATATATTAGAACTAGGAAAGGGAAAGGGAATAACAAAATTGAGAGACCAAGTATAAAAAGACAAACGATTCCAAAAGCAATACTTACAAAACCATTTGGTATAAACCAACTGTACAACTCATTGTGTGTGTGGGGGGAGAGGGAAAGGGGGAGAGACAGGGGGGAGAAGGAGGGAGGAGGTAACAAATTGAACAAGAAATGTACTTACTGTCTCCTTACATATGAAACTGTAACCCTTTTGTACTTCACGTTGACAATACAGGAAAAAATTGTAGGACTTGCACTGCAGAAAATTATGAATAAGCCTAAAATTCAACACTTTTCTGTTGTAGTTAAGATGATGAGTAAGAATATGAAAGAAAAAGCACAATATGGAAAAATAAGACATCTGTAGTAAAGAGATTAATCAGAATGTCCATGTATTTCTTATGACATATACTAGTGGAGTAATACCTCTAATTCTTGAACGGCAAAAGGAAAGTGAGGGAATTCTGGTTTTCATAGTACTTCCTCTAAACTTCTTTGCAAAGGAAGGGATTTTCTGGATAGAGAATCAAGAGACTGTTTCTCTACAATCTACTACTTTAATGTACAATAGAAGTAATACTTCTAAATATCACACATTAAAATGAAATAACTTTTAAAGGTAATGCAAATCAAAGTTATTTTCAGATTTCACTTCATCTCACATAGAAGGGCCAATTTCATGAAAAAATAATGTGGCCAAAAGGGGAGTCTATTACACTGTTATTGAGAATGAAAACTTGTTCAAGTACTCTGGAAAGCATCGTAGAGGTTTCTCCAAAAATTGAAAACAGAACTCCACTCTGACCCAGCAGTTCCACCCTGGGCATTTATCCAATAGAATACAAACAGGGTTACCCTAAAACTATCAGTACAACCACGTTTCTTTCTTTTCTTGCCAGCCCCAGAGCTTGAACTCACGGCCTGAGCACTGTCTCTGGCTTCTTTTTGCTCAAGGCTAGCACTCTACCTCTTGAGCCACAGAACCACTTGTGGCTTTATCTGTATATGTGGTGCTGAGGAATCAAACCCAGGGCTTCATGCATGCTAGACAAGCAGTTTACCACTAGGCCACATTCCCTGCCCACAGCACAACCATGTTAACTGAAGCATTATTCACCATAGCTAAGATGTAGAATCAGCCCAGATGCCCTTCAATGGATCAAGAAAATGTCACACACACACACACACACACACACACACACACACACACACACACACACACTGGAATTCTACTCATCAGAAAGAATGATATTGTACATTCATAAGGAAGTGGAAATACCTGGAAATTAAGTTAAGCGAAGTAAGCCAGACCCAGAGAAACAAAGGTTGCATATTTTCCTTCATTTGTGGTAGTTAAAAATGTGCCTATAAATTTACAAGTAAACATACTGGGTGGTATGCAATTGGTTACAAATAAATTAACTCAAATATAATATACTCTACGGGGAGCTCAAATAGTATAATTCTTTCTTTTTTGCTTTGTATTTTCTGTTTCTTTAAATATATACATAGTCAGATAGATAGATAGATATTGTAAAGGTGATGTGTAGAGGGGTTACAATTACATGTCAGATAATGAGTATACATTTATTTCTGAACAATTACCCTTTCCCTCACTCTCTTCCAGTTTTTCCTTCCTATCCCCCACCATAAGTTGTATGGTTGATTTTCAATGTAGTGTCTAGTGAGTATCACTGCTGTATTTGTTCACCTTGTCCCACCCTTTCTGTGCTTTCCACCTTGGCCTCCTCAAAACAGAAAAACTTACAAACAAGACAAAAGGCACAGAAAACAACAGCAAGACAAAAATACTCTCTTGTTTCCATTTCTTGGAATTCATTTTGACAAATATTATTTTATATGATCATAGGCACATAGCTTCAAGAAGTATAATTCTTAGGAAGACTAAGTCCAATTCCAACAAAGTAAGTACTAGGAAATGGATACTTTCAAGAGGGTGGGGTGTGGTCCAAGGGTATAGAAGTAGAAGAATGAAGCTCAGAATGGAGAGAATACAGGCAATAATTCATAATATATTCTACAGACTTGAGAAAAATAAGGAACGTGGTAGATTGAAAGGGGTGAAGATATTGAAGAGATGGCACAGATTAAGGTGCATTGTATATATAAACTGCTTTGTTAAATGAAAAAAATCAACACATAACTTAAAAATTAAAAAAAAGTGGGGAAAGGGGTGAGTTGGAAAGGTCTAGGTGAGGATGTTGAAAGGGGTGCCCTGTATTCTTAAACTGCTTCATTGAATGGAAACTCTTTTGTACAACTACTTAAAGATAAAGAAATATTAAAAAAAAAGAATGATTTTTTAAGTGGGAAATACATATTAAATTGTTTTTAGAAGCATTTTAAACATGCCTTAGTATATTATATTTCCAGTTTGTGGTTAAAATACTATTATTAAAGGGGCTAAGTCCATTAAAATCAGAAAACAATGATCATTCCTTGACATAAAATGAAACTGGAATAATTCACTGTAAATATAGTCATAATATCACTTTGCAAGTTTTGAACATATTTTATCTTTATGTTAACTCTTGCAAATAACCTATATTAGCAGATAACTACTAAAGTGTTGGTAAGTAAAGATGTGAATAAAGCTGGGTTAGTATGTAGAGAGACATCTCTGGGGATTAATCACAGTGTAAACAGGTTGTGACACAGGAGGGAAATTTCAGATTAGGATTCTTTGAGTCCTGACTTTACCTTGAACTAAACATTCATTGAAAAGAAAACGTTTTGGAAACCTGATCAACATAAGCCAGCATGAAAAGGGAGAATATTCTATGTCTATAAGTGGAAAATAGAACACTTGATTTTGAGATTTGTTTTTGGAGAGAGAAAAATTTGAACAATAATGCCCTAGAATGAACCACATAGCTATCACTGGCATGAATCAAGGTTTTTAAAATATTATTAATAGAATTCATACTTGAGCACATAGTGAGAATATAGAAATTGTGTTTTTCTATTAAAACGAACATTATTAAGTCTTTTCAATTTAAAGTTGTTCTCAGTTTTCAGAATGAAATAGAATAACAAAGAAAATATTGATAAATTGTATCAGTCTTAACTTTATATCTTCCCAACACTAGATTTCTTTATTCTTCATTGTTGAAGCCATGAAAAAGCCAACGATGTGACATATCAAGATGATTCTCTGTGAAGGTTGTCATTAAAAAGTCAATTCTCAACTAAGTGTAGCTGAGGGCCTTCATCTTAACTAAGACAAAAGCCAAAGGGCTGGGAATATGGCCTAGTGGCAAGAGTGTTGCCTCATATACACGAAGCCCTGGGTTTAATTCCTCAGCACCACATATACAGAAAATGGCTAGAAGTGGCACTGTGGCTCAAGTGGCACAGTGCTAGCCTTGAGCAAAAAGAAGCCAGGGACAGTGCTCAGGCCTTGAGTTCAAGGCCCAGAACTGGCAAATAAAAACAAGCCAAAAAGTACATGGATTACTGCCCAGGAATTGGATTACTGGGCAGGAAGTGATACTCTATTTCAAAATTATTGTTAAACAGGCCTGGAGGCAGGATTCCTTAGTAGAGCTCCTATATAGCAAGCTTGAGACCAAGAGTTCAAACCTCAGTACTTCCAAAAGCCCAGAAAGTTACTCACCAACAAATATGCTTACAAAGTTCCTGTCCTTTCAGAAATGCAGAACAGTTACAAACATGAGGATTTCCTAGAAAAACCTTTGAAAGAAAAATTGCCCGTTAATGTTTAGAGTTACAGTAAAACGAAGTAGACATGTATTTAGATTAAGAGAGATTTGAAGTGGCAATTTGGGTTAGTTGATTACAAACTGATTTTATTATTGACCAGAATCTATTGGGAAATTTTAACCATTGACACTAAATTCTATGCTAATTTTTCACTTATTTTTGGCCTTGCTTATTACTTGCATTATAGATAAAGACATTTTTTAAGTCACCTGTGCTCAGTTAAAAGTAAAGCTAAGTTTAAAAACTATACTTCCCTAAATGGTTAAGTTTACTCTGAAGTGAAGCTAAATATTTTTTGTAAGGTAGTTCACTTTAGATTTTTAAAATTTGAAACTTAATTTCATTTAAGAGAACTAATTTTATACTACCAAGACTATAGTTCATAAAATAATCCATTAAATTCAATACATTTTATAAGGAACAAAACAAAAGGTGCTTTAAATAAGCAGACTTATGTATTCAGTACTCTGAAATGTGTGACCCTAATGTTAGCTGTTCTTAATCCACCACTGGTGGGTGTTGTGGGGCTGATATTGGCCTGGTGAGAATGAGATATGTAAATATAAAATATTCTTTGGTCTTTCAGTAAAACGAAATGAGAGTTTTATTTATTAAGACATTTCCAAGGCCTCTGCATTTAAACCATCATTTCATGGGGCCTTGCTATTAATTTGGAGTAAGAAAATGGACTTATTTATTTAGCAAATATGTACAGTCAGCAGATTGTAGGATTTTCCATTTGTTTGATTTAAAAGGCTAGTGACTACTAACTATAGTTCCAAGAACATGCACACTACAAGCCAAATATTACTTTTGAAGCCTTAGGATCAGGGGCCATCATTGTGTAAGATTTGGGTGCAATTCAAAAGAAACTTCCCCGGTAAATCCTATTTCCCTCTGTTATTCCCACTTTATTTTTTTTAAGTCTGGAGAATTTGCGAGGATATGCCTTTGGACCAGGGCTAACAGGGTCTTCAGGGGATGTGGGGGTGGCTCAAGCGCCATTTGGCTCTGGGGGAAACCAGACAGACCCGGCCTATGTTGGGGGAAGGGACTGGGGCAGAGGTGAATGGGTCAGCTTGCAGTTTTTACTCTGAAATCCCTGGTTTCTGGCTCTTCCTCCCTCAGCAGGAAGCCGGTGGGTCCCATCTCTCTCAGGAGATAGATGCTGCTATTCAGAGCTTGGTCTTGCTGCCAGCTGAGGTTGTCGCTCAAACATCTTCGCCTTTCAGACGCTTTAGGGCCTCTGGGGCGAAGCATCCTGTCTGAAGTGAGCTGAGGCCTCCTGGTCAAGCGTTCAGAGGCTGCTGGTCTCTATGACAACAGCTTGCAGGTGGGTTTCCCTGGTGATGGTGGTTAGGTTCCAGGCCTCCTGACTGCCTTTTGCTGAACTAGATCAGGCAACCAAGGTGAAAGGTGATCGGTTAGCACCCAACTCTGCTCCTTTCTGCAAGCTACATTACTGATCAGTGTTTCAGAAGGCAACTGGCCCGTTGAAATGGATGAAATGGACACATTAAGAAGTTGTAAACCCAGTCACAGTTAGGAATCCTCAACCTCCAAAATTATTTTCTAACAATTCTACATTTTATCCAAAGTGATTGCTGACTTTCAGAAATAGTTCCAAACATTTCCTGATTGCTAACAATGTGCACAGATTAAATGAATGGCTGAGAAAGATGTGCAGGGTATGTCTATACTTGAGAAAATCAGGTGTGTGTGTGTGTGTGTGTGTGTGTGTGTGTGTGTGTGTGTGTGTGTGTGTGTGTGTGTAGTTTGGATAGGGTTTGAGTATTGGGGTTGGCATAGAACTCATTGAGTTAGGCATTTCCCTAAGCTACAAATTGCTGTTTTTTTTTTTAAAGTTTATTAAAAGTATATCTTTAGTTGGATAAAGAGGTTTCAGTTCACCGTATCAACTGTTCACTTTATAAGTACAATGTATTGATCAATGTCACCTCTTTCACAATTCACTCTTCTATCCCACCCATTTTCTCCGTATCTACTTCTATCTTTACATACATATTATGACTGTATTTACCCAGTATTCCTCGCTGCATTTGATTGTACCCTTCCATCTTAAGCCTTATCTCCCTCAGTCAACACTTGCTCTGTATGTGTATATGCATAACTAGCCTGACTAAAGCATGATATATACAGAGATAGATTCCCATGGTGTATAGCATAACTAAATCAACACCAGGAAACTGAAATAAATCTTTATTGTTATAGGAAAGATTTCTGAGGTATGTAATGTTGACCCAACAATGACGATTGTCTCTGAGCTTGGTTCTAATGTTCTAAGGAGAGGACCATCATAAAGCAGGGGTGACCATTTTTTGTGCCATTGTTTCTGAAAGAGAAGCCACCTTGCTAGAATCTAGGAAACTGAAAGCAGGAGACAGCATGAGTGGATGGACCATTAACAAAAACAGGAGCAGAAGGTACTCGTTCCATTTTATCATGGCAGGAAACCACTAGACGATGTCAAGGGCAGAAGAGGAGAAAATGGCAATTGCTATCATATGAAAAAAAGATGATTTTAGGAAACCTGCACATGTGAACTCTCTGGATGCATGCCACGCAGCCCTTGTGTCAATGGCTTTCAACAACTCTAATGAGGAACAACTAACAAAGCCAAACGTTACCACCATGCACCAGGAAAAAGTTCATTAAGAAAAAAACCCTATAAATGTAGTTAATTTTACACTTAAAAACCCCAATAAATTATTATTAATATTTTCTTTACAGCAAGATGAGCTAGATTTCAGAGTGAAATGCATTATTTCCATCACCATTAATCTCTAACTCTATATGTGAGAGGCTGTGCATATATGTATATATTTAACAATTACAAAAAACTAATCACCTTTTAAAGCTGTTATGTTTTAAAACTTAGGATAGTGTGTAAGTGATAAACATTAAAAAAATTAAATTCTTTTTTGTTTTGTTTTTTGGTTGTGGGGCCTTGACTTAGGGCCTGAGAGCTATCCCTGAGTTCATTTGCTCAAGGCTAGTGCTCTACCACCTTGAGACATAGTTTCAACTTTTTAGTGGTTAATTGGAGATAAGAGTCTTAAGGGGACTTTTATGTCCAGACTGGCTTCAAACTGAACTGCGATCCTCAGATATCAGCATCCTGAATAGCTAGGATTACAATAGTGAGTGAGCCAGCAGTGCTTAGCTAAAAAAATTAAATTCTTAATATCCAATACTCATCTGATAAATCAAATACAATTTTCTCATATTTCATTATTGGATGATAATAAAAACGACATCATTCATGCCTTTATGGATGTTAAAAGAATCCAGATTGCTCAACAGAATGTCAGTAGAGCTATAAGGCATTTGTTTTTGTATCTGTCAGTTAAAACTTTAGAAACATTTGTATAGCCAGGTTACTACCCATATGTTTGATTATTCATCTCTCAGAATTGTGTTGACAGGGGTAATCTTTTTCAAATATCTAATTGGAGAATTACATCCTTCCTTAAATTCATAGTTCCTCCCCTTGAAGGTCCATTTTAAGTAAAATTAACCTAGAGAGGAAAGAGCTAGCTATTACTAGAAACAAAATCTGAGTTTCATGGGTTGATAAACAAGTTTTATGCATAATTTGTAGCTTTTCATATAATTGATCACAAAAGCAGGAGTTAATAAAACATGATATCTTCATTTAAAATATAAAGGCTAGGCTTGCACTATGAGAATGATGAGAAGTGTAAGTTAGTGGAAGAAGTCAGATTGCAAATCTGATCATGAATGTTCATGTGTATGAGTTTTTGTGAAGTGATGGCTAGGGATGGGTATGAGGTGATTGATGGGAGCAGCTGTGTATGTGTTTGTGTGTGTGTGTGTGTGTGTGTGTGTGTGTGTGTATCTGTGAATCTGCTGAAATAATGTTAGTGAGATGGAATAATTTATGAGGAAATCTCAACTTTTTCCAATGTCTAACACACAGTGAGCAGAAGTCCCAGTGTTCACAAGTACCAGTGGGAGGCAACATAAATGAGCTGGATATAAGGATTTGATTCTTCAGGATTGAAAGACATGTAATAAATACAAGAGTTCATGTTTGCTTCTTGTGAATGGGAAAGAAAGGCAGAATACTAATAGTGTCTGACAGAGATGATACAGAGTTCACTGACTCTCAGAATAAATTGAACCCCTGACTCCAGTGGATGGTGTCAACATGAATCTTTTCAAAATGTCAAGTAGAACTGGTCAGCTGTAATGATCACCTTGTGAATTCAAGGTCCTCACTTCATATTACCTATCACATGCAACCTTTTCAGACACAGGGCTGCTTAACTATCAATTCCCTGTGTTCTATATGTCTTTTTCGAAAAGTGGGCGGAAATCCGAAATTTTAAGCATTTTATTCTTGATAGTGGCAGCCCAAACCCTTTACTTACCTTGTTTAAACTTTAGACAGGTTTTATTTCTGATGGACAATTCCTGATTTCCCATGTCTTCGAAAATTACTTAAAAATCTTTCACATGAAAATCCATTCTCTATCTCTCAGGGGTGTAAAATAGTCTTCAAGTATCTTGCCAGTATCACAATTCAGTAATTTTTTTTCAGAGACCAGGGAGCCATCATTTTGAAATAGAATCACAAATAGACATAGCCCTTGAAAATATGATGAAGTACATTTAAAAATATTTAAAAAGAGGATAGGGCCAGGCACCTGAGGCTTACTTCTGTACTCCAAACTAGTCAGAAGACTGAGATCTAAGGATGGTGGTTTGAAGTCAGCCTGGGCAGGGAAGTCCATAAGATACTTATCTCCAATTAACTACCCCTAAATTGCTGGAAATGGAAATATGGCTCAAGGGGTCTACTGGTAGAGTGCTAGCTAGATTAGAGCACAAAAGCTCAGGGTCGGTGTCCAGACCCTCTGAGTACAAGCTCCAGGATCAGTACCCTCCCACACCTAAATGATAGAAAGTAGGTAATGAGAATCAATTGGATCAAAGAACATTATGTGCATATATAGAAGTGTCATAATACAGCACATTTGTGTGCTTAAACACTCTTATAAAAGACAAAAATGCATAGAACTTTTATATCTTTTGTTTAAGTGTGGAAGGCTAACAAGGATTTCTCAGCAGCACTGGGATCCTATTTTTATTCCCCTAGGTGGCAGCATAGTACTATGAACATGAATGCTGGGTTAGCAATTGCTAAATCATGGCTTGTTCATAAACATAATTTTGTCTCCCAAAGTCTGATGATATGAAATTTAAATTCAATAATAAAATTACCTTTTGCATTTAGTAAGTGTTGTCTGCCAATTAAGAAAACTATTCAGATTAATATTTGAAAGCATTTTCTTGGTGCTATTCCACATCCAGGAAGTAGAAGTAATCTCCCACAACAGGAGTGATAGTAACCAATATGTTTCCTCTGTCTCTATTTTGGATGTTCAGCCAATAGGTTATGAAAGACATCTGGCCTGTGAGGAGGATCAAAAGTATAATGTTTCTACCTTCTGTTGTCTATTTTATAAATATGCCCTGAAGGAAATGAGCTATAACTGAGAAAGTTAATATTACGGAGGCAAATTCATTTTCTTTTTAAGGAGTTGGATGACTTATGGGCTAGACATATTTATTTTTCCTTTAGAAGAAGTATCATTATTTGCTGTAGCTTTATGTTGACCTTGATTCACCTGAACATAAAGGCTTATCTTCTTACTTTAAATAGAGAATATATGCTACAGTCATAGTGTCACAGGCCAGAAGTAGAATACTTGTGAAAGTTGTTTCACATTCATTTCTAAAATTATGTAAAATGTGTGGTTTTGCTAATAAAATTCTTGTTATATCTTTAAAACAAAATTCATGTTCAAATAACAGTGCATCAAAATGGATTATAATGTCCTGTTTGGAGTACTTGTTTTTAATGTGGTTATCTCTTTTTTGTTTTTGTTTAAATTTAAATTTTTATTTTATTTTATTGTAAGGATGATGTCAGTGGGGTTACAGTTACATAAGTAAGATAATAAGAACATTTCTTGAAAAACATAGTTACTCCCTCTCTCCTTTTCTCCCACTTTCCCTCCATCCCAACTCCTGCCCAGTTGTTAAGTTCATTTCCAACATATTATGTTGTGTGTATCACAGTTGCATTGGTTCACCCTTTGTCCTTTGTGTGACCATTTTGCTATACCCCTTCCTTTCCCCAAATCAGATAAATGTATACACAAGACACAGGGTACCAAAATTAAAAAGTGACAACAGGAGATAAACCAAAGGGGAAAAGTGAAAGAAAAAAATAAATAACTCCATACAGCATGTTAAAAAAATAACGTTACCAAAAAATCCTCTTGTTTCCATATCTTGGAGTTCATTTCAATTAGCATCATTTTATATGGTTCTATGTACACAGCTATTGAGTTATTGTGATCTTCTGCTAGGACTATTCTAGACATATACTAATTATTTCAAATGAGGGAAACCATGGAGCCTGTGTTTCTTTGGGTCTGGCTTACTTCACTTAATGTGAATTTTTTCCAAGTCTTTCCATTCCCTTATCAATGGAGGCGACGCCATTCTCTTTTGATGAATTCCATTGTGTGTTAATGCGGTCATTTTTAATAAGTTTTAAAATATAAGAAGTTGTGTAACATGTTGTGATTATGATGAAATATTTAATGATTATCAGGCACTCTTGTAATTTATCTTTGAATTCTTTTCTCAAAATTATTTTTCACAGGAAATGACTTATGTTATGGTCTTATAATTTCCATATTAGTTAATTATATAACAAAAATGACAATGTGAACTGTAGGAATTTGGGGATATTAAATTACTCCATACAATAGGGAAAATGTGTAGAAAAATGTTGACTAGCCCCCCCAAATGTTGAGTAAACAGGTTTGTCTAAAATATTTCCCTCTAGTTTGCAGAACAGTCATAAAAAGCCATATTGAATGGAGTTTATTTGGTATAGTTCTAATATGGAGAGCAAATGTATGAATTCTTATGTACTTATATTTATATACATAGACATATGTGTGTACGTGTGTATATATATAAAACAAGTAAAAATATGAGTATACCTTTATCACAGATTGCTATGATTAGAACAGCTCTAGCAATATGATAGGTATATAATAAATATTTCCAAAATGGATGAATTAAAGTCACTAATAAAGAAGAGATACTCTTGTGCAAGGACTCTTGGTTCTGTCTAATTTAGAAGCTTTGGTGGTATGATTCATAAGTATTTGGGACTCTAGGAAGAGACACACAGGGAAGATAAAGAGGTCAAATTTTGATCTGTCCGAGGCCATATGGCCAACAGCAAACTGGAGCTGTCAAACAGGCACTGACAGTAAAGCCTGTGTGCCTAGTGACAATGTCAGCTTGAGATACAAAAGTTACTATGATGTGAAACTGTTGGAGAAGTGAGTGAGATCACCTGTTCAGATTATTCCTCAGGACAAAAAGAGGAACATTTTAGTACAAAAAAAATATAGAAAATTGATTGGAAAAGGAGTAAAGCAGTAAAAATTGAATACAGTAAGTATCAAGAAAAATGTAGTAGTCACCAGGAGCTGATGTCACAAAGAATTCTATACAAAAATTGATATATTCATGGATTTGTGAATTAGGAATTTGTGAGCATTAGATAAACTGGTTCAGTGAAGTTGAGAGTGTAGAAGAACATGGTGGCTCGAGCAATGAGATCAAGTTGGGGTTTATGGAATTGTGGATCAGTAGTCTTCCGTCCTACAAATGTGCACCTCTTGATATCTAGAGTCTGGGAATAATTTTAAGAGATTGATATCTCTAATACTCAGGTCCAATATATATTATTTTCTAATACTAATCAGCTTGATAATGTCAGGTAAAGCACCATGATTTTCTTTTTCAATCATATTTCTCTCTCTCTTTATAAAACAAGACAATATATCACATCTTTATGTTTCACCTGTTACATGTTCCTCAAAGTCGAATGAGGAGACTTGGTGCTTGGTGCCGTTGATGGCTCTTTTGAGAGCAATAGGACCCTTTAACAGTGGAAAAAAATAAGACCAGTAGGAAGTGCTCCTAATGGTTCTATTTATTTATGTTTTTATTCATGTATTTATTTTTGGTGTGTCACACCAAAAATACTTGAATAAAACCTTACTACCATGAGGTAGGTAGTAAGCTTTTTTTGCCCTTTTTTTTCCATCATGTACTCCTCTGTTGGGGTTGTAAATTCGCTGGGCTTAACCCTATCCCTCCCCAACACGTGGGGAGGGATCCTGGGCTTACCTAACTCTTCAGTGGGGGATCCATACCAACTCTCATGCCCCCTCCGGCCAGTAGGGTAATGGATGCGGGAGTCAGGTCCTGGGTTTAGCCTTGGGTCCCGTGTGGGTGCGAGACCTGCATACTCGCCAGCCCAAGGAAGACACAAGCATGTGAGATCTCTGAGAAAACCTCTAGGGCTTCTGTTTATTCAAATGAGGAGCCCCCCAAATATACCCCCGAGGGCTGGCACAAGAAAGGGATTGCAGATTGGTCACAGAGGGCTGTCCATCAAGTGATGTCAGGGGACCATCCTCAGGGGCGGAGCCCCAGCCCCTCAAGGATGGGTTTCTGGGGTGTCCTCCGTTACACATGTGCTGCCCCAGATAGGGCCTTCTCTTCCTGCCAGAGGCAGGAAGGGGAGGGACAAGCCAAGGTCAGCAGTGGCCCCTTAAAGGCACAGCTGACCCCAACACTCCTCACCATAATGTTCTGCCTTGTTATAGGCCTAAAAGTAGTGGACTGAAACGTCTCAGTTTATGAACTAAAATGAGTCTTACCTCTTTTTGTGGTCTTTATTTCAGATATTTTATCATGATTCAAGACTGGTCAACACATCATCAAGTCTGATGTTCGTTTCAATGTGTAAAATATGGTCCATCAAGCCAAAGTAATTGTTTATGGATGATAATGAAGTCAAAGTCTCCATCCAATCAAAACCAAATCTTAAAATTCTGGGGTTTCTAATTCTTTGGTTTTAAAACACTTGTAGGAATTGGTCATTAAGCTAGGCATTTGCGATAATAAATCTCCGTGGTTTTGAGCATATAACATCAAAGGAGTTTATAGTTGAATTACATCCAATCCTCCAATCTCCATTCCCATCTAACTCTTTCCACATCGTCATGTCAACAATTTTTCTCAGTGCTTGTAAAAAGAACAAAATAAGAAATTTGTAATGAACACTCTTTTCCACCATAAATAACATTTATTCATGGTTGTATTAAAACAAAACAAAACAAGAAAGCAAAAGAATCCCAGAGAGTTACAAAGGCAAGTGCTGGGAAAGAGAAGAGCAGGAACGGTCAGGAAGGCTGAGTGTACTAGAAATGAGGACATAGAGACAAGGCTACTCAGTTGCAAGCATTTTTGTGCTAGACTGTCAAAACAGGGACAAACTCCTTGTGAGAGAAGTCCTTTATTTTGATCAATAATGCTTTCACAGCTTAGAATCTTGCATGGCACATAGGGTGTTGAAGTATTTTCTATTGAATGAATTGGTGGTGACTGGTCTCCCAAACCTTGGCTTTGCCAAACAACTTGGCCAATTTTTACTTTTATTTCTTTTTTGTTGTTGTTGTTATTTTGTGATAATTGTACAAAGGAGTTTCTGAAATCATCATTGTCAATTTATGAGTAAAATGCATTTTGGTCAGTGTCAGCCCTTCCATCATTCTCCCACTCATATATCCCAGTAGGTTGGCCAATTTTTAGATAAAGTTTATCTAAAGATGTAAAAGTTCATAATCTTTTATGAGCTACAGAGAGATAGAGGTTTTATCTATTGTTACAGAAAAGTAGAAAAAGAAAAATTATAATTCAAATTACAACAAAATTAAATTCTATGTACTAGAACTAAATTATTTACTTCACTATATGTAAAGGAAATGTGTATATGTGTGTGTGTTTTACTCACAGAAGATGAGTAACAGGTTAAAAGTGTTGGTTAGACTTGGAGTCATGTGGGTAAAATGGTCAGATTTGGTCTCTAATTGGCTGGAATTATGGTCTAAGCCAAGATGAATACCAACCATCTTCAAATGACATTTTCAGAAACATGGAAAATAAGAACTATTTTTAGAGCAAAGGTCTTGGGGTAATATTTTCTGTTCATTAAAATATTGTAATTCACAGATGTTTTAGTCAAGAGTTACTTAGGAGCTAGAGTGCAGTTCAGGAATAAAGTGCTTCATCTCAAGCACCTTCCTCCATCCCCCAAAGAGATTAGAAAAAGTTGCTTAGTAGTAATTTATTGAAACTCACTTTGAATTATTTTTCACCCAAGTGGAAACTTATGGGCCCATAAAACTTGTAAATGAGGGCTGCATCTAGCTTTGACAGGATGCAGGGCTTTAAGTGATACCATCTCTTTGTTTTCTTTTGTGTTCATTTATAGGCTAGGTTTTCCCACCTGATAGCTAAGTAAGCTGAGTCTAAGTTTGCTGGAACTTTCTTCCTTTTACCCTGAAAGAGAAAATATATATCTTTCTCCTCATGGGTTTAACAAATAAACATTCACTATTCACAATGGTCAGAAAAATATGGTATTCTGAGTGAACAGGAGGTAGGAGCATTGAACTTCTTTGTGAAAAGTTAGGGTCTTAGTTCCTTTGTACTGCTAACATATTTAATTAGTTATATATTAGGTTTCATTTTAAAGTGTCCATGTATGTACACAAAACACATTGATCAGACTCACCTCCTCCCTCATTTCCCCCTCTCACTTCTCCTTCCTGCATTAGTCTCATAAATGCTTTATACTATTTTCATGTTTGTCATATTTACCATCCTCATCCCTCTTCATTCTTCTGACCCCTTCTATTGGCACCCTCCCAAGCAAAGACATATTTTAGCTTTATAATAATATTTTTGTTTAACTGTATGTTAATTATCCAAAGGGGTATCATGGAATCTCACTCCTGAAGATGCCACATCTTATTCAGTTTATATGTGCATATGCATATACCTGAGTTTGTCTATGTTTATTTTTATTTTAGATGTAACATCCACATATGAGAGAAAACTTAAAAAAAAACCCAACCATAAAACCAGAGTCTGGTGATATAGCCTAGTCTGGCCTCCAAATCACAATCCTAGGATTATAGGTATGTATCATCATGCTTGGTTCTCACATACTATATGTTTATACTAGCCACATTATAAATATCAATGCATCAAATAGATTAAGCACATATAACAGAGTAGATGAAACATTCAGTGATTCAGAACAGACTCTTCCGGAACATTGTAGAAATAGATAAGCAGTTCAGTGAATTTAGGTGGCTCTTCTCTCTAAGGTCAAGGAGAATTTAAAGTTCTTTCCATTTGTGTTTCTGGAGCTAGCTCATGTGCAGTAGCTCTCACAAGAGAAGACAAAGGAAAAATGAAGGAAAGCATTTGCATTTAAAGAAATAACCCAAAGCTGCTCTTACTTCTGAACCATTGGTCATAATATATGGCTATTCATTATGTCAAGGGTGGCTGGGGGCCAATGGACAGTCATGCCCTGCCATGAATGCAGGAGCACTCTCTTACCTAGACGAGGAAAGGCATGATGGCTAATGAATGAGCAAGTCACTATCTCAACAAGACATGTAACTTTTAGATGTACAGTAACAAAATAATTACTTAACCATAGAAAACCTTGTTAAAATTTGCCTTATCTTGGAAAAATGGCAAGGGAATTTCTGATTTATATTACAAGACAAATTTTGGTGGAGCTTAATCTATTTTAATATCCTTCATATATGTCAGTTACTATGTACAATTTTCATTCTAGACTTGTAGTTTAATACCATTATCTGGAATATCTATGCTTTTTGAGAGGCTGGAATTTACCACCTTGCTTTTGAACCAAGTTGTTGTAGTATCTACTGTAAAATTTTACATTAACAACTCTATTCCAATGGATCTGCAAAATTAAGCCTCTGTCTAATGCTATAAAGCTACTAAGCTGGAAAAAAGTATAATTTAACATGTTACTCACTTGCCAAAAATTAAAAGGATGCCTGGCTTGGATTTTATCCAGGAAGACATCTGTTTGCCTGGAACTAATAATAGCACAACCTTAATGATGTGCCAAACAAGTTATTTTAATAGAAATGCTTTGTTTTAAGAGGTTAAGTTTGGTTTCTCAACAAAATTTTCTGTTCATAAGGGCTTTATGTTTGAATCTTCAACTAGAGAAGCTTTAAACTTGAAGGGTTATGCATCTTTAGAGTTGATTGTATATTTTAAAGGTACAGCTTTCTAATGAGGGTCTTCTTGATATCTAAATGGCTTTTTAGAATTAACTGTGTTTATAGAATGGATGCCTATTACTACCTAGGTTTTAGGATGTTGAGGATTGTTCATTGTTTTAGGAGGCACAAATATTCACTGCAATGTGTAATGACTTTTTCTCAAACCCCACTTAAAATAAAAACTAGACTTGGTTTATTTTGGTCTCATTTCTAATTTTCCTCTAACATTCCACAACATCTGGACAGAATGAAGATGAAAAATTTAAATGTTTAACATTTGGTCAAGATGTTGAAAATCATAAACAGGATGAAATTTCTAATTTTATTCAAATTCAACCTTGTGTTTACTTACTATGTTATTAATTTTGTAAAAACCACAGCCCTGTGAACCAAACCTAAAAGAATAATATTGTAGAGAAAGTAGTTTATAAACCCTTTAGGCCTGCTGTCTGGTTTAAGCCATCGTCCCGTTCATTTTTCACTGGGTCAATACGGTTTTCATTACAGCCTTAGGACAGTCATTAATTCTCAGTACTACTTAGATGTTATATTCAGAGGCATCATCTCTACAAAAAGAGAAGTGTCTCTTTTAATAAGGCTAAGTAGAGATTAATTATTGTAAAACTCAGTAATATTTTTTTTGTATGAGGGTGTCAATCATAATGAAAGCAGTACGAAAAGGCTCTGATCTTAACATCAAAATAATGTTTTGTAAGTAAAGATTTTTTATGCAATTAAATTTTGTAAGGCTAACATTTTCTGAAAACATTTCTCTGCTAAAATGTGACTGCGATCATGAATATTAGATCACAATTTTGTATTAGCTAGCTATTATCTAAAGGCACACGAGATTCTGAATACTGTGTACAGACAGCAACCACAGCCAGCGGAACATTCTCTGGCCGAGTCTGGCTCAGCATGATGCTTGCTGTCCATGGGAAACAGATTTTGAAGAAAACAAATGCTAAGATTATTCCAGAAACAGTTAAACACCTCAATTTTCTTTACCCTTAATTAACTATTTTTTTTACTAAAATTATTTTCTAAGTTTAGACAGCTTTTGGAAGTAAGGATCTTTAAACAGAAGATGTAGCTCTAGATCTCAAGATGGAATTTCAAAACCTATTAAGAGTATAGGAAGAAATAGTAATAGAAGGTGTTGAAGTATATATTAGTGTCTATATTAGCAATTATCATTGCAAGTGAAAGCCTGTTTTTTTATTCCAGTTATATATGTCTCAAAAGTAATACTTTTAAGGTGTACAGTTCCATAATTTTTTACAAATTTGTATTGTGTAATTAAAACCCTAATCAAAAGAGAATTTTTCTGTTACTTGAAAAATCTTCCTACCCCTTTAGAGTCAGTCTTCTCCCTCCCCACATTCCAAGATGCAAATGACTGATTGTCTTCTTGCCCTTCCAGATTTGCCTTTCCAGGAATATGATAAATGGACTCATATCGTACATAGTCTTTAGTCTGCTTACTGTCAATGAGTACAGTGCTTTTGAGACCCATGCATTATTGCATGTATCCATGTTATATTGCTCTATTCACCTTTTCTTGAAACTTTTTGCTTTTTTGATGCCATTAAAGTCTGAAATTCATTTGTATAGACTTAAAAGTGACCTGAGCCATTCAGGGTGATGTCATTTTCCTTACTTGTAGTACTGAGCCAAGCAGTCCATTACCCTTAATCCTTTATACTGAGAAATGGAGTTGTGATTGTTGGGACATGTGAGAAGTAAGGAGAGCTGTGCTGGAGGACATACAGGATTAATGTCTCCATTTCTTATAAAAGGGGGAAGGCTGCTGGATGGTGGTGGCTCATGCCTCTAATTTGAGCTACCCAGGAGGCTGAGGTCTGAGGATTGAAGTTCAAAGTCTGCCTGGGCAGAAAAGTCTGTGATACTGTTATCTCCAATAAACTACTTAGAAAATTCTGGAAGTTGGTGCTGTGGCTCAAATGGTAGAGCGCTAGCCTTGAGCAAAAGATGCTCATGGACAAGGCCCAGAACTAGAACCAAAAAGAAAAGGAAGATCTTCTCTTGGTTGTTCTTTCTGACTTCCAGATTCTTGTCTCTAGACAAGTGATTTTTAGAGACAGTGTACAAATGAGGGCAAGTTCAATAGATGGAGAAAGTCCTAAAATGTTCTCAGTACTAGCTCATCACCCAACCTGAGGCTACTATCTTCAGATTTCTTATTATATGTTGCAGTTGGAAACATTTGTTATTTACTTCATTTTAGTTTCAATGGAAGTTAATGGGATTCCTTAGTGAGAAAAATGCCTAGTCTAGAAGCCAGTTTAGATTGCAATCAAGACTCACACTTTTAGACTTGTGATTACTTTAGGAAGTACCATTGCTCTGTACAGTGGCTTCATTTTGCATTTGGCATCTAATCAGTTTCCCACTAGAAGTCTACACTAGGACTTTTCCTTGGGATCCACTAACTAGGATTACTCAGATATTTTCTAGACTGGTTTCATGTCTAGACAATTGTATTGATCATAGGTTAAGGTACAACAGTATTTTTCCAGAGTTAATTTTTATATTACCCTTAAAAAGGAGGAGATAATTAGCTAGAACTTTTAATGTGTCTAGCTTAGAGTGTACTCTCACAATAGATTGATTCAAGGGCTATATTTTTTGAATTTAGGTAAAATACAACCCTAACAAAGAACAGAAGTTTTCTTTTGGATATTTACATACGCTTTGTGGAACTGAGGAAATAAAAGTTAACGTATTTAAAACAAAATAGAAAATGAATGTAAATTATTCCTGTAGCTAAACCTGTGGTTCTATTTCAAGACTGTTAAATATATGCTATTATTGCTTACTATTAAGTACATCACTCCAAGTTATTCCAGACCAAGGTCCTTGTAACTTGCAACCACCAAACAGGAAATCCTGTGCTTAAAGAATTGTTTTTTTCTGTCATTAGTGTGTGGATGTGTCCACTGAGAATAGTCTGTGAGAGTAATTGGCCCTGCAGAAATGTCAAAATAAGATAATATAAAAACTATGAGTACCCTGGATACTGTATATATTATATACTGTATATATTGTATATATGTATGAGATCTAGAGAAGTGAAAGGGAATATCAAAGTCGAGAGACAAAGAATAAAAAGACAAATGACTCCAAAAGCAATATTTACAAAACCATTTGGTGTAAACCAACTGAACAACTCATGGGGGGAGAGGGAAAGGGGAAAAAGGGGAATGAGGGAGGAGGTAACAAATAGTACAAGAAATGTACCCATGGTCTAATGTATGAAAATGTAACACCTCTATACATCATTTCCACAATAAATAGGTAATTATTATTTAAAAAAAACTATGAGACACTTTGGTTAAAACATTTTAACTTGGTAATTTAGATGAAAGATACTTCTAGATTTAAGTCTGCTTTATGTCAAACTCTTTTGCAAATAGTGCCAAAGTTTTAACAAATATATTACTAAGTAATTGTACAAAGAAGTTGAAATTCTGTAAGTCAGGTTATGAGTAATGCTTCTTGACCAATCTCACCCCTTCCATTGTTCTCCCTATTTTCTACCTCAATTTACCTATGTCTTATGAAAGAAAGCATGTATTCAATTATAACCCTAAAATGATAGGTGTTAGAAATAAATTATTTTTTATATGTGAGCTAGTTCATAAATTATTTCTTAAATTACTGTTAAGAATAAGGAAGTATACATGTGTTTGGATTGAATAATAACTTTCACACAATTTCATCAACATATCATAAAATAATTGTGCAATTTTTTTTGCTAGTCCTGGGGCTTAGACTCAGGGTTTGAGCACTGTCCCTGGCTCCTCTTTGCTGAAGGCTAGTGCTCTACCTCTTGAGCCACAGTGCCACTTCTGACTTTTTCTGTTTATGTAGTGCTGAGAAATTGAACCCAGGGCTTTGTGCATGCTAGGTAAGCACTCTATCACTAAGCCACATTCCCAGCCCCTAATTGTGCAAATTTTAAAAGATAAGAGATAATTTCTACTTTTGTTAGCCCTTCAAATAGTTCATAACACGTAGGAAACATTTGTTCTTATGATTAATTATTGCAGCCTTTGTTTATTTGTTGTATTAAAGGTATTAGTTTACCAGGCAAGTGTAATGAGTTTATATTATTTAGATTATCTAAATGATCTTTGAATTTGTCTTGAACTTGTCTTGAGTTGTCACTCATAATATAAGAGGTCTTAGAGATTATGTTTTTGTTGACTCTGATTTGCTTACTCTATGTGTTGGAGAAACAAGGGAAAAAAGGATGGGGGAAAAGGTGTGAAAGGAAACTGCTAGGAAATTGTCCATAATCTGTTGTCCATCACCTGTGCTACAACACATGGGGGAATGAATATCTCCCCTGTGTCCTCCCATCTCTCTTATGCAAATACATGGAGAGTCTGAAAATCACTGATTTACATAAATTATGTTATACATTTGCTAAGTGAATAGCTAAAGAAGTGAAACACAATAGTTATTTTAAGACACAGGATAGAGGAAAAGTCTCCCAACAGGAATAAGCCAGTTTGGACCGAGTAATGGCAATACCTATGATTTACCGCTTATCAATGAAAGAACTGGATCAGGACACCATATCCAAGATGGATTCTATTGTCTGTGACAAACTGAACTACTTGCATCACTTGTCTCACACTTCCTGCCATGGCCAGTAGAGGAGAGTTAATTTGAAATTGCACAACTGTTTTGCATAGCTCAAATAGAATAAGCCAATGATCTGGATGATAGGAATAATGACAGTGATAGTTTAGCATGACAGCCATGTTGATCCAATGATCCAACATACACACAGAAAGGGGACTGAATAATACGATAACCTACTCATACAAAATATGTTACTCATATGAAATACAAACTGCTGGCATTATTCTAACAAGTTTAAGTTTACAATTCTTGAAAGTTTTACTAGGATATTTATTGTTATTTAACTTAATTATTTTATTTGGGAGCATGTAACTTAAATATATTAAATAGTATATCTAAATCCATAGAACTAATATAGGGTAGAAGAGGATTTTGGACTTAGGTAATCTGAATTAGGTCCTATGTTTCTTTCTTTCCTTCCTTCCTTCCTTCCTTCCTTCCTTCTTTCTTTCTTTCTTTCTTTCTTTCTTTCTTTCTTTCTTTCTTTCTTTCTTTCTTTCTTTCTTTCTTTCTTTCTTTCTCCTTCCTTCCTTCCTTCCTTCCTTCCTTCCTTCCTTCCTTCCTTCCTTCCTTTCTCTCTCTCTCTCTTTTTCAAAATTATTTTTAAATTTTTTTTATTATCAAACTGATGTACAGAGAGGTTACAGTTTCATACGTTAGGCATTGGATACATTTCTTGTACTATTTTTTACATCGTCCCTCATCCCCCCTTCCACCTCCCCCTTTCCCTTTCCCCCCATGAGGTGTTCAGTTCACTTACACCAAACAGTTTTGCAAGTATTGCTTTTGTAGTTGTTTGTCAGTTTTTACCCCGTGTCTCTCGATTTTGGTATTCCCTTTCAATTTCCTAGTTCTAATACCAGTATAGACAGTTTCCAATATACTCAGATAAGGTTACAGAGATAGTGTAGATACAACCACAGGAAGGTGATACAAGAACATCATCAATAGTAGAAGCTACAGATACACATGGGATGTTGAAAGTAGTTACAACAGTGATATAACAATCGTTTCCATACATGGAGTTCATTTCACTTAGCATCATCTTATGTGATCATAAGGGTATAGCTATTGGGCTCTTGTGATCCTCTGCTGTGACTTGTCTAAACCTGTGTTAATTATTCCCAATAAGGGAGACCATAGAGTCCATGTTTCTTTGGGTCTGGCTCACTTCACTTAGTATACTTTTTTCCAAGTCCTTTCATTTCCTTACAAATGGGGCAATGTCATTCTTTCTGATAGAGGCATAATATTCCATTGTGTATATGTACCACATTTTCCTGATCTATTCGTCTACTGAGGGGCATCTCGGTGGGTTCCAGATTCTAGCTATGACAAATTGCGCTGCGATGAACATTGTTGTGCTGGTGGCATTACTGTGATTTTGCTTGTGGTTTTTTGGATAGATACCCAAAAGTGGGGTTGCTGGGTCATAGGGGAGTTCTATATTTAGCCTTCTGAGGAATCTCCATACTGCTTGCTAGAGTGGCTGAACCAGCTTACATTCCCACCAACAATGAAGTAGGGTTCCCTTTTGGCCACATCCCCTCCAACAATTGTTATTGTTAGTTTTCTTGTTATATGACATTCTTACTGGGGTGAGATGGAATCTCAATGTTGTTTTGATTTGCATTTCTTTTATGGCCAGTGATGTAGAGCACTTTTTCATATGTCTCTTGGCCATTCTCATTTCCTCATCAGAGAAGTCTCTTTTTAAGTCTTTAGCCCACTTGATGAGGGAGCAATTGGTTCTTTGCGGTTTTGTTTTGGAGGAAGGTAATTTTTTTAGTTCTGCATATATTTTAGATATGAAGCCTTTGTCCATTGAATGGCCAGTAAAGATCTTCTCCCAGTCTGTGGGCTTTCTGTTTATCTTGCGAGCTATGTCCTTTGCCGTGCAGAAGCTCTGCAGTTTGATGCAGTCCCATTTGTCCAACCTTTCTTTGATTTGTAGCCTTTCTGGGTCTTTGTTAAGGAAGTTCCGTCCTGCGCCAAGGAGCCCAAGTGTTTCTCCTACTCCTTCCTTTAGTGTTTTCAGGGTGTCTGTTTTGATTTCGAGGTCTTTAATCCATTTGGAATTGATTTCTGTGCAGGGTGATATATAAGGATCTAGTTTTAGTTTGTTGCATGTGTTGAACCAGTTTTGCCAGCACCATTTGCTAAAGAGGCTATTTTTCTTCCAAAGTATTGTTTTAGCTCCTTTATCAAAGATTAAGTAGGCGTGGTTCTGTGGGTTCATTGTCCTTGGCTTTCTTTTTGCTCAAGGCTAGCACTCTACTCCTTGAGCCACAGCACCACTTCTGCCTTTTTCTGTTTATGTGATGCTCAGGAATCGAATGCAGGGCTTCATGCATGCTTGGTAAGCACTCTACCACTAAGCCACACTCGAAGCCCCATGGATCCAGTATTTCTAAGTAGTGATGAGAGGGTCTTAGGCAAGGTGATAAGGCAATGCCTAGTAGCACTTTCCCATAAGAGATGGCAGTACACTCTCAGAGCACCTTCAGTCTTCTCACTCTGGCTTGTACTTCTTTATCCCAAATTCTGTCATATAGTTAGTTCTGTGAATCCCCTACCGTGAGCCTTTTTGGTCCATTTTAACAGAAAGCCTGAAAAAAAATTGTATGTAAATGAAAACCACATGTGGTTTTATGTATGCATCACTTTACAAATCACCATCTTGGTTCCCAGTTGAACTTGGAAGGGTATTTCTCCCTAACCTGCCCCTGCCAGAACACAATTCTTAGAAAACTCCTCAATTATGTTCACAAAATTTACACGGTTAATGTTCCGCAGCCCAAAAAGTGCCTAAGACCCAAGAGAAATATTTATTTTTTGTGTTAATGTATTTTGAGTTCTTTATATATTTTTGAAATTAACTCTTTATGAAATGTGTGATTTGCCAGTATTTTCTACCATTCCGAAGGTTTGCATTTCATCCCCTTCCCCTGTCTCACCTGTGCCTTTCCATCCCTTATTCTTTCCTCTTTCTTCCCCTCTCTTCCTTTTACCTATCCCTCTACCCCTCTCTACCCCTCCTTCTCCCACTCTCCCTTCCTCCTGGGGCTTGAACTCAGGGCTTAGACCTGTACCTGATCTTTTGCTCTAGGCTAGAACTCTACTACATGAGCCAACAACTCTACTGCGGCATTTTTCTGGTAGTTTCTTGACAGTAAGAGTCTCATAGATTTTTCTGCCTGGA